>NC_136766.1:630939-649414 GCF_947034865.1 Barbatula barbatula
AAACTTCAAGTCAACAGCGAGTGACCAATCAAAACAATCATCATTCATTTCAATGTGAAGAATCAAAAGAATGAATTACCTTCTAAACTATCTGCAATGGAGACAAGACCTGTTGAACACAAATAAGGATTTTACAGTTGAACATGAAAACCATTTACATTAAGCTTGTTACAAAGCTCTTAAGTCTTTATTTTTAACTGTTAAAACTTTATCTTAGAGATTTGAATGACTGACAGCTTGTATAATGTTGAGATGTTTGTGTGTTCTATGAGATGATGATGATGATGATGTGATGTTTACTCACCAGAAAGTAAAATGAGATGAATGAGTTTGTCCATGTCGCTGCTGAACAAAAGGAATCTGAGAATAGAGAAGAGAAGAGAATTGAGTTTCTTATGGGTTATGAGCAGAACGTATGAGAGTCCTCCTCTCTTCAAATCTCTTATACATCAATACATCATCAGTTCATCCCTCTGGACATTTGACTGTCACTCTCTACACCCTCATGATGACATCAGCACTGAACGTACACACGTCTAAAACTCTTTTCTCAACTCAAGACTTATTTACAAATCAAATCTTGTGTCACAAAAATTAAATGAATCAACAACTGCATATGGAAATCTTGTACTCTTACCCGGAAAGCCACCAGATAAACGAAGAAAACAACTTCTGGGATGTGAACACAATGAGAGATTGACAGAATATTTGATTTCTTCTGAACTCACATGTGTTTACTCTTCCTGATCATCACTCTCATGAATTCAGAATAAACACACTTTCATAAAGACAATTTAAACCCAGAGACCAAAATGAAATTAAGAGTTAATCTGAAAATGATCTGTCAGTTTAAGATTAATAAAAAGTTATTAGTACATTCTTAAAAATGTTGGGTCATTTCAACTCATGGCTGGGTAAAATATGGACAAAATCAACCAGTGAGTGTTAAATGACTCTGTGCTGGACTGTTTTAACTCATTGATGGGGAACAATAAACCAGGATATAGTTCATTAATAGCCCATTGGTTGTTCAAATTCTACACAAAATATATCCCTTATTTCCGAAGTGAATCTATAACACATAAATCAAAGCAAAGAGAGGTTTGACAATAAATATATTTAATAAAATGTGTGTTTCATCTGAGTTCATGACTAAAAAGTCTCAATCACGGCTGATTTGTTGCATCAGATACTTTAGCCTGTTTTGTTTGAAACTCATTTGTTCATTCAAATTAAGGACACATGTTAATTATGTGTCTTAAGGAAAAAGGCAAATTAATTTGCATTTGGGGATATATGCAGAAACATGCCCCTAAGAATAGTCTTAATAGAATAGTTTCAGGTTTGACTTTATTGTAAAAATATTGTTGGTAATGGTTAGTAAGTTAGTTGATGGATACATTCTCTTCTGCTCGCCTGTCCTGTCAGTCTATGGTTCTCACGAGAGCACTTCCACACATGCACATTCGGAAATATATTGATATACGTCGTTATTATGATTTGTTTGTCACACATAAGGTATTCATGTCGCTTCAAAAACATTCTGTGGAGCCACAATGAGCGGATGGACCAATTTAACTATGAATTTAGCGCTTTTCTGGACCTTGACAACAACTATAACCATGATGTCTACGAGGAGGCCAGAAAATCTCTCAGATGTCACCAAAAATATCTTTAGTTCCGAAGAGGCCGGGATATCTTTAGTTTAGAGGCCGGGAGGTCTTAAAACATGTTAAACATCATGTGGGTGATTAAAGAAGAACTCAATTTTGATTAAACTTTTCCTTTAAAAAAAGACAGCAGCAGAACCAGAGACCATGGGCTTTACAACAAACACACAGTGACCTTATTCATGGAACACCAGAGGAACACATTTCCACGTAAACGCATGCCCTATTTACAAATGATTGGAATTCATTAGCATACACATGTTTAACTCTCAAATATGATGTTTACATAGTATTTGTGAATACGGAGGAGAGTTTTCTGGGACCTTAGTTTTACACGTACATTTCTCCAATTGTACTCATATATTTAGGGATCTTTCATGAATATGGGCGAGTGTGTTGGAATTATATGATGACAGGGCGTTTCCAACTTTAATATTTACCTCTCTGTCGCCATCTCTGTTTGAAAAAAAGTTGCAAGAGAATGTCAACCGATGTTTAACTTATATTCAAGGAACACAAGTAGGCCTACGGGCCCTTAACCCAGAAAATGTATCCGAATGGCGTCATCACTCCCCAGGTAGCAAACAAACGTTGGCCCAACGTTGGCCCAACGTTTGTTGTTGTGTTGGGCCAACGTTGGGTGCTGACGTTGGCCCAACGTAATTTTGTCCGTTGGGCCAACGTTGGGCCAACCATGTTATTGGACGGCCAGCAGACCTTCTGCCAACCTAAAAAATACCTTGCCAACCTTCTGCCAACTTAAAAACCACTAAAACAACATTGGGCCAACGTTGGGCCAACGGACAAAATTACGTTGGGCCAACGTCAGCACCCAACGTTGGCCCAACACACCATTTTAAGATTGTGATATGGCCTATTCATTGTTGAATTGCATTAAAAAAGAACAACAGACAACTGAATTGGTTATAAAAATGAAATTTATTGGTAACAAAAAAACAGCAGAAAAAATGCAAAGCAAAGTAAAACAAAGTCAGAGAAATCAACAAGGAACCAAAGTGACAAAAAAGGCGGCAAAGAAAATGCGGAAGAAGGCCAAAAAAACTTTGCAGATTTGAAGCTATTTGATGATGAAGACGGAGCGGAGGAGGAGAAGCAGCAGCATATACTCCTGTAAAAACAACAAACATACAAACAACTTTTTAGAAGATTTAAGATGTGTCGTTCTATTTTAATTACACAACCCAAAGGTTTTTGCAAGAAATTCACCATATTGGGGTAGCAAATGTTTTATACATCTTAATGCAGTGTAAAGATGAAGTGCACCTCTGTTTATAATATTTTAGTCATATCGAATTACCAACAACAAAATTAACATTACATCTGTCAAGGATGCCTAATGTCAACATCTGTCAAGAAAATAAAGACGAATAAAAGATATGCTCTACATTAGCTCAGTTGCGTCACAAGCTCAGTCAAACCGCCAGATTACGCTAACGGTCAACATTAAAGTTTATAATATTTTAGTCATATCGAATTACTAACAACAAAATGAACATTACTGTGAACTTATTTTAATGAGGTAACCAGGAATTAATGAAAACTTACCTCAGAATTTACAACAGAAACGGAAACTCGTCTGACTCTGAACTCACGAGGACGGAGGCGCGCACGCGCCCACAAATACGTGTGTGTGGCTTCATGCGGCGCTGACAGGATGATGTCGTCAATGTATCGCGAGAGCGATTCGAAATTAGATCTCTACGTGTAGGTTCTCGACTCGCTCTCGCGATACGTTGACGTCATCATGAAGTCGAACATGACTAATAACACATAACAAAAGACAACATGTTAAAAACAATAAAGATGGTAGAACTTGTTTAACATTAAATTGTATTAAAATAAACAGAAATATTGTGCTTTTAAAGCATAGCTTTTTAGATCTTCATCCGGGGGTGTGTTCAATTATTTCTACATAAATGCACATTTTGTTCTAAATGGACAGACCTTTATAAAAATTATAAAAATGGTTTTATTATAGTAAAAGTGTAGTTAATATGTTTTTTTATTTAACAACAACAATAAACATCAAAAGAAAATTATCTGCTAAGATAATAACAACCAATGGTTATTTTAATAATTTAATAATTATACTTATTTTAATAATTATATATATATATATATATATATATTTGGTTCCTTGTTGATTTCTTTGACTTTGTTTTACTTTGCTTTGCATTTTTTCTGCTGTTATTTTGTTACCAATAAATTTCATTTTTATAACCAATTCAGTTTGTCTGTTGTTCTTTTTTAATGCAATTCAACAATGAATAGGGCATATCACAATCTTAAAATGGTGTGTTGGGCCAACGTTGGGTGCTGACGTTGGCCCAACGTTGGCCCAATGTTGTTTTAGTGGTTTTTAAGTTGGCAGAAGGTTGGCAAGGTATTTTTTAGGTTGGCAGAAGGTCTGCTGGCCGTCCAATAACATGGTTGGCCCAACGGACAAAATTACGTTGGGCCAACGTCAGCACCCAACGTTGGCCCAACACAACAACAAACGTTGGGCCAACGTTGGGCCAACGTCTGTTTGCTACCTGGGTATTTATATAATTTGAGGGAAGTGGTGGGCAATTGCAGCTGACCATACCAACGTTGGCCCAACGTTGTATTTCTGTCAGATAGGTTGGGCCAACGTAACCAACCAATATTGACGTTGGCCCAACGTCTGTTTGCTACCTGGGTCTCCTCATTGAGCGGATGTTATCCTGTCTGCATCGTTGCCGGCGTTTTTTTATCACTTTGTTTTAATATTAGTGTATTTTATTCATAGAATATATCGTCACTTATCACTGTCGTTGCTTACTTATCCTGATATCTCGATACCCTGTCCTGGTTATTTACTTGAAGATCTTAAAACAAAGTTGATAGTTAACTCAACGCCGTTCGCATAGCATTAGCGTGCTAGCTTGCTTTCTATTTACACTGTTGAATATCATCTCGCCTTCTAGTTGTCTTGTGTGCTAACGGTTAAACTTTTAAGAGTTTATACTCGAGCAACCTTGGTAAATTGGAATTACTCTTCAAACCCGGTGAGTTATGGCTTCTCCTCTTATTATTGTGACTTGCACCACGAGAGTTTTGAGGGCAGACCTGGGACCCGTTTCAATAAGGAGGTTCAAGCAACACGGAGTTAAAATATGAACTCTGAGTTGATTTACTCAGATAATCGCTACTCTGAGTTTTCTGTTTCAGAACAGCTGGTTTCAATGAGTTCAATCCACTCTGAGTAAGTTCACTCGAGGTTACGCATGTTCACCGTGGCTTTATAAAAGCCATCATCAATTGATGCGCTCAGTTTATTTCTCGCCAGTACTTGGAGGTGCTGTTACAAACATACAGCGAATATGAGCACATTTATAGAAAGAAGAGCAACACAAGAGCAGCAGCAAAAGAGAGAGAATTGGCGTGGGAGAAAATTACTTTACGTGTCAATGCAAAAGTTTTCTCTCTCTGAAGGATTTTTATTGTGGTTTAAACATGCCTTTACATTTAATATGCTTTGTGATTTCATTATTGATTACTAACCGTGCATAATATGTTGAAAATATAACCAGTGTGTGAGTTGTGTTAACCAAGAGTTAGGGGGTGTAATTGAGTGTATTTTCCACAGGAAATGGTATGTGTGTGTGTAAAGATGTGTGTGTCTCTCTCTCTCTCTCTGTCTCTCTCTCTCTGTGTCTGTGTCTCTCTCTCTCTCTCTGTGTCTCTCTCTCTGTGTCTCTCTCTCTCTGTGTCTGTGTCTCTCTCAAGATTCAAGATTCAAAAAAGCTTTATTGGCATGATAAAAAGTGTTTTACATTGCCAAAGCAGGAAGATTAAATATAAACATTCTGTATAAAATAAAATAAGAGTATCCTATATAAGAAACAATATGTACACATCAATACAGACATAAAAGTGCGAAGTATTGACAAAAGTTCTCAGTGGGAGTGACAGGATCCTGTCATAAGTGTCAGTTTGTGTTGTGTTGTGTTGTGTCAGTGTTGTGTTGTGTTGTGTTGTGTCAGTGTTGTGTTGTGTGTGTTGTGTCAGTGTTGTGTGTGTTGTGTCAGTGTTGTGTGTGTTGTGTGTGTTGTGCTGGTTGTTTCTCTTCTGTCGTGACAGGACTTGACGTATCTCACCACCAGGTTTGAGCTGATGGGCTTTTCTCCCAGTATGTATGAGATCTTGTCCTGTTGTTGTGTCAGTGTTTTGTGTGTTGTGTCTGTGTTGTGTCAGTGTTGTGTGTTGTGTCTGTGTTGTGTTGTGTTGTGCTGGTTGTTGCTCTTCTGTCGTGACAGGACTTGACGTATCTCACCACCAGGTTTGAGCTAATGGGCTTTTCTCCCAGTATGTATGAGATCTTGTCCTGTTGTTGTGTCAGTGTTTTGTGTGTTGTGTCTGTGTTGTGTCAGTGTTGTGTGTTGTGTCTGTGTTGTGTTGTGTTGTGCTGGTTGTTGCTCTTCTGTCGTGACAGGACTTGACGTATCTCACCGTCAGGTTTGAGCTAATGGGCTTTTCTCCCAGTATGTATGAGATCTTGTCCTGTTGTTGTGTCAGTGTTGTGTTGTGTTGTGTTGTGTTGTGCTGGTTGCTGCTCTTCTGTCGTGACAGGACTTGACGTATCTCGCCGTCAGGTTTGAGCTGATGGGCTTTTCTCCCAGTATGTATGAGATCTTGTCCTGTTGTTGTGTCAGTGTTGTGTGTGTTGTGCTGGTTGTTTCTCTTCTGTCGTGACAGGACTTGACGTATCTCGCCGTCAGGTTTGAGCTGATGGGCTTTTCTCCCAGTATGTATGAGATCTTGTCCTGTTGTTGAAGTCTTTGTGGAAGTTTGTGAACTGGGGGAAGAATGTTTCTCTGATGTCCGTATAGTTTGGACACGAGGTTAAGAAGTGCAGCTCTGTTTCCACTTGTCTCTGTGTGCAGTGTGGACACAGTCGCTCTTCTCTTGGAGTCCGTGTCTGTCTGTGTCGGCCCGTCTCCACAGTGAGCTTGTGTTCACTGAGTCTGTACATGGTCAACACTTTTCTTAGTTTAGGGTCTGATACGCTTTTGAGGTATTCTGCCGCTTTATATTCTCTGTTTAATGACCGATAGCATTCAAGTTTACTTTGCTGAGCTGTTGCTTCTGTCCAGTGTTTGAGATATTTTTCTTTTTGTGTTTTTATCATTTGGTTCATTCTGGCTGGAGTTTGGGGTTCAGTTGGACACGTTTGGGGTTTTAGAGTTAGTTCTGAGATCAGTTGGATGAGACAACTTTTCTCTGGGTTCAGCTCCTGATGACGTAAGGCTTTGTGATGGAGTGATTCTGTATCGCTGTTCTTAAGGTGGTTATAGAATTTAATCGCTCTTTTTTGTATTTTAATTATTAGAGGATATAGTCCTAATTCTGCTCTGCAGGCGTTGTTTGGGGTTTTGCGTTGTACCCGTAGAATGTTTTTACACATTTCTGTTTGCAGTGTCTCAGTTGGGTGTTTGTCCCATTTGGTGAACTCTTGGTTGGTGAGGGGACCCCAAACCTCACATCCATAAAGTGCTATTGGTTCTATAACGGATTGGATTATTTTAAGCCAAATTCCAGCTGGGATGTGGATTTTTATATTCCTTTTGATAGCGTAAAAAGCTCTTCGTGCCTTGTCTCTCAGGTCGTTCACTGCCTTGTTTAAGTTTCCGGTGTTACTGATGTTTATACCGAGATATGTGTAGTTTTGGGTTTGCTCTAAAGGCACGTTGTTGAGTTTAAAGTTGTGATGTTGATTTTGTCGACTATGCCTTTTCTGGAATATCATAACTTTGGTCTTTTTAAGGTTCACTGATAGCGCCCATGTTTGACAGAAAGTGTGCAGGATGTGTAGATGTTGCTGTAGACCCTCTTTTGTGGGTGACAGCAGCACCAGATCATCTGCAAACAGAAGGCATTTCACTTCAGTGTCTAGTAGGATGGGACCGGGTGCTGGTAAGTGTTCTAAAGCCCGAGCTAATTCATTAATGTAGATGTAAAATAGAGTAGGACTCAGACTACAGCCCTGTCTTACTCCACGACTCTGGGAGAGGAAGTCTGTGTGCTTGTTGCCTATTTTAACTGCAAATTTGTTATCCGTGTACATTGATTTGATGATGTCGTAGGTTTTTCCTCCAATGCCGCATTGAATAAGCTGAAAGAAAAGCCCTTCATGCCAGATTGAGTCAAAAGCTTTTTTAAAGTCAACAAAGCATGAGAAGAGTTTTCCTTTATTTTGGTTAATTTCTTGGTCAATTAGAGTATGAAGGGTATAAATATGATCTGATGTGCGGTATTTTGGTTGGAAACCGATTTGGCATTTTCTCAGAATGTTTCTGTCATTGAGAAAGTTGGTGAGTCTGCTGTTTAGGATGTTACAGAAGAGTTTACCTAAGTTGCTGTTTACGCATATTCCGCGGTAGTTATTTGGGTCGAATTTGTCTCCGCTTTTATGGATTGGGGTAATAAGACCTCGGTTCCAGATGCTGGGGAATATTCCTGTATTAAGGATGGTGTTTAACAGTTTGAGGATGGCAAGTTTGAATTTTTGGTCCGTGTTTTTAATCATCTCATTAAGAATGCCATCAATTCCGCTTGCTTTTCTGGATTTAAGTTTGCATATATTATCGCATAGTTCCTCTAGTGTAATTTGGTAATCTAAAGGGTTTTGGTAATCTTTAATAGTTGATTCTAAGGTGCTTAGTTTGTCTTCAAGGGTAGTTTGTTCGTGGTTGTTGTTTATATTACTAAAGAGGTTAGAGAAGTGGTTTATCCATACATCTCTGTTCTGAATGGTGAGATTTATTAAGTGCGTTCCAATGTTCCCAGAAGCGGTTAGTTTCTAGAGATTGTTCAATTGCTCTTAGCTGGTTTTGTATATCTTGTTTCTTTTTTGTCCTTAGGGTGTCTTTATATTCTTTAAGTTTTTCATGGTAGAGTTGGCGTGTGTTTGCATTATCCGCATCTCTGTGTTTCTGATTTGACAGAATTCGTACTTCTTTTCTAAGGTTTTTACACTCATTGTCGAACCATTTCTCATTGGCAGGTCTCTTTTTTTGTATTCGTATTTGTTGATTTTAGGTTGGCTAGTGTTGCAGATATTGTAAATATATTGTTAATTCTGTCTACTGCTAAGTTTACGCCTTCGTTATTGTGTGGAAATGGCGTATCTAGGAATTTATTAAGTAGGTTTTGAATTTTTGGTTCACATATAACGCTTTGGTATATATCTTCACTATTTTGTTTCCATCTGTATGCGTGTTTAAGGCTATGGAGTTGAGTTTGATTTGGTGCCTCAGTGTTAGGTTTAGATCTGTTTAGGTAAAGAGTAATTTTACTGTGGTCTGATAAAGGGGTTAGTGTGCTAACTGTAAACGCTCTGAGAGAATTTGGATTTAGATCGGTGATGAAGTAGTCTACTGAACTGTTACCCATCTTGGAACTATAAGTATACCTACCATATGAGTCTCCTCGCAGTCTGCCATTGACTATGTACAGACCCAGTGTACGACACAGATGGAGAATTTGTAATCCGTTTTTGTTTGTAGTTTTGTCATAGTTGAGTCTTTTTGTTTGCGTAGGTGGAGGAAAGACGTCTGCTCCTGGAATGTGTTTGTCTCCCTGGGAGTGAAGTGTGTCTGATTCTTCACCGGTCCTGGCATTCAGGTCACCGCAGATCAGAACATTGCCCTGTGACTGGAAGTAGTTGATTTCTCCTTCTAGGGTTGTGAAGCTGTCTTCGATGAAGTACGGTGACTCTGCAGGCGGGATGTAGGTTGCACACAGGAAGATATTTTTCTCTGTAGAAGTAAGGGCCTTGTTTATTTCTAACCATGTATAGAACAGACCCGTTTTAATCGTTTTTATTGAGTGGGCGAGATCGGACTTATTATTTATTTAAATTAGCGGGTTTTGTCTTAAGACAGTAGGTGTGAACAGATCAGGTTCAGCATCTGGTGGATGTCTTTCAGCTCGGCTGTCGGAGCTTGTGCGGATGTTGGTGTGGGGTTTCTGCTCACTGTCTGGGCATAGCTGAGGCTGCCCGGGGTCTGCTGCGTGTGCTGGGTGGTCTCTCTCTCTCTCTCTCTCTCTCTCTCTCTCTCTCTCTCTCTCTCTCTCTGGTGCATGCTGGGAGTGTGAGGTGCGAGTGCGTTTGTGAGAGTGTGGTTGAGTGATTTCGTCTTTTTGCTGAATTTCTTCTTTTTTTCCCCTTGCATAGTCAGTGTAGTGAAGTGGGTTAAACTTTATTTTTTCCGCGCACACGCGCGCAGTTGCCGGGCATGGTGCCTGCTCAATTCCGAGGAGCACCAACTCTGTCACTCCGCAATGGGTGCAGGTGTGTACCTGACCCTGGGGTGACAGTAGAGGAAATGCTCCTCGTCATCGGAGAAAAAGTTGGTTTTGACAACATCGTTTCGGCCTCACGCATGAACAAAGCCGTGGTTGTATTTTTAAACTCTGACTCTCTGGTTAATGAACTGACTGTGAGCGGAATATGGGTAAAAGAAACGTTCGTACCGGTAACCCCGCTATCTGCTCCGTCAACTAAAGTTACTATCTCTAACGTACCACCTTTTGTTTGCAATGAAGCCATACTAAAAGAGCTTCAGAGGTTTGGTAAGATCGCAAGCCCTGTAAAAACAATTCCACTCGGTTGTAAAAATGCCGCGCTAAAACACGTTCTTTCTTTTAGACGGCAGGTTTACATGTTTTTGAGTTCCGCTGAACGAACATTGGAAGTGTCTTTCCGTGTTACTCATGGAGATAACTCCTTCATGGTGTACGCTAGTACTGATAGCATGAGGTGCTTTGATTGCGGAGAATTGGGCCATAAACGCTTTGCATGCCCGCACAAAGACAACCAACGAGCATCCACATCACGAACCGACAAAAATGTAACACCGAGTTCTAAAGAACCGAGTAAAGGAGATACAGACGAAACGAAGGGACAGCAGGAGGTGAGTGATGTTAATGTTAATACTGGCGATGTGGAGATACCTGGATGCAGTAATGCTATTGAGGCAGCTGTGAGTGAAAGTAATGAGGCTGAGGAATATGAAGTTCAGAATAAGGTTGATGATGCGCTTGCGGACAGTGATGTAGAAAATGCTGGTGGCTCACAGGAAAATATGGTTGATGAAATGGAGGATCTGTCACAGTACACTGAAGATGGATTAAGAGATGATGATAATGAACAATGGTCTGATAGTGGAAAAATGTCTGACAATGATCTATACACCCTTGAGCAAATTAACTCTTTTCTTGATAAAACGAAAGGAAAAGCTGGTGTTGAGATAAGTGCTCATTTTCCTGATATTGAAAAATTTGTCTCTTCTGTAATGGTGGCTAGGAAAAGAAGCAACAATACTGAGCTGTCGCAACAAAAGCGCTTTCGTCTAAAAAAGCACTTAAAAAAAGATGGTTAATGCAAGGGGAAAAGCTAAGTAATAATAATGCTTAAGTGGCCTTTTTTCCTTCTTTACTGTTTACTTTTTCTCTCTCTCTCCTTTATGGAAGTCTTAAGTGTGGGTTCCCTAAACACAAATGGGTTGAGAGATGAAAAAAAGAGGAACTTATTGTCAGAGTTTATAAAGATAAAGCATTTGAATATGATATTTTTGCAAGAGACCCACAGCAGTTTTAGTAATGAAAAGGATTGAGACTTGTGGTGGGAAGGGGAGCGAGTGCTTAGTCACGGGACCCTTTTTAGTGCTGGTGTGGCTGTACTTTTCTCCCCGGCTCTTAAAGCTAAAATTTTAATGAAAACTGAAATAGAACCAGGGAGACTGGTAGCTGTTAGAGCTGAAATCTGTCATATGTCTTTTTTGTTTGTAAATATCTATGCTCCTAATATCGGTGCAGACAGATTAAAACTTTTTGCAAAACTAGAGGATTTTTTAAAGCAGCCGCACAATGGGGATTCTATCATAGTTGGAGGTGATTGGAACTGCACTTTAGATTTCACATGTGATAGGAACGGTGAAGAACCTCACATGCGGTCAGCTTCTTGTCTGGCCAGTGTTATAAAAAATTTCAATTTTTCAGACATGTGGAGAGAACACAACCCAGCAACACAGCAGTACACTTGGGTGAAATGTAGTAATGGAAGGGTTTCTGGAGCACGGTTGGACAGATTCTATACATCGCACAATATGAACAACAGGGTGGTGCATACAGCTATCATCCCAACATCGTTTTCTGACCACAAATTCATCACAGTGGAGTGCACATTAATGAAAAGGACTCATAAGAGTTACTACTGGCATTTTAATAACAAATTATTGGAAGATAAACATTTCTGTGAGAGTTTTAAGTCTTTCTGGGAAACTTGGAAGAGCGAAAAGTGTCAGTATGAAAGTGTAACCCAATGGTGGGAAATTGGTAAAGTGCACACAAGAATATTCTGTCAACAATATGCAAATCACTCCTCCTTGGTTTTAAAAAAGACATTAGAGTTACTTGAAAAAGAAATAAATGATATTGAGAAGATTATGACCATCAGTGACACTGGAAATCTACAAGAACTGTGGACTGAGAAAAAGAATCAGTTGAGTTATGTTTTAAATGAGAAAGTTAAAGGTGCTCTCATAAGGAGTCGTTTTTTAACACTAAAAGACATGGATGGTCCAACATCTTTTTTTTTCAACCTGGAGCGGAAAGTGGGACAAGAAAAGCAGATGTACTGTTTGAAAGACAATGGTGGTCAAAACACTTCCGATCCGGTGGCGATGCGCAAGCTTGCTGTAGACTTTTACTCAAAGTTGTTTGCTGCTGAAACTGTTGATGAACAATGCAGAAATGAACTGCTACAGGATATTCCCATTTTAACGTCAACCTACAAAAACCCTTTGGCACAGGTTTCCTTCCCGTGAGTTGTCAACGGGCGGTTTTAACCCTGTTACCAAAAAAAGGGGATTTAACCCTTTTAAAGAATTGGAGGCCTGTGGCAATTTTGTGTTCCGAGTACAAGATTCTGTCTAAATGTTTGTCAAATAGGCTTAATAATGGATTGCATACAATTATTCACAAGGATCAATCTTACTGTGTAAAGGGAAGGTCTATTATAGACAATTTACATTTAGTGCGGGATGTTTATGACTTTGCGTCAGATAATAATTTTAATCTTGGTTTTTTGTCTTTAGACCAGGAAAAGGCTTTTGATCGTGTTGATCATTGCTTTCTTTTTGAAACCTTAAAGGCTTTTGGCTTTGGGGACAACTTTATTTCTATGATTAAGCTTCTTTACAATGAGGCTACGTGTATGATTAAAATAGCTGGTGGGCTAAGTGTTCCTGTTAAGGTTCACAGAGGAATTAGGCAAGGTTGTCCTCTGTCAGGGCAACTCTATAGCATTGTTATTGAGCCTCTATTGTGTAAACTAAGAAGCCAGTTAACAGGCCTAAGGGTCACTGAACTGGAGCCTCAAGAGCTTATTAAGATCTCTGCGTATGCTGATGATGTTACGGTGTTAGTTAAAAGTCATAATGATGTTACCTTTTTAAAAGAAGCTCTAGAACTTTTTAGTAAAGCATCCTCAGCTAAAGTAAACTGGAATAAAAGCAATGCTCTGTGGTGTGGTGAGGTTACTAATCGTCCTATACTTCCGGGTGGTTTGCAGTGGGGGAGAATGGGTTTTAAGTATCTAGGGGTGTTTTTAGGCACAGAAGATTTTAAGAGACAGAACTGGGAGGGTCTAGTGGAGAAGGTGTGTGCACGGTTGTCTCACTGGAAATGGTTGCTACCCCAGCTGTCCTACAGGGGGAGAGTCCTGATCTGCAACAATTTGGTGGCCTCATCCCTTTGGCACAAGATGATGATCCTGGAACCTCCGGAGAACCTGGTGGGAAAGATCCAGAAAGAACTAGTGGACTTCTTCTGGTCAGGACAGCATTGGCTGAGGGCACCAGTGCTATATCTGCCCATTCAGGAAGGAGGGCAAGGACTTGTTGATGTCCGATCCAGAGTAAGAGCTTTTAGACTTCAGATAGCTCAAAGACTACTCTATGGGGAGGATGTAAGTTGGTCTGGAGTAGCCTGTGCCCTTTTAAGGAGAGCAGGCAACATGGGGCTTGACCGTCACCTTTTTCTCTTGAACATAAATAAGTTGAACCTAACAGGATTAACATCCTTCTATAGGTCAATGCTAAAAACATGGTCACTTTTTAAGTTCTCTAGAGAAGCCAATGGTGTACAGAGACTTTGGTTGAAGGAAGAACCGTTGTTTTTTAACCCCTCATTGGACTTGGACATTTTAAAATCAGATTCCCTCAGAGAAACCTTGTGGTCTGGAGGTATCACCAAAGTTGGACATTTAATCTCTGAAGGTGGATGGATACCTGCAAAGGCCGTAGCCTTAAAACTGGGAATGAGGTCAGTTCGACTAGCAGAGAGACTGATTACTCAAATAAGAGATTTCTTTCCAGAGGACTATGGACTATCTCTACAGGCATCGGATGTGGATAATACAGCCTTTCCAGAACTGACTCTTTCAGTTGATACGGGAGAATGGCAGGAAATGGAAGGTGGACTGCTCTCTTTCACGACACCTCAGCTAGGCTTTTTGAGTGACACAGGAAAAAAGGTTTTCTATGTTCTGTGCATCAAAGTGACATATTTTCGGATGCTGGAAAACCTGAGGGAGTCCAAGTGGCAGGACATTTTTGGCTCAGGTGCTTCCCCTAAAGGTTGCTGGAGGACCCTGTACAAACCTCCCATTGAGAAAAGGTCCGGAGACCTTCAGTGGAGGATCGTGCACGGTATAATAGCCACAAACAGACACAGAGCACACCTTGATCCACAGGTAGGGGAGGGGTGCCCTTTTTGTGGGTCGCAAGAGACAGTGTTTCACCTTTTTCTTAATTGTTCAAGACTGCAGCTTTTCTTGCTTCAGATGGAAGGATACTGTCAAACGCTGGGGGAGGTTTTTACGCCTATCTTTTTCATTTATGGACCTAAATACAAAAATACCAGGATGCTAGCTCATGTTTTACTTAATTTTTTATTTGGGCAAGCAAAATTAGCAATTTGGTTGTCACGAAAAAGGAAACTACTGGGCTCAGGACTAACAGATGTTGTCTTGGTTTTTAGGGGTTTGATAAAATCCCGTATTAACATAGAGTATGCTTTTTACAAGTCCATTGATGACTTGGATGGGTTCAGATTCAAATGGTGTGTAAACCAATGTATTTGTGAGATAGATTATGACGGTTGTTTGCAAGTTCTTGTCTGAGGTCAAACTTCTGTAAAGCTGCACTTTTCTGATGCGTGACCAACTATTTTTAAGTCTCTTTTTTTTTTACTCTTACTCTTTCTTTTTCTTTTAATATTTAATTAATGTTTATTATGTAAAAGTGACTGTAAATAAAAGAGATGTAAAAGTAAAAAAAAAGTCTCTCTCTCGCTCTCGCTCTCGCTCTCTCGCTCTCTCGTTCTCTCGCTCTCTCTCTCTCGTGTGTTTTTTTTTGGGAGCGAGTGGACGGAGTTGTGTGAGTGCGCGTGGCTTCTGTATTTTCTTTAATTACTTCTATTTTCTTCTATTTTTTTTGAAGGAGAACAGTTTTTTTTTTTCTTTTTTTTTTTTTTCACGTGTGGGCTGCGTACTCCCTGTATACCAGGAAGGTATGACGGCCCCACGAGTGAATTTGAGCTCCCTTACGCGGCGTCATGCGGTTAAAGTGGCGTCTGCGGTAAGTGTTGAGCAAGTTTGTTTGGCTGTTGGTGAGATTGTGGGACTTGAATGCATTCTTTCTGCCTCTAGAATGAATAATGCAGTTGTGATTTTTTTTGATAGTGTTGACACTGCAAATGCTGTTGTTGAACACGGTATCACTATTAATGATGAATTCGTTACTGTTCTCCCCCTCTCTCTACCATCAAAGAGAGTTACGATCTCGAATGTCCCCCCTTTTATGAGATGACATGCCCGCATTGATGACATGCCCGCATTGTGTGAGATAGATTGTTTTGATGCGAAAGCAGAACAGAAATTGTTTAAAGTGCCCCGAAAAAAGAGAAAGGATAGTACACAACACTTTGGAGAAATCCCCTGAAAGAATGACTCACAACTTAGTGAAGATTTAGACACAGAAAGTGACAATAGTGACTCTGACTCTAGTGCTGCGCCTTCACAGACTGATCTTTTCTTTCATAACTATGAAGTTGATGACATCAAGCTTTTTCTTAAATCAACTAAGAATAAGAGAGGTGTTAATGTTCAGAAGTACTTCCCTGATGTTAAGCAGTTTTCTGCTAAAGCGAAAAGTCTGATGGCAGAGGGGTTCTTTGCCAATAAAGAGGTGTATCGTTTAAAGAAAATTGTAAGGAATATAGGCAAGTCTGTGGACAAAGATGTGGTATGCTAAAGGGTTTATTCTCTCATTTTTTGTCATTCATGGCTTTGTTTTTCTTTCTCTTCTTTTTTTTTTCATGAGTGAATTACGCCTGGCCACTTTAAATGTGAATGGTGCCAGGGATATTAGGAAAAGAGCAATGTTGAAGGAGATCTTTAAGCAGAAAAATATTGATGTTTTCTTTTTACAAGAAACACACAGTGATGGAAAAAACGATGCTGATTGGGCGAGGGAGTTTGATGGTATCTCTGTATTGAGCCATAATACCTCCACAAGTGCAGGGGTGGCCATTATGTTTTCAAAAGGTTTCAGCCCAATCTCATATGATTTTGTTGAAATTGTTAAGGGGAGACTTTTAAAAGTGAGTGCTGTCTTTGAGAATCATGTGTTTGTTTTTATGTGTGTTTATGCTCCAACCGCTGCAGTTGAAAGAATGTTGTTTTTAGACAAATTATGCTGTGCTTTGGAAAATTGCTCTGTTGATGATTTTTTGTTTTTGGGTGGTGATTTCAACTGCACTGAACAGTCTCTGGATAGAAACCACATTGAACCCCATACCCCCTCCAGAAAACGCATTATTCACATAATTAAGAAGTATGAGCTGTGTGATGTTTGGCGACAGTTGAACAGGGATAAAAGACAATATACATGGGTTCATGCCAGAGATAATGTTATTTCCTTTGCCAGATTGGACAGATTCTATACTTTTGGACACCATCTTAACATTTTTAATAAATGTTTAATCACTCCAGTGGGTTTTACAGATCATGATATGGTGCAGTGTAATGTGTTTTTGAATCACATTAAGCCAAAAAGTGTTTTCCTTATTGAGTGACAACTTTTTTAAAGAGTCTTTTAAGTTTTTTTGGGTGAATTATAGAAAGTCTAAGCCCACTTTTCAATCAATACAACAATGGTGGGACTTTGGTAAAATTCAAATAAAACAATTTTGCCAACAGTACACTCATAACGTTACTAGTGAGCTAAAAAGATATTTGAAGAGCTTGGAAACTGACATAAATAGCTGTCAGCAGATAAGCCGATCTAGATTTCAAAGTATTAATGAAATGGATGCACCGTCCAAATACTTTTTCAGCCTTGAAAGAAAGAATGGCCAAAGACGATATATTCAAGCCTTGCGTTCTGAGGAGGGTGGGCTTCTAGTCGACCCCATTGACATACGAAAAAGGGCTGTCAGTTTTTATCAGACCCTTTACAGAAGTGAGATCTCTGAAGATAAGGGGGAAAACACTGTCTTCTTTGATGCTTTACCCCAGATGTCCGAGGAGGGTAATGTGGCTCTATCCAGCTCACTGAGTTTGGGAGAATTGCATAAGGCCCTTCAAGGCATAGAATCTGGCAGAGCACCTGGAGTTGATGGTCTCCCAGTTGATTTTTTTAAATCTTTTTGGCCTGAATTGGGAGTGGATCTGTTGCAGGTGCTAAATGACAGCTTGTCGGAGGGCAGACTACCATTGAGTTGCCGTAGAGCAGTAATCACTCTCATTCCAAAAAAGGGCGATCTCACTGACATTAAATGTTGGCGTCCAATTTCACTTCTCTGCAGTGATTACAAATTGTTTTCCAAAACATTGGCCAACAGGTTGTCTAAAGTGATAGACCTTGTCATTCATCCGGACCAGACCTATTGTGTTCCAGGTAGATCCATCTTTGATAATATCTCTTTAATTCGGGATATTCTTGATCTGTCAAATTTGTCTAATTTGGATTTTGGTCTAATTTCTCTAGATCAAGAGAAGGCCTTTGACCGAGTGGAGCACAGTTTTTTGTGGAGAGCAATGTTAGCTTTTGGTTTTTGCCAAAAATTTATAGATATGATTAAAGTGCTCTATAGTAGTGTTGAGAGTGTACTTAAAATAAATGGCGGCTTATGTACTCCTTTTCAGGTTCTTAGGGGTATAAGACAGGGTTGTTCTCTGTCTGGTATGTTGTACTCATTGGCCATCGAACCTTTGTTATATCAATTAAGGTTAAAAATACATGGTTTAGCCTTGCCTAATTGTATAAACAATATTCGTCTGTCAGCATATGCTGATGATGTAATGGTTATTGTTAATGATCAAAATGATGTACAGATCTTGCTTAAATTAATTGAAAAATTTACGGAGTTGTCTTCTGCCAGAATTAACTGGTTGAAATGTGAAACGTTACTAGTTGGTCAGTGGGCTGATGGTAGACCGAATCTCCCTAATAGATTGATTTGGGGAAAAGGGGGCATAAAGTATTTGGGGGTCTTTCTGGGTGACGTTGTAACTCAACAGAAAAATTGGGAAGGTGTCCTTGATAAAATAAAGGGCCGCCTGGAAAAATGGAGATGGTTAAATCCGAATATGTCTTATAGGGGACGCGTTCTGGTCATCAACAATCTGGTGGCGTCCTCCCTCTGGCACAGGCTGGCCTGCGTAGACCCTCCGGTTCAACTGTTAGCTCAAA
>NC_136766.1:649614-987517 GCF_947034865.1 Barbatula barbatula
GCCTACTCTCTCATTCCTGCATTGATAAACGCACGTGTAAACGAGGCTCTAACTCGGTTAAAGGAGCAATTTACAAAGAAAATAATCGAATCACACTGATACACATTATGACATAACCTCTTAACAGTGTTTTGACATCATAAATAAAGTGATTACATTACAGAAAATCAGTTAATACAAGACAAATGAGAGAGAGAGAAACTACCTCCGCTTCCCTGCTCGCATGCACCATGCGTCTGAGCGCGAGCGCTTAAAGGAGAAGCGATATAATTTCCTTAGGTGTCCCACTAATTAAGGCCCCCACATACAACAATCGATAGGAACTCTCGATAGGAACAACTGCAAATAGTACATAGAAAACAAGTTTTGTGAAGTTAACAGTTTACATTACATTTCTTATTGCATATAAAAAAATAAAATAAAAAATAACGCCTAAATTGACCGGCTACACAGGGAGTGTAGAAAACTGCACTTTGGCAGTAGGGGAAGTGATAGGACTGATTGTGTGTTAGCAGCATCCAAAATGAACAATGCCATTGTTCTTTTTTTGAACAGCGTGGAGAAAGCTAACGAGGTAGTGGAGAGAGGTATAGTGATCCGAGGCTCGTTTACTCCGGTATATCCTCTCTCCACCCCTGCAAAAAAAGTAATAATATCTAACATCCCTCCATTTATCAAAGATGAGATGGTGATCAAAGAATTATCATATTTTGGCAAAGTGATCGCTCCAGTAAGGAACATTAAAATAGGCAGCAAATCGGACCTGATTAAACATGTGGTGTCCTTCAGGCGATCTACTTTTATGATATTGGACAACATCAGAACTGAGCTGGATCTAAATATGAAACTCAGAGTAGATGGTTTTGACTACACCGTGTTTATTACCACGGATTTTGTGAAATGTTTTGGGTGCGGGAAATCTGGACATTTGATTAGCAAGTGCCCTGAGCCCAGTCAAGTCAAGTCAGCTTTATTTATATAGCGCTTTTTACAATTTTCATTGTTACAAAGCAGCTGTACAAGAAAAAATGACTAAGTAAAACATAAAAGGTTATGGAATTCAAAACACAGGTCAAATATCAGACACACAATAAATTCCTATATGCAGTGTTAATTAAATAAGACTACCAAATTCTAGCAGCCCCCCTGGCCAGGCAAAACAGTGCAAAACAGTATGCAAACGGTGGCGAGGAACCCAAAACTCCATTGGAGGAGAAAAAAAACCTCGGAGGGAAACCAGGCCTAACCAGGGGATTCCAGTTCCCCTCTGGCAAAAACTGCAGCCTCTGCACAAGCTCAACAGTGCTTGCACAACAAGGCAAAAATAAAAAAAATTAGATTTAAAATTATCATTAATAATCTAATAGTGGCTGAAGTTTTGTAGGAGCACGTGATGGACTATAATACGTAAGAAGTTCTCTCAAGTAGTGATGAGCTAAACCATGCAAGGCTTTATAGGTAATAAGCGAGATTTAAAAATTTATGCGATGCTTTATAGGTAACCAGTGCAAGGGTTGACAGAACCGGGCTAATATGCTCATACTTTTTTGTACGTGTAAGAACTCGAGCTGCCGCATTTTGGACCAGTTGGAGTTTTTGTAATAGGCCTGCAGGGCAACCACCTAATAGTGCATTACAGTAATCTAGTCTTGATGTCATAAAGGCATGTATAAGCTTCTCTGCATCTGATGATGACAGCATATGACGTAATTTAGATATATTTTTAAGATGGAAAAACGCAATCTTACAGGTGTTGGCGACCTGGTTCTCAAATGACAGAGTACTATCGAACATAAAGCCAAGACTCTTAGCTGAAGATGAGGGTTTTATGGAACATCCATCAATAGTTAAACAGTATTCTTGGTTGTTACGTAGGGCGGTTTTCGGTCCGATAAGTAACACTTCAGTTTTGTCCGAGTTCAGTAATAAAAAATTGCTACTCATCCACTTTTTTATATCGACAATGCATTCCACTATTCGATGGAATTGCTGTGTTTCGTGAGGCTTCGAGGAAATATAAAGTTGCGTATCATCAGCATAGCAGTGAAAGCTTATTCCGTGTCGCTTTATTATATCTCCTAGGGGTAACATGTATAATGTGAAGAGCATAGGCCCTAGTACTGAGCCCTGTGGTACACCGTACTGGACTTGCGATTTGCGTGATACCTCATTGTTTATTTTTACATATTGGAAACGGTCGCATAAATAAGATCTAAGCCATTTCAGAGCTATTTCCTTAATTCCGACATCATTTTCAAGTCTATGTAGGAGCATGCTGTGGTCAATGGTGTAGAATGCAGCACTAAGATCTAGCAGCACCAATAAGGAGATACAACCTCGGTCGGACGCCATAAACAGATCATTTGTAACTCTAATCAGAGCAGTCTCTGTACTGTGATGTGCTCTAAATCCAGACTGGAAATCTTCATTAATCTCATTCCTTTGGAGGAAGGAGCATATTTGAATTGAGACTACTTTTTCCAGAACTTAAGATAAGAAAGGTAGATTCGAAATAGGTCTATAGTTAACTAGTTCTCCAGGGTCCAGATGGGGTTTTTTGACAAGGGGCCTTATAACAGCCACCTTATATGCTTTAGGCACATGTCCTAATGTCAGAGATGAGTTAATAATGCTAAGTAGAGGATCTATAATTTCTGGGAGCATCTCTTTCAGAAGATTTGTAGGTATAGGGTCTAACATGCATGTAGTCGATTTAGATGATCTAATGATTTTCGATAGTTCATCGTGATCTATAGTAGAAAATAAACATAATTTCTCCTTAGGGGTGCTGTAGTAAGTCGTTTGTTCAGCGGGTTTCGCATCTGGTTGCATAGTTATAATTTTCTCTCGAATATCTTGGATTTTATTTGTGAAATAGTTCATAAAGTCATCACTGCTAGGCTGGTATACAGCATCAGAAGTCGCTGGCGATTTATTTTTGGTTAATTTAGCCACTGTATCAAATAAAAACCTAGGGTTATTTTGGTTTTCTTCTATTAATGATGAAATGTAGGCGGATCGAGACGTTTTTAGGGCTTTCCTGTATTTTTTTGTACTATCCTTCCAGGCAGTACGAAATACCTCTAATTTAGTATTTTTAAAGTTGCGCTCCATTTTTCGTGCCGCTTTCTTTAGAGACTGAGTGTGTTCATTTTTCCACGGTGTCGGTCTGTCATTTTTAATCTTCTTTAAGCGCAGGGGAGCAACTATGTCTAGCGTTTCCGAGAAGGTGGCATTAATATTTTCAATGGTAAAGTCAAGATCTTCAACGTTATTACTCATGCTAGAGATTTGAGACAATTCAGACAAATTATCAAGAAACGCATCTTTTGTAGTCGAAGTTATTGTTCTACAATATTTGTAACTTGGAGTTTGATTTGCCACCATTGGGTATTGAAGCAAGCATGATACCAGATAATGATCTGAGATGTCTTCGCTCTGCTGAAGGATTTTAACATTGACCACGTTTATACCGTAAGACAAAATTAAATCTAAAGTATGATTACGAAGGTGAGTAGGTCCTGACACATGTTGACTAACGCCCATGGAGTTAAGAGTGTCTTTAAAAGCCATTCCTAAAGCATCTGTAACATTATCTACGTGAATGTTAAAGTCCCCAGCAACAAGGACTCTGTCTGCAGCCAGTACTAGTTCTGATAAGAACCCACCAAATTCTTTAATAAAATCTGTGTGGTGCCCTGGAGGCCTATATACAATAGCCAGAATCAATTTTAAAGATGTTTTGTCCTTAGTATTAGGTTTTGATGCATCAAGTACCATGACTTCAAAAGAATTGTATTTAGGATTAGACTTCTGAGAAATGCTAAAAGAGTTACGGTAAAGTGCAGCAACACCTCCCCCTCTGCCTTTTAGGCGAGGCTCGTGTTTATAATAATAATCTTGGGGGACAGACTCATTTAACGCAATATAATCATCTGGCTTTAGCCATGTTTCTGTTAGACAGAGCATGTCTATTTTATGATCTGTTATCATATCATTAACAAAAAGTGCTTTATTAGAGAGAGATCTAATATTTAGCAATCCGAGTCGTAACAGTTGATTATCTGTATTATGTTCATGTTTAGTTAGTTTAACGTTAACTAAATTACCTTTGAGAGGTTTACGCTTTATTTTATGTTTACTAATCCGGGGGACAGACACAGTCTCTATTTTATGATGTTTGGGAGAAAGTATTATCGCATGTTGTGTATTATGTGTGTTCTGCAACGTGAGACGGCAAGCAGACCGTTGGTTAAGCCATTCAGTCTGTTCCTGACCTGGGCCCCAGTGAGTCAAGTTTTAGCATTAAGACTATATGCCATATTTCTAGAGAGTAGAGAAGCTCCAGCCCAGGAGGGGTGGAGACCATCTCTTTTCAACAGGTCAGGTCTGCCCTCAAAACTCTTCCAGTTATTTATAAAGACAATATCATTCTGCAGGCACCACTCAGACAACCAGCCATTTAGTGATGATACTCTGCTATGTATCTCATCACCACGATAAGCGGGGAGAGGGCCAGAGAATATTACAGTTTCTGACATCGTGCGTGCGAGCTCACACACCTCTTTAATATTATCTCTAGTGATCTCCGATTGACGGAGTCGAACATCATTTGTGCCGACGTGAATAACAATCTTACTGAATTTACGATTAGCCTTAGCCAGCACATTTAAATTTGACTTGATGTCAGGCGCTCTGGCTCCCGGTAAACATTTGACTATGGTGGCTGGTGCCTCTATGTTAACGTTCCGAACAATAGAATCACCGATAACTAGGGCACTTTCAGCAGGTTTCTCAGTCGGTGCGTCGCTGAGCGGGGCAAACCTGTTCGAGACTGTAGTCGGAACGTTTGAGTGATGTTTTGACCTGCGACTACACCGTCTCACAGTCACAAAGCTTCCCAGCTGCGGGGGTTGTTCAACCGGAACCGAACTGTGCGCGCTAATATTGCTCGCATCCAAAGTGTTTTCTAAGCTCCTTACATTCTTACTATCCTCAGATAAAGATTGGATGCGAGACTCTAATACTGTGATCTTCTCTGTCAGCCTAGCTATTTCCCTGCATTTATCGCATGTAAAACCCTCGCCGCTGACAGAGAAGGCTAAGCTAAACATATGACATGAGGTGCAAGTGACAATAATAAGAGAAGAAGCCATAACTCACCGGGTTTGAAGAGTAATTCCAACTTACCAAGGCTGCTCGGTGATTCTTAGTATATACGCTTTAAAGAGAAACCGTTAGCACACAAGACAGCTAGAAGGCGAGATGATATTTAGCAGTGTAAACAGAAAGCCCGCTAGCACGCTTGTGCTATGCTAACGGCGCTGAGTGTTTTGGTTTAAGATTTTCAAGTAAATAACCAGGAGAGGTTATTGAGATATCAGGATAAGTTAGCAATGACAGTGATAATTAACAATGTATGCTATGAATAAAATACACTAATATGAAAGAAGTGCAAGTTAAGTGATACAACAACCTGATTCCGTGTTGTATTAGAGGGGAGAGGTGAAGCACGTTTACTCGCACGTCCAGTGAGTCTCCAAAGAGGAGCCCAAGTTTCATAACACGAGAGAAAAAGGAAGAGAAAATGGAACTATAGTAGAAACTGAAAATGAAGAACTTGTTGGTGTTGTGAATGGAACAAGTAATGACCCAACCCCTAGCACAAGTGATCAGGGAACAGCAACTGTAAATGAAAAGATGAAGTCAAACGATTTAAATTTGACAAAAACCGACAATGTAAAAAGTGAGATCACTGAAATTATCATTGAAAATGTGGAAAAAGCTGGTGGTGATGAAAGTGAGGAACCAATTGATACACAGGCTAGAATGACTCAGGGTTCTGATGCAGAGTCAGTGGTTGAAAGCATGAGTAACATTGAAAATTCCCTAATGGATATGGATCAGGTTGTGTTCAAAGCACCTTTAAAGAGGAAAAAGGACAGGAAGAGTATTGTTGTAAAACAGTCAAAAAAGTGGAAAAACAACAAAAGGAAAGCAATACGGTGTTTGAGGATGGTAGTGAGAGTGACTACTCTGACTCTGGTGCTTCAATTTGTTCTCAAACAAGTGGCACATGTGGCAACTATGGGGCAGATGAAATCCAGAATTTCCTAAAAATGACAAAAAATGTAAGAGGTGTAAAAATTAGTAAATACTTTCCAGATCTCAAACGATTTGTGGAAAGCATCAAGGTTTCGATGGGTGAGGGTCGATTTGACGAACAGGAAGTTTTTAGACTAAGAAAAATGGTGACAAAAATTCAAAAACAGCCAAACGATGATGATGATGATATGGCTTAGTTTGATTTTTTTAGAGTGTCTCTTTCTTTTTGCTGCGGCCTCTTCCCCCTTTCAGAAAATGACTGATATTCGCATTGCCACATTGAATGTGAATGGAGCTAGGGACTATAGGAAAAGAGCAGCGATAAATGAAGTAATGAAACAAAATAAAATTGACGTTTTTTTTGTGCAAGAGACACACAGCGATGAATATAATGCGGTTGAATGGGCCAAAGAGCATACAGGCCTTTCTTTTTTAAGCCATAACACTACTTTAAGTGGAGGAGTTGCAATTTTGTTCAATAAGAATTTTAGCCCATCATCCTTCGTAGCAGAAGAAATTGTAAAAGGGAGGTTTTTAAAGGTCAAAGCTGATTTTGAAGGCCATGTTTTTGTCTTTCTTTGTGTTTATGCACCAACCTTGCAAGTAGATAGAATGTTATTTTTTGGAGTGTTTAAATACAGAAATAGGAAAATGCAATGGTAATGACATATTGATTGTGGGGGGAGATTTTAATTGTGTGGAAAAAAGTATAGATAGAAACCACACAGAACCACATATGATCTCAAGGAATAAGCTAATACAAATGATAGAATCCAATGAGCTATGTGATGTATGGAGAAACTTTAATGAAAATGTAAAACAATACACTTGGTTACATCTTCGTGATAATCGGTTGTCGCTAGCAAGGTTGGACAGGTTCTATTGTTTTAGACACCATTTTAGTTTTTTTAAGAATAGCTCCATTTTACCAATAAGGTTTTCTGATCATAGCTTAGTGATTTGTATTTTAACTGTGAGCTCTGTGAAGTCTCAAAGCGCTTATTGGCATTTTAACACTACTTTGTTAAACGATTCACAATTTAAAGAAATCTTTGCTTTTTTTGGAAACAATTTAAAGAAGAAAAAGGGAAATATGACTCTATACAAAGGTGGTGGGATATTGGAAAAGTGCAAGTACAACAATTATGCCAACAATATACTCGAAATGTCACAAAAAAAATTACTGAAACAATTACAACTTTAGAAAATGATATCTTAAAGGCTCAAGAGTTAATACAGGTAACTGGAAATCAAGACCAAATTGAAGCTCTTTATTCAAAAAGAACTGCCTTATCAGAGTCATATAGGAAAAAAGCACAAGGAGCATTGATTAGATCACGATTTCAAGGTGTAGAACACATGGATGTACCTTCAAAGTATTTCTTTGGCCTGGAAAAAAAGAATGGCCAGAAACGTTATATTACAAATTTGCGCTCGGATACTGGAAATATGTTATCAGATCCTTTTGAAATCCGAAAAAGAGCAAATGATTTTTATAAGTGTCTGTATAGTTCTGAGTACAAAGAGAATCAGGCGTCAAAACAAGTTTTTTTTGAAGGACTACCAAAAATCTCCAAGAAAGCCAATGTGAAATTGTGTAAAGGCATCACCACAGTAGAACTATATGAAGCTCTTCAGACTATGGAGAATGGAAAAGCTCCAGGGATCGATGGCATCCCATTTGAGTTCTATAAGGCTTTCTGGGGTATTATTGGCGAGGACCTGCGAACAGTTCTCAGTGATAGTCTAGCCGGAGGGCTACTACCGCGCAGTAGCCGCAGAGCAGTTCTTACCCTTTTACCTAAGAAGGGAGATTTGGGCGATATCAAAAACTGGAGACCTGTCTCGCTTTTGTGCTCAGACTATAAAATATTGTCCAAAGCATTAGCAATTCGGTTAGGGGAAGTCTTGGAGGAAATTGTCCACTCTGATCAATGCTATTGCGTACCCGGAAGATCAATATTTGATAACATTTTTTTGGTCAGAGATTTAATGGAGTACTCAAAGCTGAGTGAGTTAAATTTTGGCTTGATTTCCGTTGACCAAGAGAAAGCTTTTGACCGTGTCGAGCATGATTATCTGTGGGAAGCATTAGATGCCTTTGGTTTTAAGTTAGATTTTATAAAATATATTAAAGTTTTATACAGTGACATTAAGAGTCTTTTAAAGGTTAATGGTGGTTTATGTGCTCCTTTTTGTTACAAGCACGCCAGTCTCCTCCCACTCACAAGCACCACGCACCACTTCACCGGAGTATTAATCATCCACACCTGCAGTTCATCATCACCTCATCACCACCTCTACTTATACCCAAAGCAAACACTCAGTCACTGTCCGGTCTCGTTTGTATCACACAAGCCTCAAGGACTCCCTGATGTTACTTACCTGCTACCCGAAACCAACGTATATCCCGTCTCCAGTCTCCATCGTCTCCAGTCTCCATCGTCTCCAGTCTCCATCGTCTCCAGTCTCCATCGTCTCCAGTCTCCAGTCTCCATTACCTCCTGTTTCCAGTGTTCTTTGTCATCTGTCTCCATTATCTCCGAGAAGCCAGCCTTAGTTCCTACAGCTCTCCATTATTTAATTATTCACTTAATAAACCTTCCGTATTTGCATCATATATCTCCGTGTCTTGTGTTCGTAACAGAAGACCGGACCGTAAAAGCAGAGTTCCGACAGGAGTGCAACGGATCGTCAAAAGCAGAGTTCCGACATGAGTGCACCGGATCCTTTTCAGGAGTTGGTAGATGCCCTCCGTCGGACCCTAACCACCACTCCTCATGCACCAGCACCATCGAGCTCCACAAACACCTCTGCTCCGTCGCCGTCACCCCCGGTGCACGCCAGTCCCATGGCCAAGCCGGCGCCCTTCTCTGGTTCGGCGGAGGATTGCAATGGATTCTTACTTCAATGCTCGTTGGTCCTGGAGATGCAACCGCACCTATACCCCACAGAGCGATCCAAGGTGGCCTTTATTATATCTCAGCTGTCTGACAAAGCTCTCCGGTGGGCAGAACCCCTCTGGTCCCAAGATAACCCGCTTACTCACTCCTTCTCTAACTTCATCACCCACTTCAAAGACGTGTTCGGAAAACCTTCATGGGATTCAGCAATCGGAGAGCAACTGTATCACCTGAAGCAAGGCACCAAGTCCGTCACCGAATACGCTATTCAATTTCGTACTCTGGCGGCTGCCAGTGGATGGAATGAACAGTCCCTATTAACCACCTACCGGCAGGGTTTGGATCCTCGGGTGCGGTTGCATCTCGCTGCATACGAGGATACCATTGGGCTAGAACGCTTTATCCAACTTTCCATCCGCTTCGCCACTCGCATGCAGTCGTGTATGGAAGAACACCAGGGCCAGCCGTTCCACTATCCGTTTCCCCGCCAACCAGAGAGTGTCAGCCCTCCAGAACCAGCTCACGAACCCATGCAAGTAGATAGTTCACGATTAACCATGGCAGAGCGGCAAAGAAGGCTGACCCAGCATCTGTGCTTGTACTGTGGAACAGCAGGGCATGTCATTTCAGAATGCCTCATCCGTCCTCCTCGTCCATTGGTGAGTACCATCATTCCATCTCTTAACCAGATGAAACCACTAACTACCACAATCATTCTTACTGCGGCTGGTGTCTCACTTCCAGTTATCACCCTCCTCGACTCTGGGTCAGCCGGGAACTTCATCTCGGGTACCCTCTGCCGCCAGCTCAAGCTCAAGGCGACCGCCACTCCGTCCATCTACCAGGTCCACTCCATAACTGGAAAACCTCTCAGTCGCCGTCAAGTGAGTAAATCCGTGGGTCCCTTACTACTCCGGGTGGGTCTTCTGCATGAGGAGGAGCAACATCTGCTGGTTCTGGAGGAATCCACCGCTGACATAGTTTTAGGGCGCCCGTGGTTAGAGCAGCACAATCCCATAATTTCCTGGAAAACAGGAGAAATCCTGAAGTTGGGCGACGATTGCTTCCCGGACTGTTTTCCCATACTTCCTGTTCCCAAGATCTCATCTCCTGCGAACCTGGCTCTCAACTCCACGTCCATTGAAAGTCCAGTGGAGAAGCGCTCATTGGACATTCCAGCATGCTACGCCCCCTTCAGTGACGTCTTCTGCCCCAAACGTGCCTCCAAGCTGCCTCCACACCGGCCATGGGACTGTGCCATTGATCTGCTGCCAGGTGAGCCAGTGCCCCGTGGAAGGATATATCCACTATCCCGTCCAGAAGAGAAGGCCATGGTGGAATACATCGAGGCGCTAGACCAAGGGTACATCCGTCCATCTACTTCCCCTGCTGCATCCAGTTTTTTCTTTGTGGCCAAAAAGGACGGAGGTTTGAGACCATGCATTGATTATCGAGCACTCAATAAGATCACTGTGAAGTTCCGTTACCCCCTTCCTCTCGTCCCTGCAGCACTAGAACATCTCCGTGGTGCCACTGTGTTCACCAAACTGGACCTCCGCAGCGCGTATAACCTCATCCGGATACGTGAGGGGGACGAATGGAAGACAGCATTTGTGACACCTACCGGCCACTACGAATACCTGGTGATGCCATACGGATTGGCCAACGCCCCCTCAGTATTTCAGGACTTCATCCATGAGGTACTCCGGGAGTTTCTTCACAAGTTTGTTTTAGTGTACATCGACGACATCCTCATTTACTCCCGGAACCTGGCCGACCATCAACGTCACGTTGCGGAGGTCCTCCAACGTCTAAGGAGTTTTCAACTCTTCCTCAAGGCGGAAAATTTTTCTTTTCATCAACTCTCGGTGCAATTTCTAGGTTACGTCATCGACCACAGTGGCATCCGGATGGACGTGAGGAAGGTGGAAGCCATTAGGTCCTGGCCCATTCCCACAAATATCAAGCAACTCCAACGTTTCCTCGGGTTTGCAAATTTCTACCGACGCTTCATACAAGGTTATAGTTCCATTGCCAGTCCCCTCACCCATCTTCTTCGCAACCAACCAAAGTCTCTGTCCTGGTCCCCAGCAGCCACGAAAGCCTTCGAAGCTCTGAAAACTGCCTTCACTACTGCTCCCCTCCTCGTCCATCCCAACCCAGAAATCCCTTTTGTCGTGGAAGTAGATGCTTCAACCACCGGAGTGGGAGCAGTTCTATCCCAGCAGCAGGGGAACCCCAGTAAACTCCATCCATGCGCCTTCTTCTCACGCAAGCTCAGCCCGGCGGAGGTAAATTACGACATCGGTAACAGGGAACTTCTCGCCATCAAGCTGGCTCTGGAAGAATGGAGGCATTGGTTGGAGGGTGCTGAACACCCCTTCATCGTCCTCACCGACCACAAGAATCTGGGCTATCTCCGGGAAGCAAGATGGTTAAATCCACGCCAGGCTTGATGGGCACTATTCTTCACCCGATTTCACTTTTCAATCTCCTATCGTCCGGGATCTAAAAACATCAAGGTGGACGCTTTATCCAGGATCCACAGTCCAGAGGAGAGAACGGAGGAAGCAGAATCCATCCTTCCCAGCCAAGTGTTCGTAAGCCCCATCGTCTGGTCCGAAGAGACCCTACCACCATACAATGCCTCTACCAGAACCCCGCCGGGCTGTCCCGAAGGATTGCAATATGTCTCCCGCACCCAACGCAAGAATCTCATCCACTCCGCACATTCCTCTTTGGGCACTGGCCACCCGGGGGTCAATGAAACCCTCTCGCTGCTGAAAGAGCGCTTCTGGTGGCCACGCATGTCATCCGACGTACGCAGGTATGTGCAAGGATGCAAGGAATGTGCCGTATCAAAGAGCCCTCGCCATCTACCATCTGGCAAACTCCATCCTCTGCCTGTTCCCAACCGACCCTGGTCACATCTAGGAGTAGACTTCATAACGAACCTCCCAATCTCTGATGGTCACACATGCATCCTGGTAGTGGTCGATCGCTTCTCGAAGTCATGCCGTCTGATCCCTTTAAAGGGGCTACCCACGGCCATGGAATCAGCAGAGATCTTGTTCAACCACGTCTTCCGGTACTTTGGGATCCCGGAAGACATCGTCTCGGATCGGGGTCCTCAATTCATTTCTAGAGTTTGGAAGGCCTTTTTTCAGCTCCTAGGTGTGACCGTCAGCCTATCATCTGGGTATCATCCCCAATCGAATGGGCAGACGGAAAGGAAGATCCAAGAAATCAGCCGTTTCCTTCGCACATTCTGTCATGGCCACCAGAACTCCTGGAACCAGTTTCTAGGGTGGGCCGAGTACGCACAGAATTCCCTTCGTCAACCTACAACTGGGCTGACTCCATTCCAGTGCGTACTCGGGTACCAACCTCCATTATTCCCCTGGTATGGAGAGACATCTGATGTACCAGCTGTCGATTACTGGTTCCGGGAGAGTGAGAGGGTCTGGGACTCAGCTCATCAACAACTACAACGTGCACTTCGCCGACGGAAGACGACAGCGGACCTTCGTCGATCAGAATCTCCATCTTTTCAAGTAGGACAGAAGGTCTAGCTGTCCACCCGGGACATCCGCTTGCGTCAGCCCTGTAAAAAGCTGAATCCCAGGTTTATTGGCCCGTTTCCCATCGTCCAGCAGATCAATCCAGTCACCTACAAACTACAACTCCCACCGCACTACCGGATTCACCCAACCTTTCATGTGTCTCTATTAAAACCTCACCATCCTTCTGTTTCTGTTTCCCCAGAGTGTGACACAACCCAGGAGCCCCCCCTTCCACTCATCCTAGAAGACGGCACTGCCTCTCTGGTCAAGGAGATCTTGGACTCCCGGCGACGTGGTGGCCGACTAGAGTACTTGGTGGATTGGGAGGGTTACGGTTCCGAAGAACGCTCATGGGTACCTAGAGATGACATACTTGACCCCAATCTGCTGGAGGAATTCCATGCTGCGCATCCGGATCGACCCGCGCCCCGAGGTAGAGGTCGACCACGTCGTCGGGGTCTTCGGCCCTCAGGAGCGGGCCCTGGAGGGGGGGGTAATGTTATAAGCACGCCAGTCTCCTCCCACTCACAAGCACCACGCACCACTTCACCGGAGTATTAATCATCCACACCTGCAGTTCATCATCACCTCATCACCACCTCTACTTATACCCAAAGCAAACACTCAGTCACTGTCCGGTCTCGTTTGTATCACACAAGCCTCAAGGACTCCCTGATGTTACTTACCTGCTACCCGAAACCAACGTATATCCCGTCTTCAGTCTCCATCATCTCCAGTCTCCAGTCTCCATTACCTCCTGTTTCCAGTGTTCTTTGTCATCTGTCTCCATTATCTCCGAGAAGCCAGCCTTAGTTCCTACAGCTCTCCATTATTTAAGTATTCACTTAATAAACCTTCCGTATTTGCATCATATATCTCCGTGTCTTGTGTTCGTAACACTTTTAAGGTTGAACGTGGGGTGCGACAAGGATGCTCATTGTCCGGAATGTTGTACACTCTGTCAATAGAACCACTTTTACATAGATTAAGGAAAATTTTGAAAGGGGTCTCTTTAAAAAAACTATGATACTTTTAAATTGTCTGCGTACACCGATGATGTGGTTGTTTTTATTAACAGGCAAACTGATGTGGACATTTTTTATTTATACGTTTTGTTTAAGGTTTTTATGTAGTTATATATATATTTCTCATGCTACATGTAATATATAGTAATTACATTATGATTTGAAAATTAAATTTTGCCAATTAGTTTTACGTGTTAAAGGTATTATTGTTTAATTTCTCTTTGTATGTTGTTTAAGGTTGTTTATGCAGTTTAATTTGATAAATTTTGATTTATTTAACCCCAGTTTTTGTTCTCTGAGCAACAAACAATCTATAACATGTGATTGTAGACTCATTTTTAATTCCTCATAACATGGTTAGGAGAACGGGAACGTTATCGTAAAGTTACGGTAATGTTAGGATAACGTTCCCGTAACGTTACAATAACGTTAGCGCAACGCAACGTTAGGGGAACGTTCCCCTAACCTACAGGGAACGTTCTATTAACGTCAAGAAAACTTTACTGGAAAACCAACAGAGAACGTTAAAATATCCGTTCTGGGAACGTTCTAGGAACTACGCGCTAACGTTCTGGGAACCAAAAATTGTTTGCTGGGCTCTCATAACACCTGAGCAGTGCCACAGACTGATCGACTCCATGCCACGCCGCATTGGCTGTATTTCCAGACTTTGATATTCAATGATTATGCACATAGTGTAAATAAATACTAAATATATTTCTCTGTATCCTGCAGTTATCGTATTTGATGCTGTCCTATATTCTATTCAGTCGGATCATCTCATGCGCTTATAGTGTGATGGTGAGACACCACTGATTCAATATTTCGATTGAATTTTTATTTAAGATTCGAGTTGTATTTTAGAAGGTCCATGAAACATTTATCACTCAATACAAGCTCAAATAGCTCTGCAGATTTAATCTTCGTGGTAATGTGGATCTTTAATGGATATGAGGTCAAATTAAATGTGTGTGAGTCTTTAATGCTTATAATTGGTTTTAATCACACTTACTTTCTGCAATCTAAGGCCAGGTTTACACGATGAAAAACAGAAAAGTTTTTCTTTTGCAGTTTTGTAAAGTTTCAAGTACACACGACACCGTTATTAAAACAATCCGCGTTTACACAGATCCGCAAAAATGACTAAAACGCTGTATTACGACATCGGTTTGTAAAGAAAAAATACCAGAGTTCCTGACGATTTATTGACGGTTTATTGGAAGGCGATTATTCCGTCGCTAAAGAGACCATATAATACAGAGCGCTGCATTTCTCCTCATTCATAGTGAAGAGAAGCGTGCGCACATAAACAAACAAACAAACAAGATGGCGAAAAGTTTGGACATTCGAAAGGTTCTTCCATTGAAACTCGTCAACAACGACATCCACAAAGTTGTTGCACCATCTCCTCATCCTCTGATCCAAAAGTGCCGTTTAAAAACCCTTCGTCGCCGTGAATGAGTGTTAAGATTTTGCTGTAGATAAAATGTTGGCTCAGCTGGTGGTTCTAGCACTGGTGTAGTAAATCTAAATCTACAAAACATTTTAATCTAAAAAAGCGTTAAACTATTGCACAGCACAAAAAAACCCATGTAATCCGCCATTGATGTATTTATTTCTTTGTTGTGTTTGGATGTACACGCGCATACCATACTCCCACACCTAATACGCATTCGCGCAATGTAATTTTCTCATTCTTTGCGACTGCGGGGTTTACACGGAAATGAGAACGCCAGGGTTTTAAAAAACTTTCACTTTGAAACAGTTTTAAAAAACTTGCGTTATCAGTCCCCTAAAACGCTGTTTCCGTGTTAACAGACAGGCAAATCGCAAAAAATGTTTGCGCTTTCACTTGAAAACGGTCTCGTGTAAACGGCCCCTAACTTGAGTTCACTTACTCACCATTTGTGTCGCTCCTAGTCTCCAGAATGTGTGAACGCATGGGTCACAGTCTGCATGGGTCAGAGTTTGCTTACACGTGCGCACATTGCCATCAAGATCGCAACCTTTGCGTGGGGTATGCACTTTTACAGAGCCATTATGTGCGTACACAACGTTTATAAATGAGACCCCAGAGCATGATGCCGCGGCGACTGTTCAGAGTTAACCCATAAGAAAAGCACACACTCTCTCAGAACAACAGAGTTATGATACATTTGTAATCTATCATGTTTTTACCTTGAGCATGTTGCGCAGAACTATCAGTTTACATCAAAGAAACATGCGAGCAATTAATGACAGACCATACCTGTCATTCTTTACAAAATCTGGAGACTAAAGTGCAGAACATAGTTAACACAGTTAAGTAGAACAAACACAATAACTTAAATACAAATAATATAAAATAAAGCGAAGGCATTACAGGCATGTCAAAGTTGTTCACATTTCCTCACTCTTCAAATATTCTTAAAATAAAGTTACATGGAAGCTTAACTAATTGTAATGACAAATATTTTAATACATCTTCGCTTAAAGAGTAAATATTATCACTGGAATCTTTCAGGAGTTTCAAAGAAGCAAAGTAATCGCTCAATTCAATTTTAAAGACCACTAAGGAAGGATTTTTATTTTGCCATTTACATTTATGGATACGTTCGTCCATCTTTGGGATGTTGCTGTTCTTCTTCACGTTTATTTGCAGCGCAAGAGACCATCAACCCACCAAGTACAAACGTCTTTATGTCTATAAATGCAAGTTAAAACCACAGGGGATCCACCGATCAGTCTCATCGCATTACATTAAACCCCTAGAGTAGCGGAGGGTCCACACGATGTCCTGGTAGAATATTTCCAACATATGCAACCAGCAGGGATACAAAAGGATCGTACAAATTATAAGGTTAAGTATGTTCCCACCCACAGTATACACACATTACACAGCAAAAATCAACAGACCCAGAAGGCTTCACAATGCACGTTACTCAATACTACACACAATAATAAATAAACACCAGCAATCATAAATTAGTAGCCTACATGCAATTCATATAACTCAAGCTGTACACATAGCTGTCGTCAAAAGCGGTAAAATGTAAGCTGATGAATACATGAGAAATGAACGAGATGCTCTAATAACCCCCAGTCACACACACACATAAACAAACGCCGGGGGACCATTATAATTCATATTCATAAGGACTCCCCGGCACAATAAATCCCACAATACAGAATAAAACCGGTACCTGTACAAACCCTGATGTACTGCTGGCTCCCTAACACGCTCCTGAACGAGCTGCAGCATCCAAACATTAACGGCGGCCTCCCAAACTCCAGTTCAACATCAGCCCGAAGCCGCAAATTACCCTCCCCAATGTACTCACAAACACAGCATAACGTTCATCCACGTCCGGACACGGCAGCTTTGGCAAGGAACTCAGCAGTGCCCCTCTAAGATTTAAACACTTACTCTTATAACTTCCTGCATTCAACACCAATCAGGTGTGTGCAATTAAACATATAGAGATGAGAACCCTGCACCATACCGTAGAGCTACACCGCCTACACTTACACATCGATCGTTCTGAGCAGCGCTGCTTGATGTCCGACAACAAGACTAAATATATTTAAGAATTTTAGTAGACTCATGCCCATCATGCATTCAAATTGGCGCGGTTGGCAATAATTTTATTTAATAAAATGTAATGTATAAAACTCTAAAACTATTAACAAATTAATTATTTAACTAAATATGTAAATAGTTGAAATACATGCACTGTTTTTATACCGAAATGTTTAAAATATATACTCACAAAAGGAAGAAATGTGTGGTCCCCACCAGGGGCGATCATGGGCGTAAATCTCATTTAACAGTAGGGGGGACAATAAACATAACATTTCTCAAGAGCAATTTTTGAAGGGGACACAAATAATCCAGTCAAAAAAACGTTGAGTTTCAGTCAACCGAATGTTTAGCTCAGTGCTCAAATTGAATCAAGTCTTCTGTGGATCCCCACCATAAGACTTTTTTTTGGTGGGGGTTAGTCTCACAATATACAATTTATACAAAATACACAATATATTTTATCATAATATGCATAACTATATCCAGTTTATTAAAAACATGCTTACATGAAGGAACAGGCTTCTTTTACTGTATTTTGGATCAAATCAATCCAGGCTTGCTGCACAGAAATGACTTTTGAACAGTGGTGTACATCCAACAGAATAATTCTAGCATTAATAACCTATGTAGTATTTACTATTTTCCCTAAAACAACTGAACGATTTACAAGTTGTGATAATAATGTTTCGTCCAAAAGACTTTAAATGCAAGAAACAATTTTTTTAGATATTAAAAATATGAATTGTGACAAGACTGGCTGTTAGTCTGTGTGTTAGTGTTGTGGGGATTTTTCAAGGATTTCAGTGCAGTTAACAGTCATGGCAAGGGACCGTTATGAGCAAGTCTGTCAGTCAGCAGACCAGTCAACCATTTCAGGCCAAAAGTCTGTTTTATTCAGGAAATAACTATGGCTATCAATATGTCACTCCTGCATTTATATGCCAATGTAATTCCCCAAAATTGCCAGCATGTATGTGGTTGTTGGTCTTGGCAGCATGAAAAACAAGTTATCACATTCTGAATGGATTATATATAGAACCCGCACAACGAGCACTCCCTTAGTGCCGCCGCTCAGGCGCATCAAGCTCTGTGCGTAGGGCACCAAGTGCTGAGGGGGCACCAAAAATACCCGTATAATTGTTTTTAATCTAATATTATTACATTAGGCTATAGAAAAGTTATTAGGCAGGCACATTTTAGCAATGTATATGAAAAAAAAACGGCCGAACAATCCCATATCAGCTTGCAATCTGAATTTAGATTTTACTGTTAATCATTGATAGTTTTTTTGTTTCGATTTACGCCCATGGGGGCGATTTTAGGGTCCGAGCTTTAGGGGTGCTGAGCACCCAATGAGCCCCACTGCCACCACCCACCCTCTTTTCACACAAAAACAAAAAAATATGTCTATTGAAAAATAACTTTATCATTTTAACATTGATTCAACTAACTCCAAAATCCAGATTTTTTCCCCCTTTTTTGAAACCTTTTTTTGCAGAACAGAACTCCTTGCATGGCAATCCCTTTAAAGTAAGAACGTTAGAACGGAGCCGTTTTAACTAACTAAACCTAAAATATTGAATGAGTCGCTAAAACATCCAAACAAGGTTTGAGACCTTTTCAGGACACCAGCTTAATTGTGAGAGTTCACACAGACAGCCCCCTGTAACAAACGCAAAACCTTCTTCACACAGCTTCTCCTGACCCTTAACTCCATGTGCCTCCTTTTGTATCAACACTCATCAGATCTGTTCATCTTCTGGTCACACGCCAGTCTGAACTTTCATAAACCAATATAAGTCATCAATAAATAATAATAAAACAAGCTTCACATCAAGAGCAAAAAAAAGAAGGTGAAACCAAAGTCCAAAATATCCAGATAATTTACAGAGGTCTTGAAAATACTAAGAAAGTAAAGATATAAAGATTTTTTTTATTGAACCTTTTGCTATAACAAAACAATGTTACAACAGAAACTTAACAAAGAAACACTTAGATTAATGAAACGAGAGAAGAAAAAAAACATTTCCATGGCTCGAAACAGACAAGACAAAAATAAAGAATAACCATAAAACAGATCAAAAACAAATACATGAGAGGGAGTTACACAAATAATATAAATAAATAAAAAATTACAAATTAAATAGGTTGAAAAGCTTATAATCAGTGCAAATTTTACAAGTCCTTTGTGCTTTCATATTGGAGGAAAACATAATTGTTTTTAAATACAGTTTTATCTCTTGTAGAAAAACTATAAAAATAGGTTTGCTATTAGAAAATTTACATTTATGTATATAAAATTTACACAGAGAAAGAAATAGGTTGATTATAAAACAAGCATTTTGGTCACCTTCAAAAAAACCAAAAATAACAGTTTTGGGGTTCATAACAAAGCCCTTCAAAATAGTATTTGAAATAAACAAACCAACATGTTGAGTACAGTTGCACGACCAAAACAAGTGAAGAAGAGATTCAGTGTCATTCTGACAAAAGAAGCATTTGGTGTCAAAGTCAGATCTAAATTTTTTCTTTAGAAAAGTTTTGGAAGGGTAAATGTTATGGAGTATTTTAAAGGATATTTCTTTGACTTTATTAGAAAGAAGATATTTTTGTTGCATGGACCATATCATTTTCCAGTTTAGATTATCAAAAAGGCTGTTCCAGTATGAAACAGCAGAAGGGGCACAGACAAAGCTCTCAATAAGAAAAGCTCTTACCTTAAGATTTCTTCCTTTTTTACTAGTAAAACATAATTTACCCGAAGGTGTATCGCTAGGCTCAGGTAAAGAGACTTCTGAAAATAAAGAACAGTTTCTAAAAAGCATGCATATGCCAGATGGAATAGCATCCATAACAATGGCAAACTCCCTAGGAGTTACTGGTATATTTTATTTAGACAGAAATTCTGAATACCTAAGAAGCATGCCTTCCTTATTGAATAGCTGGCCAACATGCAATATTCCATTACTGAACCACTGTTTAAAGAACAAACACCTATTTTTAAATAGAATGTTTTTATTGTTCCAAATGTAACATCGATGAGGGGAAAAGTTATGTTTGTACATAAGAGTCCAAGCCAAAAGAGCCTGTTTGTGAAAATGAGATCGCTTAAGGGGAAGTATTTGAATATCATAATTGCACATTAAAACAAATTTTATGCCACCAAATTGTGAAAATGCAAATTGGGCGAAATAGATTCCCAATCGAGGTAGGATTAATGAGAAATTGACTGAGCCAGTTTATTTTAAATGAATTATTCATTGTATTAAAATCAATAAAGTTTAATCCACCCTTATTGTGAGAGTTTACTAACACAGATTTTTTAAGATAATGAGGTTTGTTTTTCCACAGGAAATGATATAGCATTCCATAGATTACTTTACATGTGGACTTGTCAATGTACAATGACTGCGCAGCATACGCAAGGCGAGACAGACCCTCCGCTTTAACAAGTAATCCCCCACCTGTCCCTCTGTAGCCAGCAGTTAAACCTTTTCTTTGTTTTAGATATAATTGGATTAAAATTTGTGGAACATCTGAGGTTATCTTTAATTATCTGTATACCCAAATATGTGACACAAGTTTTAACAGCAATACCATTGATTGAGGAATCTTAACAGTTTTTAAGGGAAAATAATTCACATTTTTTAAGATTAAGATATAAACCTGAAGCCTTTGAGAAGAGCTGGAGAATATCTAATGCTAAGGATATTTGGTGAGAGTCTTCCAAGAACAGGACAGTATCATCTGCTAATTGGCTAATTATCAACTCCGAGTTTCCAATACTAATACCTTTAAGATGACTTGCTTTGATGTATGAACTTAAAAATTGTGTTGTTATTAAAAATAAGTAGGGAGATACTGGACATCCCTGTTGTACACCACGTTTTAAGTAGAATCCCAGATAGCAAATAGTAATTGAAACTATGTTAAATCAACATCCCGCTGTCAACGATAAATTCATTGAATCAACAGCGAACTCTGATGTTGATTCTTCATCATGTTGCACCCTCTATTATCATTGAAACAACGTTTAAATCCGACCTAGAGATCAACAGAATTTCAATGGTATTTCGATTACAATGGATATTGAAACAATGCTGAAATCCCAGCATATCAACAAAACTTCAATGGTGTTTTAATATACCACAGGTTTATGTGCCAAGGTCCAGAATTGTGCCAAGGTCCAGAAATGAGCTGTGTCCGGTGCAGTACGTTGTTGTTGATCTCCCGGTCAACCAAAAATCGATGGATTTTCAATCATATTTCCCGGTCAACTATATGTTGATGACTCTTCAACAACAGCGTCGTTTCCCGGTCAACTATAAAGCAATGACTTTTCAACACATTCAGCGATCGCCCGGTAAACCAAATATCAATGCTTAATCAATCATACATATAACTATAGATCAATGTTGTTCCAATATTGTTGGCATCAACATTAATAACGTCAGGTTTCCATCAATATGGTAATGGTGATTCAACATTTATTTTGCATTGAAATTTCAACATCAACCATAATGGATCAACCAGATGGAAAAACAATGTTTATTCAATGTTGGCTTGCTGTCTGGGATCTGGGAGAAGTATTATTACCTAATTTAATGGAACTATTACCATTTGTAAATAGCATTTTGATCATTTTATAAAATGATTCACCAAATCCAATCTTATGTATTGTTTGAAATACATCACTCTTGCGCTTCAGAAAGAATCACTTCCTCTGACACTCTGGTCCAAACGCCAGGGCGATCACGTTTCCATGACGACTGACCAGAAAAGACGCACGTGACGTCATGTTTACGTGACTCCAGACTGTTAAAATGAGTATCAAAAGAACGATAAACTTTAACAACAGAGACACAGGTCCGCAGTTTAGTTGTTTTTGTTTCACGCACTAGCAGTTAATAAACAGAACTGAATGCGTCTCGCGGAAGAACATATTAACCGGCGCTACTTCTCTTCGTTTATGACTATGGACGAGTCACCCAGGTCCTGTGCTACTCCACACCGGCGGCGACCCGCTGGACTAAAATAGTCCGAAAATAAACACTGACTCCAGTACTCACCGATATGGTTTTCGCAATCAGAACAACTCTATGTAAAATGAAAGAAGTGTGAGACAGCTTTGGAGCAACTTAGTTGATTCACAACACTACATAACTGGTTCTCACTCCATGTGTGTTTCGCGCTGGATGACAGTCGCGCTGAGCGGTGCAAGAGAAGAGGAAGAGACACCATTTGCTAAACAGGGATGTTTCATTTCACCCTTAACTTAGTTTTAGGGGTGCTGAAGCAAGGGGCTAGCCTCGCCCATGGTCCGCACACTGATGTAAATTGCAAAATTGCTTCATCATGCACATTAGCATTGTGGCTTACAAATCCCCTTTAAACAGGCACAGGTTTTATCCTTAATAAGGCACAAGAAAAACACATTAAAGCAACAAAACAAATCTAAATCTCAATATAAATAACACCCCATGTACACATCAAATCCACACAAAACATCACAGTCCACAATATAAAAAAGGCTTAATGTCAAACTCATCATTCAGCCCTAATAGTGACTTCAAGTATATTTCAAGTGTAAATCCAATGTAGAACTGTAGAAACTGCTACAGTTGTCATCATTTTATAAAAACTTGTGTAATTGTCAAGGCCAGTAGGTCCAACTATGGAGGTGTAAAGATGCAACACGGGTTGAATGGTAAGGTAAGGTTTGTATGAAAGTATTGGGATTATGACTGTAGATTTATCATCTCAACAAAATAAAAAATGAATACAAATAAAACATAGAAAACATTTAACCATTTGTGTTTTCAATAACGATCAAGATATTATATATTTCAATGTGAAAATAAAGAGTTTTACTTGACCTTATCTATTCTTGTGGCGTACAGTATAATGAATTTGATCATACAACTGAACTCATGAATCATAGAAGAAATGAAAATGATAATGATTAAATTATACATAATGCTTATCAGTGAGTTAGTGATGCGCGGATGGCGGTTAAATCCGCGGGCGCTGCGGATGATCCGCGGGTCGGGTGGGTCGGGTAATAAAAAATATATTCTGGTTAATTGTGGGTGGGTCGCGGGTTGATGAGATCATTCGTTAATAATACAATTATTTATAACAACATTTCTTTAAAATACGAATGTGTTTTAATAGTTTTATGCAGAAATGGAGGCGAAACAGATCGGGGAGAAACTTTCAGTTAGATGAGTCCTCAGAGGAAAAGTGTTATTCTGGGACAAACAAGATCGCTTATTCCCACCACTGCGGCGCCTTGCTAGGAGAATATTGTGCATTCCTGCAACAAGCTGTGCAAAGCGAACGCTCATTAGTGCGGGTTTTAGAGGCGAGGCGGAATCGTCTGAATCCAGGCACAGTAGATGCTATTCTGTGTTTGCACAGTGCAAAAGAAAAGGCCAAGTAGCTAATGCTCCACCATCTCTTTCTTACCTTTTTATAATCTGAAGAACCGCTTTGGCCCACAAAGAACCTTTTGTGAAACAGAAAAGGTTCTTTGGATGTTAAAAGTTCTCTATGGAACCATTTAGATGAAAGGTTCTTCTATGGCATCGTAAAGCACCATTATTCTTAAGAGTGTGCTCCTGGAGTGCAAAGTTTACCTTCGACCTTAATCAAACACCTGAACCAGGGAATAAAGTTTATACATTTTATTGTTACTTTCAAAGCAATAGCAAACTGTCAGATTTATTGAAATTACTGTCTGCTGAATAAAACAGAAAAAAACATTATAAAAGTACAAAAATGAATTACACATTGTAAGTGAACACATCTCATCATACAGCTACCTTAACGGATAGCAACAGTCATTTAAAATGCAAAAAAAATCTTTCACAGCATTAATCGTTTGGATTAAGTACCTGATGATATGGAGCAGGGGTCTCAACTCTGCCCCCCAGATCCACTTTCCTCTAAACCCTTTAACTCCATTCTTGATTAAATTCACCCACCTGCCACTTTCTATAATAATCCTAAAGACATTGATTGTGTCCTGCTGGTGTGTTTCGTTCTTATTGGAGCGAAATTCTGCAGGAAAGTGAACCTGAGGAACCTAGCTTTAGAATATGCGGATCTCCTCCAGGGCATCAGGAATTCATGCCTCTATTTCAATGGCCACTCTTTTTGGACAGAAGTAACCATATTTATTGTAAGATGTTTTTTTCTGAGTTGGAGTCAAGTCGCAGTCGGACGCTCCTGCTTACTTCTCTGCGCTTACTCTGTCGCTTTTATACTTTTATATTTTATCTCCTTTTATCACCTAATTTTAACTTCGGCACAGTGCTCAAACGTATTACTACAAAAATCAGAATTATCTTATTTGACCAGCCTCCAACTGAAAGCTTACATTCTGGGGAAGAGAAAACACAACTGTCTACACTCATAAGGATAAGAGAAAATGCCTTCTCTGGAATCTACTTGGTGCATAAACTGCCACAAACTTTTACAAAGGATTGCAGTTCTTGAAACAAAGTTACTTGTGGGACCACCAATCCAGACGGAACACAAATCAGAGCTCCGTCATGGACGCCCTCAGCACACAGCCGGTGAGTCCCATAAATCTAGTACTCCTCGACCGGCCTTTCTGAGTGTAGAGAAACAAGCCGATCGACTTACAAACAGATGGCATAAACAGGGAGCGAGACCTAAAGGCATTCGAGACATCAGACTGTCACGAGTATCACATATTGCCGCAGCAGCATCCTCTACCCCAAATACGGCTACAAGGATTGCAAACACTGGTCTCCAAACACCGCCCATACATCTTGAGAACAGATTTGAAGTATTATTCAATGAGGAATCCCCAAATTTGATGAATGTGTCTGAACACAGACTAAATCAGCCAGCAGCTAACTCTGATTTTAACAGGCGCTCAAGGTCGAACAGACAGCGGCACTCAGCTCAAAGCGCAGCTGAGCCCAGGACTCTGATAGTGGGTGACTCCATAATCAGAAACATTAGTAGCAGGGATACAACTACGTGCTGCCTTCCACAAGCAACAACTTCTGATGTAAACAGGGAACTTCAGAACATTCTGATGAAACATAAGACTGTAAATCGACTCATCATTCATGTGGGGAAAAATGATATTCATAAAGAACAGTCAGAACTTCTTAAGAAGGACTTCAATGAACTCATTGAAACACTAAAAACACTGAATGTTCAAACATTCATCAGTGGACCACTCCCAGCAAGAGGAACAAACAGGTTTTCACGTTTGCTTGGGCTTAATACATGGCTGCAAAAAACCTGCAATATAAAAGGAGTGAACTTCATTGACAAAAACTTCAATATTTTCTGGAGTCAGAGGCAACTGTTTCAACAAAATGGCCACCAGCTAAACAAACTGGGTTCAAGATTGCTTAAGGACAATATCTTCTTCTCCCTCAGTCATCCTTCTGCCAATCCACTCAACCAGAATGGCACACACACACCCGAACACAGTGTGAATGACCACATGTCTTCACCTCAGCACCTGGTTGGACATGCTGTTGACACGTCACACAATGATAACACCACTCAGTTCATGGACACCATCTCAGCTGAGCCCTGCCCACCGAGCTCCACACAGACAGACTGTGACATATTAGAACTGCTCCAAGATTCAGCACCCAAGGACGACTTCCTGGAAAACAGCCAGGGAAACCAGGACAGCGTATTACAGCCTCTGATAACACCAGAGATACAGCCCCTCTCACCAGACACGTTATCTCTCTCCCCAGCATCTCCACTTCTGTGCTTCTCAGAGAAAATGGAAAACTGGTGTATCTGGCCTCCCCAAAAAGACCATAAGACAGATGCAGCTCATACAGAACGCTGCGGCAAGGATTCTGAGCAGAACCAGAAAATATGGTCATATCACACCAGTCCTCAGGTCTTTACACTGGCTACCAGTTACATATAGGATAGATTTTAAAGTTTTATTACTGGTATATAAATAGTTCAATGGCCTAGGACCTGAATACATTGCAGATATGCTCATTGAATACAGACCCAAAAGAACACTTAGGTCATTAGGATCACATCAGCTAGAAATACCAAGGGTTCTCTCCAAGCAAGGAGAGTCTGCATTTAGCTATTATGCCAGTCGCAGCTGGAACCAGCTTCCAGAAGAGATCAGATGTGCTCCCACAGTAGCCACATTCAAATCCAGACTCAAAACACTACATACATGTAAACGAAGTATGTTTGCTTAGAAGAACTTGTTCTCCATGTTGTTAAAAAAAATTACATTTACATTTATTCATTTGGCTGACGCTTTTATCCAAAGCGACTTACAAGTAGTTTTTTACAGTGGCACATTACTGCAGAGCGATTAAGGGTAAGGTCCTTGCTCAAGGGGACTTCAGTCATGACCTGCTGGCACTGAGATTCGAACTGGCAACCTTCACAAGCCCAACGCTCTAACCACTAGGCCACAGCTGACTCATGTTTACATTTACATTTAGTCATTTAGCAGACGCTTTTATCCAAAGCGACTTACAAAGAGTTCGGGGAGCAATAAGGGATATGTCATAAAAGAGCAATAGTGCTAATACAAAGTTACTAGTTTCAAAAACAGCTAGACCTATACCTATTGAGAGAAGAGTGTTAGTTTACGTTTCTTTTTCATTTGTCTGTCACGTGTTCACCGAAGAGGTGTGTTTTAAGTAGTTTTTTGAAGGTTGTGAGAGATGTGATTGACCGGACCGCATCAGGAAGAATGTTCCACCAGGAAGGAGTTGTGAAGGAGAAAGAGCGGGAAAGGGATTAAGTTCCCTTATGAGAAGGTATTACAAGGCGCTGCTCGTTTGCTGAACGCAGGGTTCTTGATGGGGTGTAGGAGTGTAGTAGGGTGTGAAAGTATGCTATGTGTGAAAGATCCAGTGATAGTCCTGTATGCAAACATCAGTGACTTGAATCTGATCCGGGCTTCAACCGGTAGCCAGTGGATAGAGATGAACAGGGGTGTCACATGAGCCCTTTTGGGCTGTTGGAAGATGAGGCGTGCTGCTGCATTCTGAACCAGCTGAAGTGGTTTGATAGCCTTTGCAGGAAGAAAATCAAGGAGAGCATTGAAGTAGTCCAACCTTGAGATTACCTGAGGTAGGGAGTAACTTTGAGAATGTTAAATAAGGCATATCAGCATGATCGCGTTGTCTTGGCAATGTGATCAATGAAGGACAACTGTTCATCAAATGTGACTCCGAGGTTACTGGCTGATTCGGAGGGAGTGATTTGTCCAGCTGGATTGTGAGATCGTGTTTGACCGTGGGGTGTGCCGGAAACACGAGTAGTTCTGTCTTGGCCGGGTTCAGCTGCAGGTGATGCTCTTTCATCCAAGCTGAGATGTCATCTAGGCAGGCTGTTATGCGAGCTGCTACAGTGGTATCGTCTGGGTGAAACGAGATGTAGATCTGGGTGTTATCAGCACAACAGTGATACGAGAAGCCATGTGCCCGTATGATGGGTCCTAAAGATGTCATGTAGATGGAAAAAAGCAGCGGTCCAAGCATCGATCCCTGAGAGACCCCAGTGATCATATGGTGAGCAATGGACAGCGAGCCCCTTCATGACACCTTGAATGATCTGCTGGAGAGGTAGGATTGGGACCAGCGGAGAGGGGAGCCAGAGATTTCTAAGCATGACAGACATGGTTGCTAGCAGTATCTGGTGATTGACCGTGTCAAACACTGCAGATAGGTCTAGCAGACTCAGTACCGAGGATTTGGATTCCGCCTTGGCTAGCCGCAGTGCTTCTGTGACCGATAGCAGTGCAGTCTCAGTGGAGTGGTTTGTTTTGAAGCCAGACTGCTTGTCATCCAGTAGATTGTTCTGGGATAGATATGAGGAAACTTGGTTGAAAACTGCCCTTTCAAGAGTTTTCGCAATAGAAGAGGGGTAAAAGTAGTGTCCAAGTGAAAAATCAGTCCTCAGCAGTCAAAGAGGTAGTGGGTGGAGGAGGAGAGGGCAAAATAAGAGAGTTAAAGGTCTTAAAAAGCTGCCAAGTGTTAGGTGCATTGCTCACCTTGCTGGTATAAAAATATGTTTTCGCCATTGTAACAGTAGCAGAGAAAGAGGAGAGTAGTTATTGGCAGTCCCCTAGATCAGCGAGACTCTTGGTCTTGTGCCATTTCCTTTCAGCAGCCCTGAGTGTACTTCGTTGTTTACGGCGGATGTCAGACATCCAAGGGCAGAAGGGGGTGACACGAGCTGGTCTGGAGGACAAAGGACATCGATTATCTAGACAGGATGTAAGTTTAGAGCATAAGGTGTCGGTGGCAGTGTCAGCATCTAGAGTTGCAAAGTTGGAGGGAAGAGAGGATGACACTTTAGCAGAGAGGGTGCTAGGGGAGAGAGAGCAAAGGTTCCGTCTAAAATAAACAGGTGATTGTGTTGGTGTAGTGCATGTAGGGAGGAGCATGTTAAAAGCGATGAAGAAGTGGTCAGAAATGTGAAGAGGTGTGACTTTAATGTTGTCAGTGGCGCAGTTAAGGGTGTAGATGAGATCAAGCTGGTTTCCTGATCTGTGAGTACCGGCTGTGGCGAGGCGTGTGAGGTCAAACGAGGCAGTGAGAGTGTGGAAGTCAGATACATAGGGTTTGTCCAAGTGGATAATGAAGTCCCCAAGGACTATGAGAGGGCCACCATCCTCCGGAAATGATGAGAGCAGCACATCTAACTCTTCAAGTTGTGCAGAGGATCTGGGGGGCGGTAAACTACGACAAAACTGAGCTGAGGTGGAGAAGTGATATTAAAAGCGTGGTATTCAAATGAGTAGTTGTTGCATAGGAAAGAAAGTGTGGAATATTTTCAATTATTGTTGATAAGCAAACCTGTGCCAGTTTGGTGGGGAGAGTGAGCGAAGGAATAGTTTGTGGAGAGAGCAGCAGGTGTGGCTGAGACCTCAGGACTAATCCATGTCTCAGTAAGACCTAGAATGTCAATGTCCGACTGGCTAGCGAAGTCTTGATCACAGTGGCGGTTCTAGACAAAATTTACTTGTGGGCCAAGGAGGGGCCAGTGTTTAACCAGAGGGGCACATTAAAAAAATGGCAACAAATGATATTTAAAGATTAAAAACTTTATTTTACTTTACAATCATATAAACATTTATTTTGTACAGCAGTGCAAGAGTGAGTGCAGGTGCAAAAGAGGTAGGGCCATAAAAAATGCATCCAGGGTACAACAATGTGCCATTTTCTTTTGTGGACAGTTGTGTCCACACTTAACTTGGCATAACAATGCTGGATTATACCAGTTTGGCCTGAAGCTCCGTTTTCTGTCCCCCATCAAAGTGGTTGGGAATATATTCAAGATGGCAGGGCAAGACTGGTACATCATTCTTGGACTTGCTGATATCTGTAGAAAGATGTACAGTAAACACACATTTAATGACTTATGCATGTATATCGACATGTATTTCAATTTATAAGCCAAGTATTTACTTAAAAAAATAAACATTAGAGTCATATTGTCACAAAAAGGAATTTACAGCAGAAAGCACCATTTTAAGGACACACAGTAGGCCAACAAGGAAATTATCATTGCACTGTTTTGCAAATACTAAAGACCTTCTTCATCACAAACCTGATGGTGCAGTACTTGATCCACATGGATCCATTTTCTGTCCCTCTGGCTGTTCCCCTCTCTGTCCCTGTATATTTTCTTCCTCCTCACCCTCTTCTTCATGCTCATCACCCTCTGGAATTTCCCACTCTGTGTCAGAGCCCTTACTTTAATCACATGCTCTCTCTCCAACCTCCACTGACTCATCTGGCTCTCCCTCTTCCTGCTCCTCAACACCTTGATTTGTTTCTCTCACTTTTTTGTTTACTGGGGCAAAAGAGGATGCTATTTCCCTTCCTCGTTTCATGATAACTATAAGAAAAATAACTTAGGGGCATGCATTACATTTCTTTGCCTATTATGGGAACATGTGTGCAATATATGTACACAATAAAGGATACAACTTTGTAAATATCACATGTAATGCTATTTTTGTCTTCATTTATAAATATTGTATATGTATTAGCCATTCATGGTCAATGCATATATTGCAGTATATTGAAAAATATAAGCACTAGTTTCCCATATATGGAAATGCATTATGTAATATATAGCATTACATTTTGAATTTTGTTCCGTAAGGGCATTGTGCAGACCTAGTAGAAAGGATACTGACATTTAGATATTCGCTTCTGCTTCAACAACTTTGCTTAGATATGAATATGTCTCTAAACATATCGAAACCAGACATTTACAAACTTTATTTTATTATCAATGTAAGGAACAAAAGTAACATGGTTATGTGCAAGAACAACAAGTCACTTATGAGATCAAATCATTTTTTCTTACCTGCTTCGACTCTTGCACCAGGAGAAATTGTAGCTCCGCTCTCCAAGAGTAGTTGCTGAGCCGAGCAGCACCGCAGGCGGCTACAGTATTTGGGTGCGCCGCTTTAATTTACCCGTGTAGAACGTTGAGTCGTATTAGTTCCGCTTTTGGCGCTCGCATGTAAAATCATAATTAATTGATACTTATTTTTTGGTCAGCACGGGGGTGGCCACGGGGGTGGCCAGGGACATTTCTACAGAGGCACGGGCCTCCCTAGGCCTCCGTGTAGAACCGCCACTGCTTGATCACAGCTGACTGGCAGTTCCAGAGACGGCTGTCTCCTCCTCCAAGCCAAGCTTCACGGTCGCGGCGGCCGTCCCTGAATCACCAGTAGCTCACTGGCCCACTGACCTGCCAGCACTTTCATGGTTTCCCTGACTCCCGACGCAGTTGGAATTACAAACACATTCCAGGAGGAGAAGTCCTTCTCCCACCACAAAAAGCGAGTGGTATTAATGCAATCCTAAATGAGATGATTAAATACACAGACCAAAAAATCACAAAAACTGTATATTTCGCAAGATCTGGAACCAAGGTCTCATCACTCCAAGCCATAAAAGCGGAGACAAATTCGACACTAATAATTACTGTGGAATATGTGTACACAGCAACCAAGATAAACTCTCTTCTGTAACATTCTTAACAGCTCATTCTCATTTATCTAATCTACAGAAACATCCTGAGAAAATGCCAAATCGTGGAGTAAGACAGGGCTGCAGTCTACGTCCTAGGAGGAGAGACATGCCGTGTATAAATCCCAGTGTTGATTGTTGAATTCAGACAGACGCAGCATTAATCAAACATGGAGAAGCTTTACAGGTACGTGTATCTGCTGATCTTACTGGGTAGGTACAACATCAACGTTTCATGTATGGACATTCAATGTTCATTTAAACTCATATCTTCTAATTCAACTTTCATTTTAAAAAAAATTCTCATTTTAAACTTTTAATCTTACTATCTATGTGTTGTGTATATATCCTTTTTTTCAATGAACTTTACAGCTTCTGTATTTCGTGTCTGTTTTTTTTGCTGGATTTTTAGATCAACTTTACAAAGCAAATCAAATATGAAGTCAATGCTCTTCTGTACATGTAAATGCACATCGACGAGTCAAATCGCGATTGGTCCATAGCTCAGTAGTTTTGCAGATATTTGGGTATGATGACTCATTTCAGCCTGATGGTGGATGACTAATGACATGAATGCTTCAGTAGGTTCTAAGAGGAACGTATTCAAATCACACGTCAATGCTTTGTGATGTCGTCATCATGCAAACAATGTTTGATTTTATTACCAAGTGATTAAAAGTACCATGTGATACATCCACTTATAGCACAAGAGAGCTGAAGTAAGGGAACCGCAATGACCGAAATCATTTCTTTGTTAATTTTTTAACAAGATCTTTGTCATTTCAAGAAAAGGCAAATGGAATGGAAGGTACAACACTGAAGCACATTAGACAGTAATACAATGCATTTTTAAGAATTTCTATGAATGTGATCCTGCGTTATACAACGTCTTACTAGTTGTATTAACAGAGTGCTCATCACTAACAGAAATAGTTTGCTTTATAATCGGATCAATTGGAAACTTTTCCCAAGACTTTAACAGTAACCCCAGGTGAGACCTTTCTCATGGATGCACACGTCCACATCTAAGAAAAAACAGAAACAATTGATCAATATCAAATCTCTCTTATCTTCTGTAGATGTTCCAGCCATTGCTACTGAGACCTTCTATTGTGGTGGAATGAAGGGACGTAATGTGCATGTTCATATTCCTGGAAATAACAAGATCCTGACCCTTTGGTTCATAGCAGGTAAATGACACATCAAATGCTCATACATAACATCAGTGGGAATGCGTTCCTTACTGGGGATGAAAAGATTCTTTCTCTATGTGAGGTGGAGGTATACGCTGAAGGTAGAATTTTATAATATCAACTAATAATAAAAGGTTGGGGGTCAGCTGTGGCCCAGCGGTTAGAGCGTTGGGCTTGTGATCAGAAGGTTTGAATCTCAGTGCCAGCAGGTCATGACTGAAGTGCCCTTGAGTCAAGTCAAGTCAAGTCAGCTTTATTTATATAGCGCTTTTTACAATTTTCATTGTTACAAAGCAGCTGTACAAGAAAACATTGACTATAAGCAAAAAATAAAAGGTTATGGAAGTTGAGCAAGACACCTTACCCCTGATTGCTCTGCAGTAATGTGCCACTGTATAAAACTACTTGTAAGTCGCTTTGGATAAAAGCTTCTAATAAATGTAAATGTTATTTTGAGACTGTGTTTGATTTGTATGAACGTTTTTTTTAGACATCTGTAAAAAGGAGAACAGCTTTAAAGATGCGGTTCAGCTTCAGAGAGGATTTGACTGACTTTATAATGAGAGACAACATCCTTCAACAGGTAAGAAACAAACAAGCAAACAAAGGGATGTAAAGATGCACTCAGCTGATCTCTCAATACGATGAATTGACAACACATTTTTTCAAAATGAGTTGAGACAAATTATAAATACAGAACTTTTCACTTTCATTATTTCTCAAATGCTGCACACTTCTTTGTAAAATAAGAATACATTTTATGTCAAACAACAAAACTAAACTGCTATTTTAAAACAAATTCCTAAGCAAATTCAAAATGAATAATACAAAAGTATCTTTGAAATAAACAAACTAAGAATTTCTTGGATTTTTTCATTGAAGAAATATATATCAATGTTTTCCGAGCTTAAAGTTGACACAGCGGCCCCTTCTGTTCAAGACATGTATTGCGTTTCAAAAAACATCTCAACTGGCTTGAATCGTCACATATCATAATCGATGTTCAACTGGCTCATAGTGAATTGTTACATCCCTACAAACAAACAAACACACTAACTAACCTATTTTAGAACATATATGATATAAATGAAGTTTAAAATGAACACAATAATCAACTAAATAACATGATCTATTTTTTATGTTTTTCTGTGAAACATCTAAAGGTCTTAACAGATTGCACATTTTTCACACTTGGAATCTATTCTGGCTAGCAGAGGATTATTAAATGTGAGGAAGTGATCAAAGCAGATGAAAAATGTGAGTCTGTTCTCAAAACTGCATTCAACGAAATTACTCAAGAAATATGAATGTGCACATGAAGATGATCTTAAAAATCGTAAATGAATTTTAAGCAAGTGTTTGGTTTACAGGTTCTTTGGGTCAATGAGAGAAAAGCTGGAAACCCAAAAAATGTCTGTGATTTGGCACTTTAACCTGAAACATTCTGATCTCCATAATGTCTTTAGTGGCACCTATTTACTTCTAATTCTTCCGTACCACATTTTGAAGTCAGTCAAACCACAATCTTCTTTTAAAATGTTTACTTCAAAAACATAAAATAAAACTGTTACATAGACATGGTACGCACATTCAAAAAACTGTGTTGCTTCCAACGTCTCTAACGTCCAATCGCTTGTGTCATGACATAGTGTGATCTGACTGGAAGCTCAAAATAATTAAATATAATCAGATATAAACATTACTTAATATGCATTCTAAACCCAAAAATATTTCTTACGAATGTTCATGAAATATTTTCTTATTATTTTTACAAAATTATTATTCCCCGGCCCCTAATTGGTTAGGCAAGAAGACTAAGCAATTATTCTTTTGTCACCAGAAGATAAACACCAGTAATGTTTTTTGTAAAGATCGTTTTGTGACTTTGGCCTCAATAAACTCCTAATTTGTTGCTTATTAATAATACGTATAGTAGTTTTTAGGTTTAGGTATTGATAATATGTGGTTTATAAGTACTAATAAACAGCCAATATGTCAATAATAAGCATGCTAATAATCAACTAGTTAATAGTGAGAAATGGTCCCTATTCTGAAGTGTTTACCAAATATGTCCTCCAGTCATCACTGTATAAATGTAGTGTGGTGTCTTCTCTTCACACACCAGGAGAAAAGGTGTCAGTATTTAGTTCATTAACTGATCTCACAGAAGAATGTGGATTTACTTCCTTTCTCCTGTGATACCTCCATCAGGTCGATTTTTGAAGACGGCATGGATGTATTCTCCCTTAATTCTATGCGTGTGCTCATGCATGTATTGCGATTGGTTGAGCAGGTTAGAGTTAAAAAAATAAAATGGGGGCCAAAAAAACACCCAGAGCACAGTTATTGTGTAAATACATTTATATTTTCTCTTTTTACAGCTTTAGTTTGCATTTGTAGCAAAACATTTTTATTGTAATTTTAACATATTAGATTATGACAAAAGTGTGTTGTGGAATTTTCTTATTCCTTACACTAGGTTGAGTCAACTTTGACAAATGCAATACACAGAGAGGTGAGGTTACTTTGCAAAGTATTTTATTGACATTCAGTCTGCATCACAAGCAATGAGAATAGTGCAGAGAGAAGGCGCTCTTTCCTCCTGCAGACAGAGAATATATATGATTCAAACGTGACACCCCCTCCTTTTGCCCCCCAGCAAGAATCCCGAGCTGGTTTACGAGAAGTGATGCCCTTTATTCCAAACAGAACATCTTGGCCCCTGCTGGAGGGCAAAGGCAGAGTGGTATGACGCGTATAGAGAAAAACATGATAACATTTTTTAAAGAAAACATAGATAAACACTTAATAAACATATAGACAGACACATCAAGAAGCTAGACTAGAAAATGTCCATTACATGCGTCTTCTATTTCAAACTGAATTCTATTACGCTGCCTCTGAAGGCTGTCCAAACGTGTTTCTCTGAGCTGCCTTCATTACCAAATGCTACATGTGTTACCTATAGGAATTACTGTAAATGATGCATAGTTTCATGTAACTAACCCTAAACCAAACCATAATCCTAACCCTATAGTAAGGTTTAGTACTCAGTACCTAAATATATAATTACACCGTAACACGGGCACTGTAAAATAAAGTGTTACCAAAGATTTTATGAAGCAAACTTTAAAAGAAGCAGCAGTTGTGATCAGAGAAATAATTCTCAGGTTTTGATTGATTGTCTTTCATTTCTAGTCAAGAGTCCTGTCAGCAGTTTCCAACCACACCCCGCCCTACACGCTCATATAACACTGATTCATTTCAACACTTTACCAGAGTCATTTATGTATTTCACTCATTTCACCACTGACACAACTGTATCAAAGTGTACATTATCTTTCACATCCAGAACTATGATGAATATTTAAACCCAATGCATACGATTAACTGATAGCAATCACTCATCAACTATGTTTCGGCCATGCATACACAAACAATGCCATGCCAATAGAGTTATGAACTCTGATTTCCATTTGAAAATTGTTATTGTTTGATCTCTGGGCTCAGATTGTCTGTATGAAAGTGTGTTTATTGTGAACTAATAACACAAACATGATGAGAGGGATTATCAGTAAGGGAACACTGCTGTGAGTTCAGATGAAATGACTTGTGTTCATGATTCAAATCAATCCAGCAAAGATTGAAAATGGTCAAATATTGTTTCTGTATATGTATCTGGTGGTTTCCATGTACCAAAACAGCTAAGATCCTCATTCTTTTCATTCTCATGTTCGTGACACCAGATTTGATTTGTAAATAAGATGCCATGTTTAAAGAGGTTCCATTATGTTCTATAGACCAATTTGCAAGATGCAAACACATATAAATATCTTTTTTAGATTTATATAACTTACATACTAGAAGAGTGAAGGACACACTGAGTGAAATCTTCATCTGTAACCCCAGAGGGAAGTTAAGAATTAAAGGCCTAACAGCTTCATTGAATTAGTTTCTTTATTTTCAACAGGACTTCTTCTCATTCAAGGCAACTTGGGCACTAGAGAAGGTAAGAAATCTTAACATAAATCATACACAAATGCAGAATAATGTGAAGGTATGATTAGTTACAGTTTTATTATTTCTTAAGGTTCTGATCATTGTCTTATGGTTAATTATTGTGAATTTTCTGTTTATATTAGTAGTGCAATTACTTATGTCATGTTTTTCTAGTCTAGGTTTTGTGTGAGACACATGGCTTTGTTTGTTTTGGCGTGCCATGTGTCCTCCTGTCTCGTCTCTTGACCCTCACGGTCGACTGCTGGCCACACAACTGGTCCTCTCTCGCCCTTCCCTGTTGTTGCTCCTCTCTTATGTTTCCGGAGCTCCTCCGTGAAGGATACGAGACTGACGCTCGTTATCACTCACGTCACCGGCCTAACACCTTCTCTCACGGCTCTCGTCCCACGTACCTGCTAACCACAGACACATACTGCTCCATTACATTATCTGAAATTAACTCATGGAACCATGGAGGCTGGATCTTCTGAGTGATCATCACTAACAGAGATATTTATCCTGAACAAACTAATGGAGCAGAGATGCGTATTGCAGGAAAACAATGGGAAACGACAATCCCGTGTAAAGTTATTCATGAAATCACTTCAGCACTTTTCATTGATTCAATTAAATCACATAATGAAGCTGTTAGGCCTTTAATTCTTAACTTCCCTCTGGGGTTACAGATGAAGATTTTACTGTACATTAATGTTTATAGTGTTAATGTCCATGGTATATAGTCATCTGTATATATTGTTCATAGTAAATACCTACTGTAAAATATTTTCATAACTGTATAATATTTTATCAATATTGTATTCTGTATTGTATCACTCTATATCCTGCACTTGCTAATGTCACTTCTGGTTAGACCTAAACTACATTTCGTTACACTGTACTTGTATATGTGTAATGACAATAAAGTTGAATCTAATCTAATATTTATTTAAAGTGATTCTGTGATCGCGTCTGTGCGTGTGTTCATTTACATTCTAAACTGTTAGGTTACTGACTGACCCAATGTGTGTGACTTACGTTGTGGCAGATTCTTATTTTACAAAGGTCTATAATGCCTGGACAAAATCATCTGTTTGAATTTATTTTTCTCTATTGATTTGAGCGTTCTGTTTTGATTGGTTCATTTTGGTTCATTTAGGCTGAAACGTCCTAAACAAAACCCGCTTTAGAACAATTATTGGGACGCAGCAGCATAGCGTCTGACGCCGTAAGATCTCCAGTCAAACAAATGATTGGCTGAAAGAGGTGTCAAATAAATACCTTATATATCATTGGTTAATAACGTAAACGCACGTGCTGGCTTCGTCACATCATAACGGTAACTTGCTGAAACGTCAGACCTCATTTAATCAGGCAGTGGACAAAAGAGCACAACAAAAAAGCAGTAGAGATGTCGCTGTGAAGTGGACGTTTATAGTCAAGGGACATGCGACATGCCAGCACAGAAAAACAAAAGTAACCGACGATCTGCAGGTACATCTTCCCTTAGGCTTAGGTCAAATATTTTTTCAAATAATTGTCTAGCAATGAATAGAGTAGACTGTTTCAGAATCACTGTATCATGAGACCATCGATATGATGCACACAATTGTATTGTAGTTGCGAGTACACCAGAGTCCTATACAGTTATTCTTGCCTCACTAAATGCTGCAAAGTGTCCTTCTTTTTTGTGTTATGGGAATGGGCATCCTAACGTTGTCAGAAAAGGTGAGTTTGTGATGTATATCAAACGAACGATCGTCATCATCAAGTTTTATGAAATGAATTAAAATCTTCATAAATCCAGGCTGAGTTTGCCACGTTGAGCCTAAATAATAAGACAGATAGCTTAAAGACAAGCAGCCTGCTACTATTGTTTTGGTAGGAAGGCATTAGGCAAACTAAGCTACATGTCTGCTGATAGTTAGTTTCTCTTGTTTTGTTTTAGCAAGAAGAATTAATGATGGAAGCAATGCATCACATTAATTATTTTATTCTAAATGGTTCAATCCCTTAATCCTTTCACTATTTTGGGTTTTGTTTGAAGCCAAGATGCCCACTGAAGAGAGGCGGATTCAGGAGAGACAATTCAGGGAGTTATGTTTTTCTGTGTTATTATTAGTACTAGTTAAGGTGATTGAGTGCTGTATTTCAGTGTTTTACTGCTTTATATATATGTATTTTAATAAAGACCCTGTTGTTCTAAGTCTTTCTTATTGTCAGGGTTCTGCCACTGGGTGTCAGGTTTTTCTAGTCTTAGGGCAGGATCTTGACAGTACCACGTCTTTTGTGTGGAGAGAAGCACATTATTGTCGGTCGCGACATAATGTGCGTCTCTTCGGTCTTGTCTTTGCCCCCGCCCCTCTCGTTCTCTCATTAGCTTCCCTTTAGTGTTTCAGTCCCCACACCTGCCTTGTATTAATTATCCTTGTTAGTCTCCATATATATTGGCCTTGTGTTTGCTGTCATGGGCTGAATTGTTTTGTATTACATTCGTGTCTTGTTATCCTGTGTCACGAAATGGATTTGGACAGAACCCAGATGCAGGCAGACGAAGGGTTAACTTGAAAACTTTTATTAAATAAAACCTCCAAAATGGGGAAAAACAAGCACAAAAAACACTAGCTAACAAAAACTAGAAACAAACACCTTCCACGAGGGGAACAAAAACAAAACAAGAATCTTTAGAAAAGATAAATAATAATTCCACAAACTGTAACAGGAACCATAATACTGTGCACGCAAGACATCAGTGTTGGACATAGAGACAATAGATATAAGACATATGATAAAGACAATGCACCAACACTGAACAGAGAGAAACTGAGACCATATAAAGGGAGACACTAACGAGGAGTGATTACATGGGGAGAGTGGTGACAGCTGATGGGAATAAAACCCTAATTAAAGTGAAACACCAAACAGACGATGGGAATGAAACCCTTAGGAAATTACCAGAGATAGGAGGGTGGGGCTGAGAGACATAACAGGAAGACACGTGGCATCACGTAACAACATAAAGCCACATGTCTCCACACATAACACAACAAAAACCCGAAAGACGTAGCAATGTCATGACTCTGCCCAGGGAGCTTGAAAGCTCGAGACAGGAAGGACAGAGTCCTAACATTACCCCCGCCCCCAGAAACGCCCCATGGCGTCTCAAGGGAGAAACCTCAGCGGGCCAAAACACAAAAGCACAAAGACAAACACCACAAGCACAACACAGAACAAACTAAAGGGAACATAAGGGAGGCTATGAAGGGGTTCGGGTGGGTCAACAAAAACAACAAACATGGGAGGGGTGGTGGTGGAATGGGAGGCCAAACCTTGGGGACACCAGAAAAGGGTGGGACAGGTTGAGGAGACTTGAAACAACCGGACGAGACCGGCGGGGAATTGAAACAACCGGACGAGACCGGCGGGGAATTGAAACAACCGGACGAGACCGGCGGGGACTTGAAACAACCGGACGAGACCGGCGGGGACTTGAAACAACCGGACGAGACCGGCGGGGACTTGAAACAACCGGACGAGACCGGCGGGGACTTGAAACAACCGGACGAGACCGGCGGGGAGTTGAAAAGGCTAGGGAGAGGTGTGTGTCCAAGGGGGAAAAAAGTTTGAGGTGATGCCGGCCGGAGAACTGGCTGAGGCACCGGCTGAAAGTCCGCCTGCGGAAGGGCAGGTCCTGAAGCCTGCGGAAGGGCAGGTCCTGAAGCCTGCGGAAGGGCAGGTCCTGAAGCCTGCGGAAGGGCAGGTCCTGAAGCCTGCGGAAGGGCAGGTCCTGAAGCCTGCGGAAGGGCAGGTCCTGAAGCCTGCGGAAGGGCAGGTCCTGAAGCCTGCTGAAGGGCAGGTCCTGAAGCCTGCTGAAGGGCAGGTCCTGAAGCCTGCTGAAGGGCAGGTCCTGAAGCCTGCTGAAGGGCAGGTCCGGCCGCCTGCTGAGAGGCAGGTCCTGACGCCTGCTGAGAGGCAGGTCCTGACGCCTGCTGAGAGGCAGGTCCTGACGCCTGCTGAGAGGCAGGTCCTGACGCCTGCTGAGAGGCAGGTCCTGACGCCTGCTGAGAGGCAGGTCCTGACGCCTGCTGAGAGGCAGGTCCTGACGCCTGCTGAGAGGCAGGTCCTGACGCCTGCTGAGAGGCAGGTCCTGACGCCTGCTGAGAGGCAGGTCCTGACGCCTGCTGAGAGGCAGGTCCTGACGCCTGCGGAGAGGCAGGTCCTGACGCCTGCGGAGAGGCAGGTCCTGACGCCTGCGGAGAGGCAGGTCCGGACGCCTGCGGAGAGGCAGGTCCGGACGCCTGCGGGGAGGCAGGTCTGGACGCCTGCTGGATCGCTGGCTGTGAACCCGGCTGGAGAACCGGCAGGAGCGCCGGCTGGGCTGGGTTACGTGCCCCCCTCCGTTGCCTCTTCCTCTTCTGCCGAGCCAATCTCCTGGTAGTCGGCTGGAGGAAGGAGGTGAAGGACGGGGCTGGCTCCGCATTGGAGGCCTCCGAAGAGGACCCCCAGGACTCTCTCCTTCCACGCTTGCCCTGAAGACTGGTAGGTGGTGAAGAGGTTGCAGGGTCCGAGGCTGATGGTGCGGTGGTGGTCACCACCCCAAGCTCCAGGGTGTGATCCTCGGGGATGGGGCCCAACGGAGAAGACAACCTCGGACAGACGGAGACACTGGGCTCCGGTCGGCTCATGGCGAACTGGAGCACACCCTCGAAGCCAAGCGGTCTCAGCCTCCTCATCTCCGCAGGCGATAGGGGGACCCTCAGTCCGCTGTTGAACGCCGCCGTCACCTCTTCCTCCCCGAAGAGTTCCTCCACTGCGGCTTCCAGGAACCTGTCCAGGTAATCGTCCCGGTCCAAGTTCCCCTGGCGAATGCTGGAGAGGGAACCAGGCTGGCGAGGCCTTGCGGGGAAAATCGCCGCCTGCTGGGTTCTTATAGGTTGGTGCATTCTGTCACGAAATGGATTTGGACAGAACCCAGATGCAGGCAGACGAAGGGTTAACTTGAAAACTTTTATTAAATAAAACCTCCAAAATGGGGAAAAACAAGCACAAAAAACACTAGCTAACAAAAACTAGAAACAAACACCTTCCACGAGGGGAACAAAAACAAAACAAGAATCTTTAGAAAAGATAAATAATAATTCCACAAACTGTAACAGGAACCATAATACTGTGCACGCAAGACATCAGTGTTGGACATAGAGACAATAGATATAAGACATATGATAAAGACAATGCACCAACACTGAACAGAGAGAAACTGAGACCATATAAAGGGAGACACTAACGAGGAGTGATTACATGGGGAGAGTGGTGACAGCTGATGGGAATAAAACCCTAATTAAAGTGAAACACCAAACAGACGATGGGAATGAAACCCTTAGGAAATTACCAGAGATAGGAGGGTGGGGCTGAGAGACATAACAGGAAGACACGTGGCATCACGTAACAACATAAAGCCACATGTCTCCACACATAACACAACAAAAACCCGAAAGACGTAGCAATGTCATGACTCTGCCCAGGGAGCTTGAAAGCTCGAGACAGGAAGGACAGAGTCCTAACATCCTGTTGCTCTGCCTTGTCGTCGTAATACCTTGCAAACTATTATTTGGTCTCACCATCGTGTATCCTGTGTTCTCGTTTTTGCCCTATTGTGGGAAGTCTTTTGTTCTTGTTCATAGTTAGTTTTGTTACTGCTTTACCCCATCGTGGGCTTTATTTTATTATTAAAGTTTCCGTTTATGCACTGCTGCCTGCGCTTGGGTTCTTCCTCCACATACCCTGACACATATAGCCTGTGAGTTAGTTTTTTTGGGGGGGGGAGAGGTCAGAGCAACTGCCCCTCAAAATTCCTGTGCACGTCCCTGTATATGAGAGTGTTTGATGTGTGTAAATATATGACATGAGTGATGAAGAGAGATGGGAAATGACAGTATGTTTTGTTTGTGGATTGAAAAATGTTGTTTCAGTCTGCTCTGGGATCACACATCTCTGATTTGAATCTGTCCTGGACACAACTACCCAACATTTACATTTAGGAGATGCTTTTGTACAAAGCGACTTACAAAGAGTTCGAGGAGCAATAAGCGATATGTCATAAAAGAGCAATAGTACATTAGGTCCTAAGACAAAGTTACTAGTTTCAACAAAAGCCAGACCACTACTTGTTGAGAGAAGAGAGAGAGTGTTAGTGTACCTTTTTTGCATTTGTCTGACAAGTATTCACAGAAGTGATGGTTTTAAGTAGGTTGTGAGAGATGTGGTTGACCGGACCGCATTAGGGTGAATGTTCCACCAGGAAGGAGTTGTGAAGGAGAATGAGCGGGAAAGAGATTTAATGCCCTTATGAGAAGACAAGAAAGAAGAAGAACAGGAAGAGGACGGAGGCGAGTACACACACTTGTCTGAACAACAGATAATAATCTATATTGATACTAGCTCAATCCCCCTAGCCTAAACACTTATTTAACCTCAAGATTAAAAGATGATAAACACAACAAACTCCTTGCACAACACAACCTGAGGGTGCATTAAAAGCAAATGTTACAAAAATTTCTCCTCCAGACTCCAGACATCACTGTATAAATCTAGTGTGGTCTCTTCTTCACACTCCAGGACAGCAGATGTCAGCATTCAGTTCATTAACTGATTTGCACAGGGGGCATCACCTAGAACCACACACCCACAATAAGGAGAGAGAAACACGGAACAAATATCAGACACACTATAAATTCCCATATGCAGAGTTAGTTAAATAAAACTATAAAATTCTAGCAGCCCCCCCGGCCAGGCAAAGAGTGCAAAACAATAAGAACCCTGGTGATGAAGAACCCAAAACTACCTTGGAGGAGAAACAAAACCTCAGAGGGAAAGCAGGCCTAACCAGGGGATTCCAATTCGCCTCCACAAGCTCGACAGTGCTTGCACAACATGGCAAAATAACAAAAGTTAGATTTAAAATTATCATTAATAATGTAATAATGGCTGAAATGTTGTATTCAAGACTGGCTGAGAGTAGAGTACTGTTCTGCATTCTTTCATGCAGCAAGTACATCAGTTGTTATTAGAAGTGTTGCTAGTTCTGGTTGATCTAACTAGTGCAGCCTATATCTTTGAAATATATATATTATGATAGTGTAGTGTATGCAAGATTAAAAAGATGCGTCTTTAGTCTAGATTTAAACTGACAGGGTGTGTCAGCCTCCGGGACAGTGCAGGGAAGACTGTTCCAAAGTTTAGGCGCTAGATAGGAAAAGGATCTGCCGCCTGCACTTGATTTTGAAATTCTAGGTATTACCAAGTGACCTGACGCCTGAGAGCGTAGTGCACGTGATGGACTATAATACGTTAGAAGTTCACTCCAGAAGAGAGGAGCTAAACCAACTAAACAAAAGTAATAAAAAACTTTTGATTTGAATGTGCATTCAATGCCGCGTCAGACTGCAACTAGCTTGACAGCATGTTCAAAGCATTTAAAGACTGCAATATGCAGAGACTGTATAAAAAAACATGTTTGCATAAAGGACAAGTGAGTTGCTCTGTGCCCATGCACGTCATCAAATAAGGCAGTTAAGTCCTTTCAGAGGAGATGCTCCACTTACATTATGTGTAAATTAAGTTTTCATTTTGTGTTTTATTCATAATTTAAAGTACTTTTTATTTTTAGATCCGTAGTTATGTTGATTTTAGTTCAAATGTTAGCAATTTTGGTGTATGCTTTTGTTTATATTTGTTTTTTGTTGCCAATTTTACCAAACAGTTCTTGTGCACCATGGACTACCATAATAGGACAAATTTCTTTGTTCTGTTGAAAACAAAAGACGATATTTTGAAGAATCGCGTAAGAAACTGGGGCACTTCTGACTACCACCGTCATTTTCCCAACTATGGTAGTCAATGGCATTCATCCAAATATCTTCATGTGTTCATTAGAACTAAGAAATTTATACAGATTTGGAAAAACTTGAGGACAGAATTTATTTTTGGTTGAACTGCCCCTTTAAGAATCAGTCTTAGACTTTCCAAAGACTTTCTGCTCTCCAACTGTAAGAGCATTTCTGAGAAGTTGACACAGAAGTGGAAAAATGCAAATTTCAACTCATCAAACAATCATTTGTTTTCCCTTTTGTCCATAAAATGAAAATAGGGCGCATCCTTAATTTGAATTGTTCTTTCTTAACAAATGAGTTTCAAACAAAACAGGCAGAAATATTTGTTGGAGCAAATCAGCCGTGACCAAGTTTAAAAGTCTTAATTTAGTCATGAACTCAGATGTTGTGTAGTCTGTCTCTGCTTTCATTTAGAAGTGCCAGAAACAGTATAAATGAAGGATTGTTGAGTAAAATACCATTGGGTTATAAATGAACCTATACTGAGTTGTTGTTACCTCATCACATGTTTAAACAGTACAGCTCTCAGTCATTTATAACCCACTGGTTGACTCTATGTTTTACCCGACAATAAGATGATATGTACCAATAACTTATTATTCTCAAACAATAAATTGTCTCATTCACTCTTGATTTTCTGCTCGCAAATTGTCGTTATTTGGTCTCTGGGTTTATATTGTCTTTATGAAAGTGTGTTTATTCTGAACACCAAACATGATGCGAGTGATGCTCATGAAGAGAAAACACTGATTGTGTTCATGATTAAATCAATCCAGCAAAGAAATAAAAAATGAAATCAACACAAAAGTTCCATGAACAAGATTTCCATGTGCATTTGGGGATTTGTGCCATTTCCGTGACATTGGATTTGACTGGTTAATAAGTTGTGACTTGACAAGAGTGTTTTAGATTCTTAATACATTCAGTGGTGACGTCATGAGGGTGGAGAGAGTGACAGTCAAATATCCAGAGGGATGTACTGATGATGTATTGATGTAGAAGAGAGAAGAAAAGAGGAGGACTCTCACACGTTCTGCTCATAACCCATAAGAAACTCAATTCTCTTCTCTATTCTCATATTCTCAGATTCCTTTTGTTCAGTAGCGACATGAACAAACTCATTCATCTCATTTTACTTTCTGGTGAGTAAACATCACATCATCATCTTATAGAACACACAAACATCTCAACATTATACAAGCATCAAATCAAAAGTTAAGAATTATAGGCCTAAAGGCTTTATTTATTTCATTTGGTTTTTTTCAACAGGTCTTGTTTCCACTCAGGGCAACATAGACACTTCAGAAGGTAATTTTTTTAAATAAGAAATCTTTACATACTTCTCGTTGTAATCTTCATTTTGAAATGATTTTAGTGTTAAAATTCCTGGTTAGATTAGTTTCATTCTTTGTTAAATTTCTGATCCTTCTCTAATGGTTAAGTATTGCCTTTTTTACATTAGTATTGAAACGATCAGTTTTACAGTTTTTCTCGATTGCTCAGACACATTTCTTGTGAGCTGCTCTCCTTTTCTCTAAACTGTGAACACAAAACCCAATTTTCAAGCTACGTTACAACGACAGTACAACGAACGAGCACAAGACAATAGACAAGAGGGCATTAAATAGGGGAACAAACACAGGATAATTACTAAGGGGCAGGTGAAGGTAATGAAACACTATGGGAAGGCTAACGAGACAAAAGGGCGGGAAACACTGACGAGACACGAGAAAGCACATGGCAAGTCAGAATCAAAACAAAGCCATGTCTTTCTCACACAAAACCTAAGGCTATGCCATGACTCCGCTGCAAGACCAAGAATAAACATGACATGATAGCGGAATCATGACAGGTTACACTTAATTATTCATTTATGTGGACTTATTGCTCTATGGGAAAAATAAGTCTAACAAAGATCAAGTCGAGAGACAAAATAAATGAATCTGGGTTCAAGCGTCCAATATTCCAAAGGTTAGATACACCTAGGACAGGAGGAGGCGCTACATGCATTACTCAGCCACAGCATCATGTCTCCGTACTGGATCAGGCCACAGGACTTCATCCACATCACAGGCCACATTTTGTCTAGCCAGGCAACGGGGGAAAAAAACCCTGGCATACCGTATTCAGGCTTGGCATGCCTCCACAGGCAAGTCCCATGGCTTGCAGGAGATTTACCCTGTTGTAAGGATGGCGTTCATATACCTTCCACCGCCACGATGAGAACAATACTTCAATGGGGTTTAGGAAAGGGGAGTACGGTGGAAGGCAAAGATTGATAAAACCTTGGTTCATATTGAACCACTCTCTAACCTGGAGGGCTCTGTGAAAACTCACACTGTCCCAAACAACAACATAGATGGGATGATCAACCTGCTGCCCTAACAGAGCATCTTGCATGTGATTGAGGAAAATGAGGAGCTGGTGAGTGTTGTAGGGCCCCAGGTTGGCATGATGGTGGAGAACCCCATGATTGCTGATGGCAGCACATAATGTGACATTGCCACCACGCTGCCCAGGAACACCAACAATGGCCCGAAGGCCAATCAGATTACGGCCTCTCCTTCTTTTGGTGAGATTAAACCCAGCTTCATCCATGTAAATGTATTCATGAGGTCTTTCCATTGCATCCAGTTGAAAAACCCTCTGTAGAAAAAAATATAGTTTTGTAAGTGATACGGAAAGTGATTTAGGCCACTACAGTAAATCACTACTTAGAGTTATCAACATTGAATGTGTCTGGATATATGCCAACCTGTACATACAGGAATCTTTGCTCTTTGACTCTGTCTGATTTGCGATCAAAGGGCACTCTGTAGCTGTTTCATGCGCAGTTCGTTGCGCTTGAGGACACGATCAACAGTAGAGAGGCTGACACTGTTGATAGCCTCAAAATTTACATGGTCCTTAATAATCTTCTACTGAATTTCACTCAGTTTTATGGCATTGTTCTCACGGACCATATCAACAATTAGGGTCTCTTGGTGTGGGGAGAACATACCTGTCCTCCCACCCCCATGGGGCAGTCTTTCAATTATACAAAAAAAAGAGAACATGGAGTTACAAAAAAATATACATGGACTACTAGGCCTAGTACAGTATATAGTATGTCATACAGTAATTGCTGTCAACATTTACATACTGTACTATAATGTCAAAAAAAGGATAATTACCTGTTCTCTTCGCTTAATCTTCGGATTATGGTGGACACAGTGAATCTACTGATGTTTGGTTGTACCCTTTGTCCAGCCTCCCTCATGCTCATACCATGAATAAGAACATGGTCAATCACAGTAGCTCTGATTTCATCAGATATTACTGTTCTTTGTCTTCGCTGACCACCTCAACCACCTTGACCTCCTCTCACACGAACTCTTCCTCTCAGATTTCTATCCATTGTAGGGCCTCACAAACTAGTGCTCTCTGAACTGGCTTAATGTATATGTTCCCTCACACCATTAGCCACAAGTGTGATCAATTTTGAGATGTTGTGTTGTGTTCAAGTGGTGACACTTGTGCTTTAATTGTGTTTGACTTTTGTCACCTGTGCTCACCATTATGCAGCACAAGTGCATCACAATGAAAATGTGTTGGCAAGTTGTGTCTAAACACGTGAAAAGTGCTTATGGTTTTGCCAAAAGAGTGATTGATTCAATCAGTGGGTTCAGGCAACTGAACGTTTGGTTCAGACAATAGGGTTTAGTGTTTTAGCAATTGAGAAAAACTGTATTTCAATGTAGACGTGCACTTTCAGAAAGATTTAACATTTGGCTTGAGGTCTATTGAAAAACACACTGTTAATTTAAAATATAGATATATGTTCAAGTATTTGACTATACGCTCAAAGTGATAGATAAGGAGATTTAAATGATTATTTGTAAATTATCAAATGTGTCTTTACATCTCCAGACTGACTGATCAACTGTCTTTGAATGTTCTTATAGAGAATGTAGCACTTAAAGGAACAGTTACACAGTCCTCCACATATCTCAACACTCAGATAGCTCAACATGCCATAGATGGTGTCAGATATAAAGACCAATTCTGCTCCATTACATTATCTGAAATGAACTCATGGTGGAGGCTGGATCTTCTGAAGGAATATGAGATTGGCACAGTGATCATCACTAACAGAGCAGACGGTTCTCCTGATCAAACCAACGGAGCAGAGATTCGTATCGGAAACTCACTGGTCAACAATGGAAACAACAATCCCATGTAAAGTTCTTCATGAAATCACTTCAACACTTTTCATTCATTGATTTGTTTGAACAGGTGCACTGATTCTCTGTTTTCTGATTTCTCTCTCTAGATGTGCTGTTATTCCTGATCTTCAAGTCGGCACATCGATTATTTTCTCATGTAATGGGACGGTTGGACGTTATGTGAATGTGGTCAAGACTACAGTTCAAAATCTCTCTCTGTGTGAGGTGGAGGTCTATGGAACAGGTAATTTGATTCTTATCTCTATATTGGTAATAGGACTGGATAAATCCATTAGTTTTACACAGTATGTGTTATTTTTCCTGTTTATTTGCATGAGTTTTCCAAAATAACTAATTATTAAAAATGTTCTCAGAAGCTTTTATGTGGCATGAAACATGTACTGTTTTCAGTTTATTGTTCAGTTCCAATCACACATTTCTGAAGTTTATTCAAATGATTTTGAGTAGCTGCTCAGGTCAGTGTTATTATGAGCGCTCCTACATACTATCATTACTGTCACTTATATTTATACTTTTATGTTTCTTTAGCAGAATGTTATCATTTTCTCAAATCAATAATGAGTTTCAGAATGAAACCAGGTAGGGCTGTGCATTGGCAAGGGCCATGCTAAATGATACAAATCATGTTAGAGAAGTCGCGATCAGTTGCGGATTAACACACAGGGGCCCCACCTGTTAAGGGGCCTCTGATTGGCAAGGTTTTTTATTTTAAAATTGACTTCAGGGCGAACAACAAATAGACCCTCATTGGCCCATAAGAAATATAAATATATATATATAGCTGAATGCAGCAATTATGGGGTCAAGCTCTACAGGGGTACAAATGGAAATACAATTGGACATTTCTGAAGAGTAGTTTCTGCACAGCAGATATGTAAAAGCACAAAGAGCACAATATAATAGCTTATAATTTGCTGTCACCAAACTTGTGTAACAGGAACAAAGTGTTTATGACGAATTCGTGTAAACACACAAAACTTTTGCGAAGACACAGCCACATGACCATTTCATGTGCTCGCCTTGATTTCGTTAAGGCTCTGGTTGGGAACTATTTGATCAATCAAAAAGCTTTTATTAACTTTTTAAGGGGTGTCCCTAGAAGCTATATACCAAAATCAGTGCAAATGTAGGAGGAGTTTGAAAAGGAATGTTTTTATATAATTCAATATGACAGACAGGAAGTATGGTAAGTAAGTAAGTAAGCTTTATTTATATAGCACCCATCACAGAAAGAATCACAGAGTGCTTTACATGTAGCAAGCAAAACAATATAATAAACATCATACAAACATAAAAACAAACATAAAAGCTCAATCAACTAAAAGCATGTCTAAACAGTAGTGGTGGAATAGGACAACTTTGATATCAATGAACTCGGCTTGAGCCACGAAATAAACTAATGTGAATTGAATAACATTGTTTATTACCTTGTATGTTACAAGCAGATTAATAAATGTTGTTATATCTTTTGACCACAAGGAGTGCTTGCCTATAACAGGTTGTCTCAGAACGTGACCTTGATGAACCAAGTTTCATAGCTATCCGCCATTGCGTTTCTAACATAATATTATATATAATATATAGATAAAGTTATAAACGGGCTCTCTCAGGGCATGGTTCTGATGACCCAAAACGAATTTTGTAACGATACACTGTATTCGTAAAATACAGCATTTTGCTACCTTAATCAATATGGCAGATGGATATTGCTCGACTAGGCATGACACCCCTCATCTATCGAGACCAACTTTTAGATTTTACACAAACATCCTGAATTTTTTCATAACTTCAGATCAGTAGGTGTGACAACGAAAAGCATTCTTGTGATGATACCTACCAAGTTTCATGTCGAAGAAATGTCATCAAATCCATTTTGGCTAGCTTTCTGTCAAATTCATTGATCGTTGTACGAGAACAGATTGACCAATCAAAAACCCTTTAACAACCAGAGAGATGGGGTGGGATAATAAACAAGGGTGATGGTAGTCACAGTCCGGGGGGGGCGCTCAAGAGCGGGCAAGACTGGGAGGCTGTGACCCCCTCCTAGGTTTCTACCTCCTGGACCGGCCAAGATGGGAGCCCCATGACTCTCCCTGTCACTGAGGCTAGCTGGTGATGGAGAGGGAAGGTGCTGAGGTCCCCAGGGTGATCGCGCCTAGGGCGCAGTGCTGTAGGACGGACACCAAACCAGAATGAGAGGAGAATGGATGGCAACTGCGAGAGGAGCCTCCACCCGCTGTCCATCCCAGCCACTCAGGCACGGACACCTTCCTGGCCTTGATGTCCCGGGCATAGTCCAGCAAGGGGTGCTGGCACTGGGCAGGAAATGGACCTCAGCCAATGAGGGACTGGGAGGTAATTGCCTTCCACCACTCTGGGTTGGAGGGGCAAGGCCACCGGGAAGGGGTTGCACTGTCCATGGCTGCCTGCTGGGTTCAGTAGTGGCGGGGCCAAAGATGAGACCGGAGAGACGAGACCGGAGAGAACCCATATTATGACATGACTGACAATAATATGTTTCTCTCCACACAAAACATGTGGCTCTGTCATGATCCTGCCACTAGATTAGAAAATCAGACGAAAGGAGGCAAAACCATGAACGTGGAATTTTGGACTGTTGGTGGCGCTAGAGCGATTGAAATGGAGACTCCAAATTTGGCTGTTGATCATGTTCCGCGTTCTGTGCTTTTGAGTTTATATTGAATAATGCTACTATAGCAGCATACTGTATATTATTATATGGGTACTTGGCTGTAAACCTGTTCCCTGAAAAAGCAGGAACTGGTCCTCAATGCCGGACTATGGGCATGCCCGGACGTCCTTTCAGACAAAGTTGCCACCTGAAGATATGTCTGTGTCACCAATATTTATAGACCTCAGGTGTGTGTAATGCTACATGCTTCACAACCAGTCAAACAAAATGTTCCCATAGCTTTTTGAAACGCAGCATCTTGTTCCCGCTTTGTCTGGGAATAGGGTTATAGCCAATTAAGCTGAGACGTTATTGTTTGACAGCGGAGCGATAGTTGATGATAATTTAATTTTGCAACATATTGCAACTATATAGTCTCGTGTTACCCGCAGTAACATCCTCACTGTCCATTGATATAAAACAAGTTTACTCCACATCGCGTATCCATGAAATTACAATAAACGTGGTTCATGCACGCTCTTAACACGCATCATTAAAATCAAAGCACATCCACACGTCAACTCTAGTTCAGATCATGCAACAGGCTCAATACAGATTACAAACCTGGATGTTGGAGACCTGAACAATTGAATTTTTTTTGTTGATTCCTCCAAGATTTAATTTAAACATGTATGGTTAATAACTATAATCAATATGGCGGAGTATTGGCTCCATGAGTCTCAGCATTGAATCACATTGAAGTCTTTTCATACGGGGTTAAAGAGATTAATGGTTATTAGATGACCACAGACGTGTTTATATGTATGATTAACTGTGTGAATTTCTCTCTAGAGAATTTTGCATTGAAAGGAACGGCTACACAATCATCTACCTACCTCACCTGGGTAGCTACAAATGCCATAGATGGTGTAAGATATGGACCTGGTTTACCATCCTGCTCTGCTACATCATTTGAAAGTAACTCATGGTGGAGGCTGGATCTTCTGGGTGAATATGAGATCAGTACAGTGATCATCAGTAACCGAGCGGGCTGCTGTCCTGAACAAACCAATGGAGCAGAGATTCGTATTGGAAACTCACTGGACAACAATGGAAACAACAATCCCATGTAAAGTTCTTCATTAAATCACTTCAACACATTTCAGTGATGGATTGATTGATCGATTGATTGATATTTTCTCTCTAGATGTGCTGTAATTTCTGGTCTTTCAGTAAAATCCACTGCGATTTTCTCATGTAATGGAATGAGCGGACGTTATGTGAATGTTGTCATTCCTGTATACTGGCGTCTCGCTCTGTGTGAGCTGGAGGTCTATAGAACAGGTAAATTTGATTCAGTTCATTAAATTGGTTTATTTCAACTACTCTTTTGTGATTAAGTCACTATTTATAATTTTCTATAAGATGATGTATAGGACAATGTGTGTTCTGATTTTCAGTATAATTATATTTTATATGAAAGTATATATTTGATTTTTAACGTGCAAAAATTTCGGACTGAATGTGCAATAGCCTTTCCTGTCAGAAAGTAGCCTAATCAATGTTAACATGACAGTTAGTGCTTCTGGGATTTGTACTGTACAGTATTTGATGTTCAGATGTAAACCTGATATTAGACATCAGGAATAATGACATTAGTGTTACTGACACTGATTTATTTACGATATAAACATTTGCAGAGTATATGTATAGATAAGAAAACTTGCAATTGGCGGCATGCTGGCTCCACGAATATCAGCATTGAATCTCATTGAAATCTCAGATTATGTATTTTTATGATGGCAAAGTGAGGAGTGAAATCAGTCCCATAAGACTATAAAAAGTCATGAAACTTTGATGTAAGATAAAAAATATATACTGGAAATATACTTAATACATTTAAAATGACCACAGAAGTGTTTCTATGTATGGTTGTTTTAGAGAATTTGGCGTTGAAAGGAACGGCTACACAATCATCTACTTACTCCACCAACGTAGCTGCATACGCCATTGATGACCTAAGATATAGACTTGATCCCGTCCCATCCTGCTCTGTTACATCATCTGAGAGTAACCCGTGGTGGAGGCTGGATCTTCAGGATGATTATGAGATCAGTACAGTGATCATCACTAACAGACCAGACTGCTGTACTGAACAAACCAACGGAGCAGAGATTCGTATTGGAGACTCACTGGACAACAATGGAAACAACAATCCCAAGTAAAGTCATTTATGAAATCACTTCAAAACTTTCATAGAGACTCGACTGACTGATTGATTGTTTTATTTCTCTCTCTCTCTGTTTAGATGTGCTGTAATCTCTGGTCTTCCACTACGTTCTACTGTCAGTTTCTCATGTTATGGGATGCTGGGACGTTATGTGAATGTGGTCATGCCTGGACGTACGTCTCTGTCTCTGTGTGAGGTGGAGGTTCATGGAACAGGTAAATTGGGTTCGTTTCATGACATTGTTTTCTTAAATCACTTAAAAAACAAAAAGTTGTTTTGCAGGAAAACACATGTGTGTGTTTGTGTTGTGTGCCTGCCAATGATATGATATGAGATGTGAAAGTAATTCGGCAAAAGGTAGATTCGATCTTGCATTCATTTGCAGCGTCGGTACTAGTTGTAACTCACCATGCCACAGAAGCTGCTAGAAACATAGTTACATAGAAGGGTCCACTCACATTTGCCCATGGGTAGACTCGCAAAAGATGCAAAATATAAACGGCCCCAAAGTGAATCTTAGGGGCTTCAGCCCCCTTAGCCCACCCCAGCGCCGCCCCTGAGAAGCATAAAGGTTTCCTTTTACATAAACACTCTTCCAGCTGCTTGACAGTGTCATTTTACCATTGAAGCTGACAAAATGCATCTTCCATTCCGGGGAAATTTTTGAATCTGCGCAGCCAGATCTGAGTTTTATGGCAGATTGAAAAGATGATAACGTTTGGGTCTTATCTTCTACCTCGGAGAGCTTGGAATAATTAGCACATGTAACCGTATTTGCCTGTTATGTGTTGTTTTATATTGCACAATATACGGACTGTTAGTTCAGGGGCGAGGTTTGGTCTTTGTTCATTTAATCAGCGTTTATTATTTTGTACGCACAATCACACCCGTACACAGTGTTATGGAGGTGAATTACATTACACCCCAATAAGTCTATGGTGTTCTAAACGTTACTGTTGTTGTCATCGAGATGATCGCACTGCTGGTACTCTCCTTGATTTCATTTTTAAGACTAGAGGGGGCAAACTTTGGCGTGATACTGGCTTGGAACTTTTTATTGCTCAGCTGTGGCCTAATGGTTAGAGAGTTGGGCTTGTGATCAGAAGGTTGCTGGTTCTAATCTCAGTGCCAGCAGGTCATGACTGAAGTGCCCTTGAGCAAGACACCTTACCCCTGATTGCTCTGCAGTAATGTGACACTGTAAGTCGCTTTGGATAAAAGCGTCTGCCAAATGAATAAATGTAAATGGATATATTTATATCATATTCTGGTGATATTCAAATGATTGTCTCATTTTGTTTTTATGTGTCTCGATTACAGTTTATAGTAAAAAAACATTTCTGAGGCTGAAGTTTTCCTCCAGTGGTGATGTTGCTGCTGAGACCGATGAAATCCTCCATCAGGTGAGAAAAAGAGTCTTAAGACACAAAAGTAAATGTGATGATTGAATACAGAAGTGATATATGAGAGTGTTTGATGTGTGTAAATATATGACATGAGTGATGATGACAGATGAGAAATGACAGTATGTTTCATGTGTGGATTGAAATATTTGATGTATTTTAGCTTCAGTCTGTTCTGGGATCAAACATCTCTGATTTTAATCTGTCCTGGACACAACTACCCAAGAAAGAAGAAGAACAGAAGGAGGACGGAGGCGAGTACACACACTTTACAACTTGACCGATCAACAGAGAAAAACTATTTTGTGAAAGTACGAAAAAAAACATATAGGTACATTTTCTGAAGAAAATGTGAGTGGTGCTTTGTGGCAAACCGCAGAACTGGGCACTAGGGTGATGACACTTTAAGCCACTAATGAATCTAACCAACCCCCATGTCTCTAAGATGTTGTGATACATTTACATCTAGTCATTTCGCAGACGCTTTTATCCAAAGCGACTTACAGATGAGGAAACATTAGAAGCAATTATAACAAAAATACATAAGTGCATCAAACTAGTCCATTAAAGCCTAGCACAGTATAAAAAGCTAAGAAAAGTGAGGTTAGTAAGGGTTTTTTTTTTTTTTTTTAAGAAGGAAAGGGAAGAGAATTAGAAAAACTCAATCAGCGATGTGTTGACGGAAGAGATGCGTTTTTAGGCGTTTTTTAAAGATGGCAACCGAGTCTGCTGATCTTGTAGCAGCTGGTAGATCATTCCACCAATGTGGAACAGATCCAGAGAAGGTACGGGAGAGTGACTTTTTTCCTTTTTGGGATGGTACCACTAGTCGTTGTTCCTTTGCAGACCGCAGTGATCTGGCAGGAACATAGATCTGCATCAGCGAGTGGAGATACGATGGTGCAGATCCGGTGTTGGTCTTGTAGGCCAGGAGCAAAGCTTTGAACTTTATGCGGGCGGCAACAGGGAGCCAGTGTAACCTGATGAAGAGCGGAGTTACATGCGCTCTCTTCGGTTCATTGAAGACCACTCTTGCCGCCGCATTCTGGATCATCTGGAGAGGTTTGATTGTGCAAGCAGGAAGTCCAGCTAGAAGCGCATTGCAATAATCCAGTTTGGATAGGACAAGAGCCTGGACTAGGACTTGCGTAGAGTGCTCCGATAGGAAAGGTCTAATTTTCCTAATGTTGTAGAGAATGAATCTACAGGACCGGGTGGTGCTGGCAACATGACTTGTGAGGTTAAGCCGATCATCGATTTCCACTCCCAGGTTTCTGGCTGTGCTGGACGGTGTAATCGTTGATGAGCCTAGTTGAATGGCAAGGTTGTGGTGAATCTTTGGGTTGGCCGGGATCACAAGCAGTTCCGTTTTTGCAAGGTTTAGCTGCAGGTGATGATCCTTCATCCAAAGCGAGATGTCACTCAGGCATGCCGCGATGCGAGCAGCGACCGTCGGATCGTCCGGTTGAAATGACAAGTAGAGTTGTGTGTCGTCGGCATAGCAGTGATAGGAGAAGCCATGCTTCTGAATGACCGAGCCGAGGGATGTCATGTAAATGGAGAAGAGTAGCGGTCCAAGCACTGAGCCCTGTGGCACCCCCGTGTTGAGCTGTTGGGACGCAGAGACCTCATCTCTCCAGGATACTCTGAATGACCTACCCGAGAGGTAGGACTCAAACCATTGCAACGCCATTCCAGAGACACCCATAGCACTGAGAGAAGCCAGGAGGATGTGATGATTGACAGTGTCAAAGGCAGCAGACAGATCCAGTAGGATGAGCACAGATGACATGGATGATGCTTTTGCCAGTCTCAGGGCTTCGATGACTGAGAGCAGTGCAGTCTCTGTGGAATGACCGGTCTTGAAACCAGACTGATTGCTGTCCAGGAGGTTGTTTTGCATGAGAAAGGAGGAGAGCTGATTGAACACAACTCGCTCCAGGGCTTTGGCGATGAAGGGAAGAAGGGAGACAGGCCTGTAGTTTTCTAGCAGTGTAGGGTCCAGGGCGGGTTTCTTTAGGAGCGGTGTGATGCGGGCCTCTTTGAACGCCGTGGGAAATGTCCCAGTGGTGAGCGAAGAGTTGATGATGTGGGTCAGAGCAGGCACAACCGTTGGAGAGATGGCCTGGAGGAGCTGGGTGGGGATGGGTGGCGTAGAGAACTGGCTGCTGATGGCAGTAGTTTTCTTTACGAAGAACGATGCAAAATCAGCAGCTGTTAACTCCGATGAAGGTGCGGGAGCAGGCGGACAGAGGAGAGCAGAGAAGGTTTTGAAGAGCGTTCGAGAGTCTGGAGAGTTGCAGATCCTCGAAGAGATTGGTAGAGAGAGAGGTCTGCAGGGTTTTTTGACTTGCGCCATTTTCTCTCAGCTGACCGGAGGCTGGCGCGATGCTCACGCAGTAAATCCGATAACCAGGGAGCCGACGGGGATGGACGGGCTGGTCCAGATGCAAGAGGGCATAGGTTGTCCAAGCAGGATGGCCTGGAAATGTATTAAATCACATATGTGTTAATCACAAATGATGTTGAAACAGCTCCATTATAAAGTGAAATAAGGAAAAAGAATACAGATTATTTCATCTCATTAACTTGATCTTTGTTTTATTTTCAGGTTCTTGTGGTGATTTACATCATTAATCTGAATTTAGTGCAAATGCTGATTGATTTTATTCAGTGATTTCTGTTATTGTTCTTCTCTATTATTGATGTTGTGTGAATGATGAATCTCATTATAGTCCTCATCACTATATTTGTGTTGTTATTGTGTATTTGTGTCACAGCCTGAGATGAAGTGTGTATAACAACACGAGTGTGTCATGGGTCAATGGATAACAATCATTTTAAGTTTCATAGCAATTCATATTATATCCACATGTAAGAGCTCTTTTAAAAAATGATTTTGGTTTCCCCATAGATATATTTAGATTCTGTTTATTTTCTATGAACTGCTCATATCTGTGCTTTTAAAATGTTTTGGCAATATTGTAAATGTTAACAGTCCTACAGCGGGGATGTGCTAGGCAGTGGCAGACATCTACTGTATATATTAACTAGACGCCTCAATGTCCGCTGGATTGTACGTCAACGCCGCTGTTATATTGGAGAGGGTAAAAGCCGACTACAAAGACATAGTGGAGCAGCAGTTTTCTGGATAAAAACACAACATCGTTTATTGTCAGATGGAACTGTTAAAACTCAGGCTCATGTGAAATAATTTAAGGAAGATTAAATGCACATGATCAGATTTATTTAAATTTGTTTATTTTCTATGAACTGCTCATCTGTGCTTTGCTTTTGGCAATATTGTAAATGTTAATAGTCCTGCTAATACAGATGTGACCTGCAAAAAATGTTTGCCTTTAAATAACCATCTGCAATGACAACAAGCTAAACGTGTTACTCATTTGAAATAAGATACAATGTTATAATGATTAAAACTAATCAATATTTATTTTTGCTTTATTACAAGGACAAATGAGAGTTAATTTGATGACACGACATGGAAACATAAACATTTGATACATCTTTATAATAGTATAACATTTACAGTAATTTACTTTAGATGATTTTCTCTTTTTGCATGTTGTTTGTTTGTCAAGTGTTGTGTGAAGTTCATGTCGTCATCATCATCATCATCATCATCATCATCGGGTGTCTGTGGTGAAGTCTGTCAGATTTGTGCTGCACTGCTGCATCTTCAGCTCCTGCTCACAGTCTTCTGAGCTTTTCTTCAACATATTAAATTCTTGCTCAATACGACTCAGATCAGTCAAGAATTACTCAGTTTATGTCTTTATGAAACACACGTGTTGTTCCCATCATAGAAGGCATTTGATTAAACCAGCAGCTGTTCCTGTTCATTTCAGTAAATAAATTAGAAATTTTACTATAAAACCAAATACTCGACTATTTTTACCTTAAGTAACAACAACACATGCAGTTTCAATAAATCGCCCTGCGAAAAAAGGAAAACACTTGCAACTGCACGGTGTATGATTCTTAATTCTTAAAAATAATGCTTCATTTCACTTTCTTCCATTCCTCCTTCCTCACGTCTTTTCCTTGAGCACTTCTTGATTCTTATTTGAACACGTCTCGTAAAAAATGTAATGAAGGCAAACTGCATGTCCTCTCTCTCTTTAGTGTCACTTCATTATTAAACAGGACATTTAATGAATTTGACGATATCTTGTATAATCAATAAGATTCATGACGTTTCATATAGAATGGGTTATTATGTTTACCCACATTGAGCCTTCAGTAAAATTGAACAGTTTGCTTCCACTATTTGAGTATTTTGGACTCACTTTATTTTTGTTTGTTCTATAAGAGTGCTCGTGTTTTGTAAACGTAAACTCTTAAAGGCAGAGTAGATCATTTAGAAAACGCTAACGTTCGCCTGCTCATACGATCCCGCCATCCAAAGCCACGCGTCTCCTCCATAACACACGAGCGCGCACACAGACCAGAAGCTGTTTGGATCGGTTCCAGTGAAGTCATGTCACATTCACCGGTGACAATACATTACAGTACAAAGTGAATTACATGACTACAATAAGGACCGCTGACAACATGAATGAAATGGGATTAGATCCAGCAAGTATTAGTTGGTGAATAAGGCAAAGAGATTCCACGATGAGAGTTTGGTTGGCTCTGATGAAGATGTGTTCATGGAGTCGTGCGTTTGATATAATTGTATATAAGGCAAGAATTAGACATCTGAATGTTGGACAGTGCCACCACATTTTGGAGGTTTGTCTGACCCGGGACTCCCGTCTGATGTTTGACATAGGAATATCACCATCAGTAGTGTAACAATAAAGAGATTTGATTTAAATTTTAATTTGACATTATGCAGATCACAGCTTCATCATCTGCATCCCCCCTCTGGTCAGGCTGGCTGGTGTGTCTCCTGTAACTGCGGAGAGACAACGACAGGAGAACTGCATTTCAAGAATCCCCCATATGGAAGCTTATGTTTTACAAGAAGGGAAATTACTCTTAGCAAGACGCATATGCTCCCCCATGCTTCATACAGACAATTTGTTGTGTGGCAATATGGGGCACTGGGAAGGGGACATAGGGTGGTCATTCCTAGTTGCTGTGTCTGGAAAATCTGTGATCGGTTCCCTGACCTCCATGGACAGTATAAGGGGTTTGTTCCTCATAGAGTGTAGATGGAGTTATCAGTAACCCAACGAAATCTGATATGTTACACTACATAAAGAATACAATTTCAAAAAAATGTATGTACTGTATATAAGAACAAAAATATATAAGCTTCCAAAGATGTGTTTGCAGAACAGTCTTGTCTGGATGACGGATCAGGTTGTGCATGTTGCAGGAGTGGTCTTCCACTTTGATTGAAGTGCTTGTTCGGTGTCAAACACAGGGCCTCTTAAACTCAAAAATAATTTTGCTATTTCACCAACCGTGCAGACGTGATCGGGCACAAGTGAGCCCTACATGCGTAGGGACATTATTGATTAACATAGGAATCACAGAAATGGTCAAATAAAAAATCCACAAGGATTTAATAACAGGATCAACTCTCCACACGAAAATTGAGAGTAAAATGACAATCAAAATAAATAAAGACAGAAAACATAAAATAATGTTTATGACTTGATTACCAAGGTGCGTTAGGTGATGTTAAATACGTCTTATTGCGTATACTTTTTTTCAGAAAATTTTCAGGATTATGGGTAATGTAGTTTTTAATTGCACTTCTGCTTTGTGTTGTCCCAATTTCTTCCATTCATCTGTAGGTTGCTTTGGATAAAAGTGTTTGCTAAATGACTAAATGTAAATGTAAATTGTGTTGAATATGTTGCACTTAATAAACATTTCTATACTTAAATATATATTGTCGTTTTTGTACTTTAATACCAGTGGGGCCCATTTTCATGGTCTCGCCTATGGCCCTGAGTAAATACATACACATTCAAAAGACCCGACATTATAGAGTAACATAGCTGGCTGAAATATCTGATTTACAACAAAACAATGTGACCTTAATTTTTTAAATTTCACTTCATGGTAAAAAAAACAACATAGTAGGTCTGCTCGCCTGTCCCTCTGCTCAGCTGGGCTTGTAAAAGCTGGGTGGTTGGGGCAGGGACACCAGAGAGAACACCAAGTAGACATGGATCGCCTGGCCTTGGGGTCTTTTCCTTAGCATTCCCTTGTTACTGGTTAGCCTTTTCATCACAATAGCACCCTGCAAGTCTGTAATGTAGCTGTAGTCCTTCTCCACCTTCTGGACTTTATGTTGTTCAACTTGCCATATGTGTAAGAAACAATTCAATTTATTATAAGGTTGTGTTGAGTTTAAAGAGAAATTGTATGCAAACAAGACATATAATCACTTCAATCCAGAGTAAAGAATACATTTCAAAAGCATTTTTCTTTTAAAAACTTGTTTTTATAAACCCGAGTACAAAAAGTGTAAAGACCAGCAGAAATGTAATAACACAATTGAAAAACAATGCATTTCTTTTCAAATGTAGGTATTCAACATGCGGAATGGAGCCTTCAGGTTTCCTCCAGACTTCTCTCTGAACATGGTGATTATAAATGAGACCAGCGAGCATGGTGCGTGCTGCGTATACATGTGGAGAACAACACACATCAGTATGTGATTATGAAACGACTTCAGTTCAGAAGTTAACCTGTTGACATTAAGGAGGAAATTTATAAAAATCCTTTTGGACAAAGCAGCACAACAGTTGATTCACCATATTATTTGAAAAGTTTTTAGCCACCGTTCATCCAGACCATGATCACATGTCCTAGGGCCCACATATGTTCTCTTGTCACGTGGTGCAGGACTCTAACCCTTCGGGAATATTAAGGACGCCTACAAGGGCTACGCAAAACCACCCTTCGGAGACTCGGATCACAACCAAATTCAGCTCGTCCCGCAGTATAGACAAAAGCTCAAGACCAGCAAACCCGAGATAAGGACAGTCAAACAGTGGACTACTGAGTCTGTTGAACTCCTTAGGGGCTGTTTTGATTCTACTGTGTGGGACATTTTTGTAAATACTAGTAAGAACTTGGAAGAGTTGAACTCAGTGGTGGCTGATTATATTCGGTTCTGTGTGGACTCTTTTAGATCTTTTAGAAACTTTTAGGACATTTCCAAATGACAAACCCTGGGTAAATAAAGAATTAAAAACTGCACTGTATAGGAAGAAGAGAGCTTTTGAACGGAGAGATATGCTTAAAATGAAAGAGATTCAGAAGGAGATTAGACAAATAACAAATGACTGTAAACAGAGATATAAACTGCAGATTGAGGCGAAAATGAGGGGGAACAACCTGAAACATGCATGGCAAGGGATGTATACAATGATAGGGAAGGAAGAGAAGAAAAGGCACATAGTTACAAAAGGAGATGATCATGCATTTGCAAATGAATTGAATGGTTTTTATGCACGGTTCAAAACATCAGACTTTCTTAGGGAGCGTGATGCCATTAGACAGCAGTATGGCACTCCTCCAACCATTACAACAGAGGAGGTGCGTAGAGTATTTAGTCATATTGATCCAAAAAAGCACCAGGCGCTGATAAAATAAGTGGAAGGGTTCTGCAGAAGTGTAGTGAACAACTAAGCCTCATTTTCTGCCATCTTTTTTAAAAATCATTAGATAAACACTACATTCCTAAAGCTTGGAAGTCTTCACTCATAGTACCAGTTCCTAAGGTAGTAAGACCAGCTGATTTAAATGATTATCGTCCAGTCGCCCTAACATCAATTGTGATGAAGAGCCTAGAAAGAATTGCTCTGAGACATATTCTAAATGATGTGCAATGTCATATCGACTCTTTACAGTTTGCATATAGAAAAAAGCGGAGCACAGATGATGCTCTTTTGTATATGCTCCATAATATCTATTGCCATCTGGATAAGCCCAAACGATATGACAGGGTTCTCTTTATAGATTTCTCTTTCGCCTTCAATACTATCAGGCCCCATATTATGATGGAGAGGCTGGGGCAGTTAGGGGTAAATCCTAACATAACCAGGTGGGTTGAGTCCTTTCTGACGGAGAGAACACAGTGTGTTAGGGTAAATGAAGCTGTGTCTGCCCCGATTATGACCAATACAGGATCCCCACAGGGCAGTGTCATATCACCAGTACTGTTCACTCTTTACACTAATGAGTGTAGAAGTAATACATCTGAGCATCTTACAATAAAATTTGCTGATGACACAGCAATAGTGGGGTTAATACAGAATAGGGACGAGTCCAACTACAGGGCCTGGGTGGATCAATTCGTAGACTGGTGTAAGTCCAGCTGTCTTCATCTAAATATAAATAAAACAAAGGAAATTATAATAGATTACAGATCTGAGAGCCACCCCCATCAGTGTATGGCTATAAATGGAGAGGATGTTGAAATTGTGGCGGAGTACAAGTACTTAGGCACAATAATAGATAATAAGTTGAAATGGAACAGCAATACTGACGCCATCTATAAAAAGGGCCTGCAAAGGCTGCATTTTATGCGGAGACTAAGACAATTCAGAGTAGATAGAGATATAATGTTACTTTTTTATCACTCATTTGTGGAGAGCATGTGTAACGAGTTGTAATAAGTACAATCCAAATTAATGTATTGTTGTCTTTTTCACTAAAATCCTTATTTTATTATTGATTTATTTCTGTTTTTCTTTGAGCAATATATGTTATTCTGTGATTTATTTTTGGAGACTTTTATTTTGACATTTGTTTGCTGCTCTCCTGGTGTCATTTTGAGTGTGCGCGCGCTTCTCACCAGTTCGCATTGCACATGCTGGTGAGAGGTAAGCGGTTTTATTAGAGCTCTTTAGTTTATGGCAAATTAAGTTTGCAAAGTTTGTAAATTAGTTAATATCTTTTAGTAAACACTATGGAGACTGTATAATGTGTTCTATTGTATGTAAATTGCGTAAGTGGATTAATTATTTGGAGATATATTGTGTGAGCCGTATGACATGTGTTAGCAAGGTTTTGAATTAGTATTCAGCTAACTAATGTTGTATCATACAGGTGGTGTAGTAATGTGATGCTCACACGCCTTTTATCAATCTTATTGATGTCGATCCACAGGTATTTCACTTTTGTTTCTCATGTTTATATTGTGTTAATGGTTAGGTGTATTTTATATAATTGCTATTCCAGTTCGCATTGCACATGCTGGTGAGAGGTGGTGTAGTAATGTGATGCTCACACGCCTTTTATCAATCTTATTGATGTCGATCCACAGATAGGAGGAAGTCCACGTTGACCATTAATAAACATCGCAGATTGGTGAACCGCAGCAACGGTGTTTTAGTCCTTTTTGTACACAACGCAGAGAAAGAGAACTACATAACAGCGGTCGACAGCAGACCGGTTACATTGGTGCCGTGACCCGGATCTGAAGAATTGCTTCAGGATCAACGTCAGTTCGGTCGCCGAGGGACGCTGCATTGAGGTTCAGTTTTGTTGATAAAAGAACTGTGAGAATACAAACGGACATTTGGGACTTCTAATGTTGATTTATGCATTTTCCCATTTAAGTGATTTATTTTTCTAACATTTTCTGATATTTTTCAATTGTTTATTCTGTTTAAAAGTTCAAATGAAAACATGGCATTTAGGTTAAAGGATGATGAAATTGATGCTAATGAGACAATAACCGGATTAGGTCTTGGAAGGGGAAAGTTTATTTTTGAAACTCCAATTGTGAGAGAGCATAAAGTGAATAGAACACCTCATGTGCTAAGTTCCACAGGTGTAATTGATCATGATACTGTGCCCTTAGCTGTTCCAGACATAACAGATCCAAATTGGCAAGGGTTGATAGCACATATCGCTCAACAAGTGGGACAGACTATGTTAGCATCTCAAAAAGAGGCTAGTTATGGTGAAGGAGACAATAAGGGTGCACAAACGCAAGGGCTAGGTACCAGTAAGACATTTTCAGACATACCTTCACTTAATTTGACTGGAGTGAGGTTGGTAATGCAGAGTGAAGCAAAAGAGCCCCCAATCTACTGTGGTGATTCATCAGACAAGCTTGGAGTGCGTGAGTGGGAGGAGCTGATGGACACATATCTGAAAAAGAGAGGAATACCATTAGCAGAGCAGTATCAAGAGATTTTAGGCAGATTGATGGGCAAAGCTAAGGATGTTGTCAAAGTCACTCTTCGCAGTAATTCAGCTTTAAACCCAGTTGGGAACCCAAAGGTTATCATCGAAATCCTGAAACAACATTTTAGCGATGTTAATTATTCATGTATGCCTTTGGCTGATTTCTATGGAACTGTGCCATTAGTAGGAGAGGATCCTGTCGAGTACTGGGTGCGGTTGAACAAAGCAGTGGATTTTGCGGAGGAAGCTTTAAAGAGACTCGGGCGACGAATGGATGATCCATGTCAAGAAGCTGCAATGATGTTTGTGAAGTACTGCCCTGATTCCACTCTTGCCGCAGTTTTCCGCTTCAAGGCTCCAGAAAAATGGACTGCACAGGAAATCCAAGAACAGCTTGATCGGTACCACACAGAGTTAAAAGAGCAGATGTCAGCCAAGTCAAAGCGTCACCCTGTTACAAGGCATGTCACCGCTCAAGTTCAGATGTTCAATGAGGATGAAGTAAATGTTGGTTCTCCGACAGAATTGGGTGAGTGCAGCGGAGTCAGTAATACACACACTATACAGGATGACAACAACTGTATGAGAACTCTGATTAATCTGCTCGACCGTGCGTTGTCTCAAAATGTTCAAATGCCATCTCGCCAGCTTCAAAGCAAGCCGTGCAAAGTATGCCAATCTCATGATCATTCTACTGTAAAACATTGTCGACGAGAACATCTGTGTTTTGCATGCTTTCAACCCGGGCATGGAAAAAGGGATTGTACAAGTGACCGGTCCAGATCTAGCCCGGCACCATTCCGAGGTCCATTAGGTTTAAACTAGATGACTTGCGTTCGGAAGGGGGATGCGTGAGTACAAGTGAAGAACCCCTAAAGAGTGTTGATTTACACCAGTTTTATGAGAATGCACGTGTGCAGGCTCCCCCTGGGACCAAAGTGATTGCACAAAATGTTCAAGCAGTTGAGGCATTTGACGATTTATTCTATGCGCCAGTCAGTGTTAATAATGTGTTTTCGATTAAGGGAATGCTTGATACAGGCTCAATGGCCTGCACTTTTAGTGACAAAGCAGAAAAAAGAATGTTGAGCGAGAATGTATTGCCTCCGCCCACACCACTTCAGGAGGAAGTCGTCTTCGTAGGGTGTGGTGGCAAGGTTACAAGACCAAAATGCATGTATGAGGTCCAGTTGAAAGTTTATGGAGAGAGCTGTCTAGTGCCCATTCTCGTTGTACCCGGCCAGCGTGATGATCTAATCATTGGAACAAATGTCATAAAATTCCTTGCGCATCGGATGAAAAGTAGCAGTGGTTTTTGGAGACTTATTTCTAATCATAGAGTGGAGCCAGTGGCAGGATGCGAACAGTTCCTGGATGTGATGGCCAACACGTGTCGGTGGAAGGGCTCTGAGCTACCAGATAAGGTGGGAACAATCAAGCTACAGCAGTGTGTCACTCTTCTGGCAAGGCAGGAACATCTTGTTTGGGGAAGGTTGCCAAAAAATGTCCCGATGTCACCCGGGAGCACGGTTGTAGTGGAACCTACAAATTCGAGGTCTGCGTCACGAGACATTATGGTCGGACGGGTTGTCACACCATTATGGGGTGATCGCTGGGTTCCTGTAAAAGTCACTAATTTCTCCGATAAGCCAGTCACTCTCAAGAGAAATCGCAAACTAGCAGACGTGTTTCCATGTGTTGCTATGGAAGATTTTGAACTTTTCCAAGGATTGAGTCGAGCTGAAGTGTCAGCGGAGGAGAGTCAGCATTCCCCTGGGTTGTCAGCTGATTTCAAACAGAGATTGGAAGCTGTTGGTCTTGCTGACCTCGACATTCATTCTGGTACTGTCAATCATGCGACGAAGGAGAAGTTGGTACAGTTACTGGAGAGATACAACGACGTGTTTTCTAAACATTCACTGGACTGTGGAGAAGTAAGAGGTTTTGTTCATCGCATTCGGCTAATGGATGAACGTCCATTCAGACTCCCTTATCGTAGAGTGCCGCCTGCACACTACCAGAAGTTGCGACAGGTTTTGTCCCAGATGGAAGAACAAGGTATAATTAGAAAGTCTGTAAGTGAGTACGCTTCTCCGTTAGTCCTGGTGTGGAAGAAGGATGGAAGTTTAAGGCTATGCACTGATTTCAGATGGTTAAACGCAAGAACAATAAAGGATGCAAATCCACTTCCACACCAGTCTGACTGTTTAGCTGCTCTGGGTGGAAACACACTCTTCAGCACCATGGACCTGACGTCAGGGTTTTATAACATCCCCATGGCTGAAGAGGATAAGAAATACACTGCGTTCACGACTCCTGTAGGCCTGCATGAGTATAATAGGATGCCGCAAGGGCTATGCAACAGTCCAGCTTCCTTTATGCGGATGATGGTGAGCATCTTCGGAGATTTGAACTTCAGCTGTTTGTTGTGTTATCTTGACGACTTGTTAGTGTTTGCTCAGAATGAACAGGAAGCGTTAGATAGACTGGAGGTCGTGTTCAGTCGTCTGAGGCAGTACAATCTTAAGTTGAGCCCTAAGAAATGCCATCTATTGAGAACCTCTGTAAAATTTTTGGGTCACATAATAGACAGGGACGGAGTTTCAGTAGATCCTGCCAAAGTTGATGTTATCTCAAAGCTGTCTAAGGCAGATCTTATGGAAGATGACGAATGTACTCCATCAGTGCAGAGGATCAAATCAGTTCTTGGGATGATCTTGTACTATCAACATTTCATTCCTGGATGTTCTACTTTGGCAAGGCCGCTTTTTGCTCTTACGGCTGGGCAGAGGAGAAAAAGAGGGATCAAGGGAGACATGAAAGCGGGAACTTACAGGAAGCTAAAGCCCACGGATTGGACTTCAGAATGTGACATTATTCTGCCTCAAGGAGAGTCTGCTTCACAGTGTGGTTCTAGCACACCCTGACTTTAATCTGCCTCTGATTCTGGCGATTGATGCCTCACTGGATGGACTGGGAGCTGTATTATCTCAAGTGCCTACGGGTGAAGAGCGAGCTCGTCCAATCGCGTTTGCAAGTAAGACTCTCAGCAAATCACAGAGGAACTACCCAGTTCATAAGCTTGAGTTTCTGGCACTCAAATGGAGCGTGTGCGAGAAGTTTAGCCATTGGTTGAAAGGTCAAACATTCACAGTGTGGACAGACAACAATCTGCTCACGTACATCATGTCCAAGGCAAAACTCGCTGCATGTGTGCAACGTTGGGTGTCCAAACTAGCAGCCTACAACTTTGAATTGAAGCATATTGCAGGGAGGAAAAATGTGGTGGCGGATGCTTTGAGTAGAGATCCTTTTGTCAAGACTGTGAGCTGCAGGCTAATGAAGGAGCTATATCATGATTTACTTGAGGAGGCTGAAGTGGTGGATGGAGATGGAGTTCGCGATGCTTTTCGTCAAGGAGCTCAAAATGTACAGATCTGTTTCCAATCCTGTCCTGTTTCACCTTCTGACAGTGCCACGATCAAAGCCTGTTTAAGTTTACATGATCAGTGGGAAGAGACTTCTCAAGCAAGAGCAGTGCAGCTAATTCAATCCTACCAAGATTTAATACCTGTTGGTATTGACACACTTCCTACAGTAGCTGCGGATGAAATTCGTGAAAGGCAAGAAGCTGATCCAGTCATTTCAAAAGTGACGTTCTTTGTGAACTTGAAGCGCCAACCATCGAGGCGTGAGAAGACCAACATGAGTTCCAGAACTCTAGCTCTTTTCAAGCAGTGGGACAAATTAAAGCTCAAGGATGGAATATTATATAGAGTCACACAAGATCCACACAGTAAACAGAAACGGCATCAGCTGATCTTACCTTCTAGTCTCAGGGGGCAGGCTTTAAAGGGTGTACATGATTTTGCGGGTCATCAGGGACAAGCCAGAACCATTCATCTAGCCCGCCAACGTTTTTTCTGGTCAGGAATGGGAATAGATGTGTGTGAATACATCAAGTGCTGTCAAAGATGTATCTTGGCCAAGACACCGGAACCATCGGCACGTGCCCCTCTTGAAAGCATTAAGACCTCTATGCCCATGGAGCTGGTATGCCTGGATTTCTGGTCTGCGGAGGATGCTAAGAAACGCTCCGTGAATGTGCTCGTTGTGACCGACCATTTCACAAAGCTGGCTCATGCCTTCCCTTGTGTGAATCAGTGCGCAAAACAGGTTGCAAGGAAGCTGTGGGATCGTGTATTCTGTGTGTACGGGTTCCCGAGTCGCATCCACACTGACCAGGGAGCCAACTTCGAGAGTACCCTTCTAAAGGAGTTATTGAAGCTATCAGGAGTATCAAAGTCTCACACCACCGCGTACCACCCTATGGGAAATGGAGGAGTAGAGAGGTTTAATCGGACCATGGGAAGTATGCTCCGTACTCTGCCTCTAAAAGAGAAGCACAAATGGCCAGAGCAGATACAAACGCTGACTTTTGCCTACAATGCTACGGTCCACGAGACAACTGGGTACGCTCCATTTCAGCTCATGTTTGGTCGTGTACCAAGATTGCCGGTGGATGTTATGTTCAGACAGGTGCTGCATGACCCTGTGGTTATTGATCATGGTACTTACCTGAAATCGTTGATGTCATACCTTCATGAGGCTGTTGAGATTGCGCAGCGACATTCTGAAAAAGAGCAGAGGAAGCAGGCAAAAGGCTACAATAAGAAAATCAGAGGAGTGTGTCTGAACATTGGGGACCGTGTGCTGGTGGCGAATAAAGGAGAAAGAGGAAAGCGGAAACTAGCGGATAAGTGGGACCCTGTGGTGTACACCGGAACCTGCAGAAGCACATTTACAAGCTAGAGGACGACAAAGGGAATGTGAAGGTTGTGCACAGGAATCTGGTTTTAGACATTAGTTTCCTACCTGTCGAATCGTCTGATGAGGGGGTAAGCATCCTGCTCCCTGCAGAGGATTCAGAGTGTGAGTCGCGTAGCATCAGAAGTGAGTCCTGTGTGGATGACTTTGAACCAACAGATGTGGAGGAAAGAACCAGGAGATGGGTGACTGTAGACTCCAGAAGTCGTGAGGTTCAAGACTCTGAAAGCCCTGTAGTTCCTGATTCTGATGATGAGGAGGCTGTGGCAACATGCCATTTCAGTTCGAAGGGAAAAGAGTCCAGTGACCAGTTGAAAATCGAAGAGAATAGTAGCAGGGATCTCCCTCAGGGTGGAGCTGAATCCAGTCCATCATCTCTTGATGTTAACATTGATTGTGACACAGATACACATACACGTCTACAAGTTCAAACTGACACTGATACCCAAGTTCCAGTTACTGATATTCAGGGTGTTAGGACACGGGCCGGTAGAGTTGTTAAGAAAGTGAACAGATTAATTGAGTCGATGGTTCAGAAACCCTTTATCCTCCAAGGTGTAGGACGTAATCTGGAAAAGAGAACTGGGTCATTCCTTTCTTTGTTCTAAACCGTATTCTGCTGTGTTTTGTTTTTGTATGATGTAAAAACGCACTTTTATTCCAAATATGAAACACTATGATCAGGTCATTTATGGTGTACAAGGCACCGTATTGTTCCAAGATAATCTTCGGTTTGATCACCCTTAGGTTTTTCTTGAGCTTTTAATGGGTAACTCATAAATTGAACTAATGAATGTTTCATTGCAGACCTGTACTAGTTATCATTTGATTTGGATCAGGTACGGATTTTAGTGAAATCTGGAAGGGGTGAATGTAACGAGTTGTAATAAGTACAATCCAAATTAATGTATTGTTGTCTTTTTCACTAAAATCCTTATTTTATTATTGATTTATTTCTGTTTTTCTTTGAGCAATATATGTTATTCTGTGATTTATTTTTGGAGACTTTTATTTTGACATTTGTTTGCTGCTCTCCTGGTGTCATTTTGAGTGTGCGCGCGCTTCTCACCAGTTCGCATTGCACATGCTGGTGAGAGGTAAGCGGTTTTATTAGAGCTCTTTAGTTTATGGCAAATTAAGTTTGCAAAGTTTGTAAATTAGTTAATATCTTTTAGTAAACACTATGGAGACTGTATAATGTGTTCTATTGTATGTAAATTGCGTAAGTGGATTAATTATTTGGAGATATATTGTGTGAGCCGTATGACATGTGTTAGCAAGGTTTTGAATTAGTATTCAGCTAACTAATGTTGTATCATACAGGTGGTGTAGTAATGTGATGCTCACACGCCTTTTATCAATCTTATTGATGTCGATCCACAGGTATTTCACTTTTGTTTCTCATGTTTATATTGTGTTAATGGTTAGGTGTATTTTATATAATTGCTATTCCAGTTCGCATTGCACATGCTGGTGAGAGGTGGTGTAGTAATGTGATGCTCACACGCCTTTTATCAATCTTATTGATGTCGATCCACAGATAGGAGGAAGTCCACGTTGACCATTAATAAACATCGCAGATTGGTGAACCGCAGCAACGGTGTTTTAGTCCTTTTTGTACACAACGCAGAGAAAGAGAACTACATAACAGCGGTCGACAGCAGACCGGTTACACATGCGTCTGTTTTGTTGTGTTGCCTGGTATTTCTCTTTATCAGTGACCAACAAAAACAGACTGAGCAAGATAGTGAACTTGGCCAGCAAGGTCGCAGGGCAAAAACTACACAGTATGGCTATTACCTGTGAAAGAAGGGTGTTGAAGAAAGGTCAAGCAATAAATAATGACATGTTACATCCCCTACACCAGGCATATGAGGTGTTGCCATCAAGGAGGAGGTTTAGGTTACCTTCTTTTAAAACAAATCGGGCCAGTAAGTCATTTATTCCAACGAGCATCACATTGATGAACAAAAAGTTACCTGCAGGACAGCACTTTAAATAGCACCATGCACTTTCTTTCCAGCTGAACTGTCACAGTACTTACAACTACGCTTTGTTATCCCAGCTATGTGAAGTGGGGTTTGTGTTTTTTCTTTCTTTTTTTATGGTCTGAACGTTGTGAATGTGTGGGGGTGGTTGGGGAAATTGATTTGTATTCCGTTTTTGTCTTTTGTATAAGTGTATCAGACGTGCTGTATGGTGCAGAACAATTTTCCGAAAGGATAAATAAATTTATTTCATATCATATTCTTATTGATGCTGACATTTCTGATGTGTTATAAGCCAGTTTTTTTAATGCTTTTTGAACAAAGTGTATGTGGTGAGTTCTCTGATGTTCTGACCCATATGAAAAAGATATATTAAAAGCTTATGGGAATTTTATATGTTCCAACTGAATATTGTAAGGGACATACATATCACAAAAACCACTTATACAATTTGCATAAAATTAACATATTTTCAATCATATATGTCCTACATACAATTTAAGCCTTATAGATATTCATAATGTAAAAACACAAGGAAATAATGCTAATTTAATATGAATGCCCACCATATTTTTAAGACGTGTATAACACCTATAGTGCAGTTTACAATAAGTATAATGCTTTATTTCACTCATGCCTTTGCTTTTTTAAGTGTCCCAGTTAAATTCTATTGTCAATCAGAGTCATATAATGTACTTTCATGTTATCGATAACTAAACTTGGACAAAGCACAACATTTTAAACAACATACAAAAGCACACATTTTATTAAGAAAATTATTTATTTGAGCTGTATTCAAGAAACAGCTAGATATTTTATATATCAAGATTTTGATTTCAAATACTATATCACAAAATTAAATGTTTATTATTGACAGTTCATTTGAACTTTATCTCTGAAGTATACTTAACCTACACATAAAATATGTCAAGTGATTTTTGTGCATATTACAACTATTACTAAGTAACATTAATTTTTTTTTTTATTATTCAAGCCAACTTTCAACATCTTAATTTTAACACTTAAGTCTCCTGTTGTAACATATTTGGCTCAAATTCATTTCAAGTTAATTTACAATAATATGTTCTGTTTGTTCACAAACAAAAGGCCCACACTGTTCACAATTAATGTATATACACGGCCTCACAATGTCATTGTTGTCAACTGCTCCTTCAAATCCTGTAGGAAAACGAACAGTCCTCATGTATGTCAGTAATGTTTTGACAGTACATCCTCGAACCAGCTTTTGCACTGTACAGTTTCCATATTTACCCACTGCGTATAAGCGATGTTCATCATCATTAACAAAAAGAAAATAAGAAACCTTAAAGACACTACCATCTTTTAATATCACAACAGAGTCGTTCCTTTTCTTTGTCTTTGTGTATGTTCGGCTATGAATGACCTCTCAATTGACTACTATTCTTTTATAGTATCTGCCAACAGAGGTCTGAGGTATATCTAAAAAGGCATGCAATGCATTCACATCATTATCACACACTGGCCTAATCTTTGGCATTCCAAGTGCAGTCACCCTGTCATATTTGGCATAGCTCCATACATGGTGTTTACTGGAGGTCATTTCTGTGTAGAATGATTTCATTTCAATGTAGACATCATTAGATGAGCAGACCTTAGCCATGCGTGGCAATGCTCGAGACCAAGCTACTCTTTGGCAAATCTGCTGAGGCACTGCATTACTGCTTTTAACTTGCTTGAGCAAGTAGCCATTATAGCTCTCAAACATAAAAGCAGACTGGGCCCAGAGAGGACCTAAATTCTCAACACTCTTAGTCAAATGCAGAAGAGAATGCACATTGTAGGTCATCTGATACAAAGACTGAACTGATTTAACATTAAGCTCTAGAGCCTGATGAGCATGGTCAATATCCTCTTGGCTAACGTCTGAACCTAGCAAAATGCTCACATCCTCCACAAGTAAAGCCCAGTGGCAAGATATTTGTTTGGAACTATCCCTTTCAGGACTGGCAAACTATAATATAAAAGCCAGTTTTGCCATTCTTGAGCTTTCCAAAACCTTCGATCAACAATAGACCGTGGGATTATGGAAAAACTGCTTGGGGGCTTGATTGCTAAAAGATTTCCATCCACTCTTGCAGTGTTCAATTACTGTAGCATTTTGAATCAAACCATAGACTGGCTATTTGCCGGCGAACCCCCAACACACAATGCATATAATCAGGGACCATGCCATTAATCAGGTCAAAATTGGGCAAGTCTACAATTGGAGATGGCCCTTTTATACCCAAAATAGTATTTTCTTTATTTTTAGCAATTTCACCTATTTTCACAGTTGTGTCGTGATCTCGAAGGTGTGGCATTTCCTTCAAACATTGATAAACTCGCACAGTCCCTTCGCCTTTTCTTACTTGAACACCTGGATGAAGACAGTGCCCACACCCATACTCTCCATTAAACTGTCATGATTCTGCTGTATCGTGTCATACACTCTCTCTGTTCTCGGCTCTGTTCCCATCCTCTCGTTATTGATTAATGCCCTTCACCTGTTCCCCTCTTGATTTGCTCCCTTATTTAATGCCCTTGTGTCTTCTTGTGCTGCTTCATTGTGGTTGTGTGGTGAGTTCTTGTAAGTCTAGTTTAGTCATGTGTAGTTTTGTAGTTGATGTTTAAAGTTTATTTTAGTCTTGTTTAAGTGTAGTTAGTCTTAGTCCTGTCATGTTATTGGATTGGATTGGATTCAATTTATTGTCATTACACACATACAAGTACAGTGCAACGAAATGTATTATTGTATCCATGTTTTGTTATGTTACCCCCTCGTGGGTGTTTGTTTTATTATTTATTAAATATATGTTAACCCCTTGTTACCCGCTGTCTGCACCTGGGTCCTCTGTCCCTGTCTCACCACGAGAATCATGACATTAAACTGTTTGAAATTTTGAACTAATGGTCGGGCAACAGCATCACATATGGCACATAATGCATAGACTTTCACTGTTTTGACTGAGTGATCTACAGGATCTTGCCATTGAAGACCTGCTAGTCCGAGATTTTTACATTCTTCCACAAAAGGTTTGAGGAAGGTAGTCATTACTGGTTTAGATGACCCAAACCACAAGGCACACAGTAAGACATTTTTATCTCTTTCCTCTGGGGGTACTTCATTAACAGAGCATAGTAAGGGCCAGATGCTGAATTTAGAAGACTCGAACACAGGCACTCCGTCACAATTAAATGACAGGGATAAGGAAGAATCACCAACTGATTTCAGATATTTATACAACTTCCCATTACAAATATCTGTCATTCTACCTCTGCTTTGGTCATTGTGAGTATTTGTAATAGGTTCATTTTCCAAAAGAACTTTCAGTTGATTACTTAAAGGTATACAAATAAAAAAATTGTCTCACATTTTGGGTGGATGAACAAATCTGACATTTCAGTTCACTGTCCTTTGACATTGAAAGTCCAATGTAAGACTTGCAAACACCACAATAATAATGGTATTCTGATTTGTCTACAAAAGCCTTAAACACCTTCTCTAGCATGTACTTGCTACGTGAGATGCTTGCAGCATCCCTACAACACATCCTTAACAGCTTCAGCAGGTCCTCCATTAAAGCACCTGTTACATTGTGCTTCAGAGAAAATGCAAGTATGTTGAGCCAAGTGAGTCATTTGAGGGACCTGGAGAGACATGGTTTGATTGATTGGTATTCTGTAAAAAGAAGCTTATTATCACTCATGTTTAGATTTCTTCTAAGTTTAAAAGAAATGCGTTTATTTTTATATTCTTTTCAACAAAACTTATCAACAAGACATTATGCTTTGTACTGATTTAAACGCAGTTATCTTTACACATTTAAAGATTTGTTATACACATGTATATCACACCATATAAACATTCCTGATTTACATATAGTCAGAGGTGGGTTTTGGATTTAGCCTACCTGTCCTTCTAATGAGGTCCCTTCCTCTGCAGTCGCTGGTAAATTTGACAAAGGTATGTCATCCAAAAAGAACAGTACTTTTATAATGTATACTATTGATAGCAAATATTGCAATCAAAACAAATAGAAATATGTTTACCTGTATATCTTTAGATATTGGCTCCTGTGTCCTCAGAACGAAATTGACCTGGATGTGGAGACAAAATTAACTATAAATGTGAATGTAAATGAGAATGTTAAGAAATACAGAGATACAAGTATTTGTTTCTTTTTAAATAAAGAAATCTTACATTTGTGTCTGGTGATTGTGAATGTTCTTTCCTTTCGGGGGAGGTGTGACTTAGTTTAAAAGAAGACAGTACATCAAATTCAATAGAATATTCTTTAGTAATCCTGAGCATGCAAATGCCTCTTTGACAAATTTTACCTTTTTTACAAATTTTTCAGTTTTACCTGTTTTTCTATGGGCACACTAGTAGTCTCTTGTTGTAGTAGTATATTGTCCTAAAAGAGAGAACAACATACTCTAGGCCTATAACAACAGAGTCATCTTATTAAGTGTACCTGAAGGCCTTTATGTGTGGTGGTGGATACTTTAGTCTTCTTTGGTGTGTGTGAAACATCATCCTAAAACAGGTCAAAAAGAATCATACAACACAGTCTATCCAGAAAAGTGCATTTAAAGGTAGATTAAGTTTCTTGAACTGTGTCCAATAAAACTTCTGTTTTATCACATCAATTAAAATGGCCCCACATTATGCAACTTTAACTTAATGTAACATTTAATTCAATAATTATGTATCATTTATTTGCTCACTTTATTAGTTGCACTTGGAAAAGTTTCCCCTTCCAATTCATGTAGATATTTTTCGATTTTCCTGTACAGGTCAGACAAAACTTTAAATTATGAAATTATAAGAGACAGTTTTGTTTTTGTATATACATATATTTTTCAGACAAACATTGTTTTAATTGACCTTTTTTACCACCTTGTCTGAGTACGTTGAGGAATCTTTCTTTCCTCTCCTTGGCAATTGTTAAAGCAATATAACTTTTGTCTCGGCATGTGTTCTTCTTTTGTTAAGGTGTCTATTTATGAACAACATCTGAGGTATAGTACCAATATTAGGGCAAATGAAAAACGTGAAGTAGACGAAATACAACTATAAAATACATGTATTGGCTGATGTTTGAACTGCTTTGCGGGTTCCAATGAAATTTCAGACGGATTGGACAGTCGCGGGAAAACGTCACGTTGCTTTTCAAAGCTCTGCTTTAACAAATTGCTTAATTTTTATTTTGTAACATCTCCAGTGCAAGTCTAAGGTAAGTTAAGGAAAAATTATTTAATTCAAATGAATTTATTCAGACAACGATGTTTATTTAGCATAATTTAAAAGCTCAGTTTGTTCAAATGTGTTAATGCTAACCTATCAGACAACATCTCCAGTATTTACGTTAACTTTCAAGATTCTTGTATTGAAGTTAACTTGTATTAATGTATTTTTATATTATGTTGTATGGAAGCGGTGATGAGATGTGCTTTATGCTAGCAGCGCGATGTAAGTTAACGTTAGCAGGATGTAACAACGTCATCCATTCCTCCATATATTTAGGACAGTATGATGCACTAGCCTAAATTGCTAGTAGGTTTATATTTGACATATAATGAAGCTCTTAATAAATGGAGCTAGAATCAAGAACGGGGAACTTCATGTTCGTCACTAGTCAATGATTTTCCACGTAAGCTAACGTTAACTTGGACCAGCGCCTAAACATTAACGTTAACTGTATGTCTGTGAAATGATTCACATGGCGCAGTCACACTGGTAAGACACAAACATGTAAACTAATACAAAAATGAAGTGACCTAAAGCCATACTCTCTGAATTCCCAAGGTGTGATGAGTAAGTTTGCAGTGGGTCAGTGGAGAGGATGCTGGCATGTATAGCGAGGTTAAGACTGATGCTATACGCAAATATAATGAGGCAAAAATAGATGATGAAGGATACAGCAAACTGAATATTCAGCTGCTGTGGAATGAGTCAAGTCAAGTCAAGTCAGCTTTATTTATATAGCGCTTTTTACAATTTTCATTGTTACAAAGCAGCTGTACAAGAAAAAATGACTATAAGTAAAACATAAAAGGTTATGGAATTCAAAACACAGGTCAAATATCAGACACACAATAAATTCCTATATGCAGTGTTAATTAAATAAGACTACCAAATTCTAGCAGCCCCCCCGGCCAGGCAAAACAGTGCAAAACAGTATGCAAACGGTGGCGAGGAACCCAAAACTCCATTGGAGGAGAAAAAAAACCTCGGAGGGAAACCAGGCCTAACCAGGGGCAGAAAGGAAAAAAGCCCAAACATGGCTGGCCAGTGTACACTGCCTCTATTAAGTATGTGAGCAGTAAGTAAACCTATACTTAATTTTTACAGTGTCGTGTACATTACGTTTTGATTTAATTTGCTCACCTTTTTGACATTTCAAACCTGTGTGACTGTATTCTTTCTTCTGCAGAACACAAAATAATATATTTTGAAGAATTTCACTGTTATTGTATGGACACAAAAACTAATGCAATTCAAAGGGAAACAGCTGTTTTTTGTTATACAAAATTCAAAATATCTTCTCTCAGGTTTTTTCAGAATTAAAAACAGCATGCAAGAGTGTTTGTCAGGTTACAGACAGGAAGACAACAGAGAGTTGAGTGTAATAGTTTTATTCAGCAGAATGGAACAAACTCCAGACACAAAATGGTGAATAAACAGACGGAGAGCAGGTAATGATGACTTAGCCTCAGGAATGAATGTCTCTATGAACAGCAATGGAAGATGGGACGGATGACAGTAGCATGTTGATGACGAACAGGCGTATCCAGATGATGAGAAGTGAGTCTGTGTGTCTATGTAGAGACGAGGAGAGGTAGGTGAGTGCATGTTATAAAGGGTGAGTCGAAGGTGGGATCCAGGTGGTGGTGATTAGAATTCGAGTGGGCGGAGTGAAGTGCAAATGAGGCGTGGTTACCGGGGAATCCTGACAGTGTTAATGATGACATAGGAGGTAATTTATGTACGAAGTGACATAATGAATCTTGAAATATCAATAGATTAAAAAAAATCTCTGGAATTTTAAAAACGGAGTTGCGATTGCCTCTCTTTCTTCCCCCTCAGGTTCTGTCATGTAACATACTATACTGTACAAAAAGTTTATGTCAGACTGTTTACATTTATAGTAGGCCTACCTAATAAGTACATTATAACTGTCATCTCTTGTTCCCTTGACAGACACAGAGGAAAAGGACAGTGATTCCCAAACCACAGAAAAATGTTGCTCAAAAGGATTGTAGATAAGTATCAAGTTACAACCTCAACTGAGACTCAGAAAAGGCTAAGAGAAGTAGAGGAGGAAAATGAAAGATTGACAAATGACAACGAAACATTAAGAACAATGGTCATTACAGGCATGTATTCCAATTTGTTTTACTAGTGTTATGAGCTTTTAAATTATTTTGTGGTTTATAGTTTTTACCATCTTTTGCAATTCAGACGTTTAAATTGTTAAACCGCAATTTTTTTCATGGTATGTAAAATTGAGGCTAAGTTTATTAACAAATCGTAATTAATTGCATTATTATCAAGTATATGACAAGAAACCTGTATGCAACTAGGGATGCACTGAAATAAAAAATCTTATCCGAAGCCGAATAAAAATTAAACACTGCCGAACAAGATTTTGAAATATGTTATATTTAGCCTTTTATATGACGCTATTGGCTATCCTTACCCTTACCTTTATTCTTTATTCACATAAAAATACCACAAATCACATGAAAATAACACACAAAACACATATTCTTCAATTGTGCATTTATTAGCTTCTTGTTTTGGTGAAGAAATGTCACTTTTGCTTTATCACGGATGTCCGGAAGTGTACACAGGACGTGTCATGCAGACGAGGTCACTTATGACTACGTGAGATGATTGACAGCTGTACAGCAAATGATAGAGCTCTGAGGTCTGGGTCATTGATTGCTGATAGGCTGTCCCAATAAGTGGCGCCTGCACAATCCAATTACGTTTGAGGTGGAAAAAACAAATTGATGGTTTCCAAGATTTTTATTTTTTCCTTTTTAGAAGTAACGGGTTATGGATAGATGGATAGAAATGTAGCGGAGTAAAGAGTACAAATTTTGCCTCTCAAATGTACTTGAGTAAAGTCATGAGTACTCCCCAAAAATGATACTCAAGTAAAGTACAGATGCCTCAAAATTGTACTTAAGTTCTGTACTCGAGTAAATGTACTCTGTTACTGTCCGGCTCTCGGCAGGACTCAGTTCAAGCCCAGACCGGACAAGAGCTGAGATGATAGAGCTGGATAAAGGACGCTGCGACTCGATACGTCTTCACTAAAGAATATCAGCTGCTATTGTAACAGATTAAAAGTCTGTTAAATATAAATCAAATTTAGATTTCCGGCCACACCAACACAGCGAGAACGACACAAGAAATATATAAAAATAGTGTTTTATTATTTCTATAAGTTAACTTTAAAATGACAATATTAAAATGACATCTCCTCAAAGACCAAGGGAAACAATAAAATCAGGGTTTGTCCAATGTTCTGTCCCAGGGTGAACAATACCCAAATCCAGTCCCGTCTGGATTTAGCTCAGTGGTTCCTCTGTCAGCAGGACTTTGAGTAGATAACGTGTTGTTGCGCTGCTTCCTTGCACTTCACGTGGGTCCATCAACAATACTGCCGTATCTGCTGCTCCACCGCTGACCACCGGACCTGGCACCTTCACAAAAATAAGCAATAACTAGAACGGGTCTTCAGCTCAATACTAAAAACAAACAAACGCATCAGTGTGGAAGAAAAGGACCACTTTTTTGAGGTTTTGTGAGCGTTGACACTGTGAGATCTGCGAGTCAGCTCCACCAAAGCACAGGGTTTCCAGTCAGCCACAACGCTGAGGGAGAATACAATTATCAAGCCAGTCCACACCAGCACTCAGCACATCCGTCCATCCAGAGCGTTTTTCACCTGGTAAGAGATCTAACCTCCTTTTTTATTTGGAATGGTTTACAGGTGTGTCAATCAATGTTTCTCGTTACAGTTTGTGAAAAAGGGAAACCGTACTATTAAGTGTCCAGCAATATCACAGCAAACAATATAACAAACCAATCCACCACAAGCCAAAGAAAAACACAGCAAACTAATATAAAAATAAGGGGAAAATCGCTATATATCAATCAGTAAAAATTCTCAAAATAAAGTAAAGTTACCCATCAATCACACTGCTCCACTTGTTGTAAATCACATGACACTCCTCCCCCCTTTAACAGTTGTCGTCCCGACAAAGTCAGTGTCCATACCTGTCCGGGGGCCTACCCCTATTTTGTCTCTGGGACCTACACAGGGGTGATCCATCTCCTGGTTCAGGTCCCACAATAGGCGCTACTGGGTCATCTTCCATTGGAACTGCAGGAGGGGCACATGCTATGGGCACAAGGGTTAATGGCAAAAAAGGCCCAGGATGCCAGGCATTCAAATAATTGGGGTTCACAGTTTCAGTCTCTGGGGCTTGTTGAGGCTCCTCAGGGGGGTTGAAAAGGCAAGGCCTTAAGTGATTACGATGAATTGTCCTGATGGGGCCTTCTTTTCCTTCAGGCTTGATCTGAAAAACGGGCATACCTGGACGCAGTTGGTCAATAACCACGTAGAGTTGGGGCTGCCAGTGTGGCACCAATTTCCCTTGTTCTCTGCGACGAAAGTTGCGCAAAAGCACACGCTCTCCGGGCAACAAGGGGAGGTTCTTTGTTTTCCGATCATACCTGACCTTGTCCCGCATTCTGCTTTCTCTGGTTTTTGCTGCCACCTGTCTGTAGACTCTCTGTAGAGTCTGGTTATGCTGGTGAACCCAACCTTCCAAGTCCTGTCTTTGGGTCAGTGGTGGCGCACTGACAGCAGTTTCCACAGGCAGGCGGGTGTGTCGGCCAAACATGACAAAGTGTGGGGTCAGTCCAGTGGCCTCGTGAGGGGTGTTGTTATACATCTACAAAAGAGTCGGCAAGTGATCTGGCCACCTCAGTTGGTCTTCTGGACTCAATGTTCCTAAAAGAGACAGAACAGTCTTGTTAAACCTTTCGCAGGCCCCATTTCCTTGGGGCCTGTAGGGTGTGGTTCGGACTTTGACACACCCATACAGACTGCACAGCTGTGCCACCATGGTTGAATCAAAGGCTGCTTCTTGATCCGAGAGGATTCGTTCTGGACATCCCCATGGCTGGATGAGGTGGCGCCAAAGGGCACGTGTCGTTGTGGCTGCTGTCTGGTCTTTTGTAGGGACAGCCCATCCGTACTTTGAGAAAAGGTCAGTTATTACCAACAGGTAAGGATAAGTGTCTCCATGCCTACCAAGAGACAAGTAGTCAATTGAAACTGTTTCCAAAGGGTATGATACAAAAATAGGCACCAAGGGTGCCCTTACCTCTGGTCCTCTTTTCTGTTGAGTGCAAATTGCACATTTGGATGCCCATTCTTGTAAGTCCGCACCCAGCCCGGGCCAGTAAAAGGTTTTTCTCAACAAGCCCTCAATCTTGGCTATTCCCATGTGGCCTGAGGCACTGTGATACTTCTCCCACAACTCATGAGTCTTGTCTGAGGGAACCACTATTTGGTTGAGGCTCAACCTGGTATGCCGCTCTTGGGCCCTCCGCTGTAACACACTCTCCTGGATGTGTAGTCGACTCCATTCCCTTAAGAGACGTTTTGTCGCAGGCAGGCAGGCAGGCAGGCACGCAGGCACCCTCTCCTCTCCTCGGCTCCTGGAAAATTATTTCCAACCACCCAACTCTTAATTTGGGCCACCGTCGGGTCTTTCTCCTGCAAATCTTTCCAAGTCTTGGCTTTCGTACAGGCTTCTGACTCCACCGCGGCCATCTCCACTTGGGCCAGTCGGTCAGATCCTGTTTCCTGCAGTAACCTGGACAAAACATCAGCATTACGATTGGAAGCACCAGGGCGATACTTAAGTTCAAAGTCAAAATTCGCTAGCTGTGCTGCCCACCGCTGTTCTGTTGCCCCCAAGTGTGCAGTGTTCAGGTGGACCAGGGTGTTATTATCTGTAAAGGCCATACATTTATTGCCCCACAAATAGTCTTTAAACTTTTCGGTGACAGCCCATTTAAGGGCTAGGAACTCCAGTTTAAAAGAACTGTACTTTTGGTCGTCCTCTCGGTGGGGTTAAGGCTCCTGCTGGCATAAGCTACAACTCTCTCTCTGCCATCTTGTAGCTGTGCTAACACAGCCCCCAAACCTCCCAGACTGGCATCAGTGTAGAGATGAAAGGGTTTTGAGAAGTCTGCATATGCCAAGATTGGTGCACTTGTGACCTCTGTGTAATGTCTCCTGCCTGATAGAATTTCTCGGACACCGTCAGGTTTGTTGTAACAGCAGGTTTATTTTACTTCTGCATCTGCATTCATGACAAAGGATAACAGAGTTGTAAAGTCATCTCATGTGGACAAACAGCGCATGCTCTGTCTCAGGGAAAATCCTCCGTTGCTCTGAGGATTACACATAATTCTACTCTTAAAGCTCTACACAAAAGTAAAGTACAGTTTGACACATGGATTTGATCGTATAGTGGATTTAAACTCGTATAAACAAAATAATTAAAACACACCAAATTGTCCCTCTTAATCTTACAATGAGGAAATAACATAAACATAAATTAATGTAATTACACAGATTCCTACAGTTACCTCTCCATTTTATGTTAACAGTTATGTAACCAATCATGTAACTTCCTTACAATTCAGCATACAGGAGGCAGACGAACAGCAGAAAATACCTCAATCAAACATTACAACACTTTATAAGAACATATGATAACATACCTGCATTCATGACAAAGGATAACAGAGTTGTAAAGTCATCTCATGTGGACAAACAGCGCATGCTCTGTCTGGAAAGACGGCATCATGTCAAAGTTAGCTAGCTCTACTGGAGAGACTTTATATCAGATAACCAGATGGTTGGCTTCATAAAAACACGGCGAAATTAATCAACAACACATTAAATCTAGCTGAACTTTTACATGCTTTTCAAGTGAGTTAACATTGTTTATCCCACGGACATTCACAGACACGTTACCTCAGGGAAAATCCTCCGTTGCTCTGAGGATTACCCATAATTCTTCGTCATTACTAGCGTTCGCTGCAGGTACAACTTTATGACAGCAGGTGGCACAATAATCCCATTTAGTAGGATTTAACATGAATCTTTTTAACTATGTTACACACTCACCAGAGAAGTCTTCAAAGAATCAAATGCCATCTGGCAGTCTGGGGTCCAGTTAATGGCAGCATTTCCTCTCCGCATACTAGCAGAACCTACTAGGAGAGCATTCAGGGGTGCTGCTATTTTAGAGAAACCTTTCACAAATCTTCTGTAGTACACCACAAACCCAAGGAATGATCGTACCTGCTTAATAGTGGAGGGGATGGGCCAGTTCTCAACAACTAATGTCTTTTCCGGATCTGTGGATATTCCTTCACCCGAGATAACATGGCCGAGGTAGGTGACATTCCTCTGGAACAGGCTGCATTTATGGGGCTGCAGTTGATTTAATTAACACTAAATATAGGAATTTATAGTCTGTTTAATATTTGAAATGTTTTTCTCTCTCCTTATCTCGGGTATGTGGTTCTAGGTGATTGCCCCTGTTTATGTGTTTTGTGTGTGGCTGTGTCTAAATCTGTGCGTCTGTCTTGTATAACCTTAAATGTTTTGCATATAGTCAATATGTTTTCTAGTACAGCTGCTTTGAAACAATGAAAATTGTAAAAGTACTTTATAAATAAAGTTTACTGGACTTGACAAGGAGTAACATGTGATTCTATGAATTATTTGATGACACTGACATCTCTTTTCTATCACGATGGGCCCAAGGATGGATTTAAAAACACTTTAACTCATGGTCAAAGAAATGAACTACAGATCATACTTGGCAATCACATTCTTTACTTTACAAAAAAATTATCATACCTTTTATCAAAATCAACAGTACCACCCTCTCTTTAAAGTCACAGGTTTCCAGCAAGGAGTTCAGCAACGAGGGCAGTAATTGGTTCAACGTTTTTGACCCTACACCTTTCACAGACGATATATAATTATAATAATACCAATGTGTCACTTTATTTATTGATTGTTATCAGGATGTTAAGAGAATTCAGCTGGAGCGGACATCAATGTATTTTATCATACCCTTACATGAAAAAAACATAATTCTGAAAATCAAAATATACATACTGTATATAACTGTCAAGCCCTGTTGCTGGTGCCTCGGTTCCCCACCTGAGGGCGCCATGCTATTCTGTGTTCTGTCTGTATTTTGTAACGACTCCAGTTCCCATCATGTGCTGTCTCATTATCATGTATTGGTTTCACTTGTGTCTCATTACTGGTTTTTCAATTCAATTTTATTTATATAGTGCTTTTCACAATGTTGTTCCAAAGCAGCTTTACAGGGGAAAATAAAAAAACTAAAACGGTAAAACACAGTACAGGAATAGTTTAACTTGTTATATAAACACCTAGTAAATATCTTATGTCAGCATCTTATTTAGCATATTTTGCATGAAGTGAATGCTTGGCTGTAAAAATGTGTCTTAAATCTAGATTTAAATTGGGCGAGTGTGTCTGATCCTGGAATAATATCAGGAAGGCTATTCCAGAGTTTAGGTGCTACGTATGAGAAAGCTCGACCCCCTTTGGTGGATTTAGTTATTCTAGGTGTTATCAAAAGAGTTTTGAGATCTTAGAGAGCGTGATGGGTTGTAGTGTGATAGAAGCTCTGTTGGGTAGGTAGGGGCTAAACCCTTTAAGGCTTTATAAGTGATTAAAAGAACTTTAAAGTCAATACGATACTTAATGGGTAGCCAGTGAAGGGTTGATAACATTGGGGTTATGTGATGGTATTTTCTGAACCTGGTTTGAACTCTGGCAGCTGTGTTCTGAACTAACTGTAGTTTGTTTATTGATGATGCAGGACAAACACTAAGTAGCGCATTACAGTAGTCAAGTCTTGAGGTCATAAATGCATGAATAAGCTTCTCCGCGTCAGCAACACATAGAATATTTTGTAGTTTTGCAGCATTTCTCAGGTGGAAAAATTTTGTTTTTTGACATTTGAGATGTGATTTGAAATGACAGGTTGCTGTCTAATATAACGCCTAGATCTTTTACTGTATTTGTTGGAGTAACAGGACATCCTTCAACTTGCAGTTTATAATCAGAAATATTTGGTTTGCGTGTCTTTGGTGTGTTAAGTAATATTTCTGTTTTATTAGAATTTAAAAGAAGGAAATTACAGGTCATCCAATGTTTTATATCTTCAATGCACTCTGCCAATTTGGTCTTGATGAGATATATAGCTGAGTATCATCTGCATAGCAATGGAAGCTAATTCCATGTTTTTTAATAATGTTTCCGAGGGGAAGCATGTATATGGAGAACAGCACGGGTCCCAGAACCGATCCCTGAGGTAATCCATAATTTACTTGCGTTAGATTCAATGATTCCACATTTAAATGGAATAATTGATGTCTGTCTGATAAGTAAGATCTGAACCATTGTAGTGCCTGTCCCTCAATACAGGTATAATTGTGTAAGCAATCTAGAAGTATGTTATGGTCTACGGTATCGAACGCAGCACTAAGGTCAAGCAGGACCAGGAGTGAGATGTTACCTTTATCTGATGCTATAAGCAGGTCGTTTGTAATTTTTTCGAGCCAGTTTCAGTGCTATGATGCGTTCTAAAGCCTGATTTAAATTTTTCGTGTATGTCATAGTTTTGTAAGAAAGAGCACAACTGAGTGGACACTACTTTTTCTAGTATTTTAGACAAGTATGGGAGATTCGAAATCGGTCTATAGTTTCCTTGTTCATTTGGATCTAAGTTTGGTTTCTTGATTAGAGGCTTAATGACCGCCATCTTAAAGGGTTCTGGGACATGGCCTAGATTAATTGACGATTAGATTAAGGGTTTGTCCCTTCATCTGTGTATGTATAGCCCTTATGTTCAGTTGTCTGGTGTGTACCGTTCTTGTAAGTTAACTCTGTTCGTGTTTGTTCTACCGCATGTGTCTCTGAATCTGGATTTAGGTGTATGTGTGTCTTTTGGGGCTTAAATACACCATTCACTGCATTTGGATCCGCTTCTTGTTTTCCTTCTGCAATCCGTGACAATATCATTCAGGACTGAGAAGTCCATGGACTCACCCAGGTGTTGGTTTGTTATAATTTTTAACAAATTATTATGCAATTACATTTATTAGTTCATTAGTATTTTCTGCTCCTCCCTCAGTTCCACAGGTAAGCGAGACAGATTATTCTTCTCTGCACTCACATAGCACAAACAGGAAACCTGGAGTGAATCCGTTATTTTGGTCTCGAACTCATACTCTCCACAGAGCTTTGATTATTTGGATGGTTTCTTCAATGCGAGCCACCCCCATATCCACAGGCAAACCCACAAGTAACACTGCATGTCTCGGATCAAGTGCTTCTTTTTGGCACCAACTGCTAAGTTCTGCTTGAAGAAAAGAATCATCAACCTCCATTATTGTTCAGTCTTTAAACTTCACGTAAACTGATTTTGTCCCTAGCACTCTTCTGAACAGTGCAAACGCAAGGAATCGGATCCCGGACGAGCCCCCACTTTATAACAACAATAAGCATAAGATTGTAATTTAAATAATGTTTGTTTTCAAATTTGTATAACTTTACAGTTTTATAACAGTCGGATTTTGATGAAAAGGACTGAGTGTTTGAAAATACATACACATTTTTCATGACTTTGACACTTAAATACAATGATATAACTATTTGAGGCTACAGCCCAATGGAACATTTCAATAGTCCATAACACTTTATAATAACTGCACGCTATGAATCATTAGTTAAGTTAATTGATCATTTATGAAGCATTTCCCTCATATTAATAGACATTAGTAAGCAGTTTATAAATACAGCTATAAATGCGTTATTCTTGATTTATAAGCATGTATATAATATGCTTAATAATACAATTTTCATACTTTATTAAGGGTAAATTCATCATTTCTAAATTAAAGATTACTTTACTTACAAACCAGTTAGTTGGGAGTTGTCAGTGGTTCGTGAGATCATTTAGAAAGTGTTAGTAAATGATTAATTAACTCTTTGAATGCACATTTATATATAGTAACAGTTACTCAATGTGTTAATAAATGGTTTATTAACACAAACATTCCTGTTGTAATTCATGATTAGTTAAGGTAGTTATAAAACATTTACTAGTTGTTAGATAAAAAATTTTTGTGAGCTCATCTAAAGTGAGGACTATTTATGCCTTGAGAGTTAAAGGCTCAGTTATCTTCTAAACAGAAAAAGGAAAAACACAACACAGAGGGATACAGAACATAGAAATATTTATTTCAAGAGGCAAAATAAATTAAACTGTACAACTGTACATACTGTATATTAATGAATATAAAACGATTTCATATAAAATGAAAAATAATTTTAACACAGCCATGAAGCTTGATGACATTTTTAAAAATTAAATTTTTTATTTTGTATTTTTTTATTTTAAGTGCCAAAAATTCCACACAAGAAATGAATAAAATAAATTCTACATTTCATTACTTATACTTTCTTCAAATGTCATGAATCAGTCTGCCGAATGCCCCACCACAGAGAGTGTCAAAATCTGTGACGAACAAGAGAGAGAGTGAGATCACCCCAGAAGTACTCACCTTAAAGAAACAGGTTCAGAGATTAGAGGAACAGCTAACTTCACTGAGTGTCAGACAATTGCAAGAACACAATGAATCCTATGTGAAACCCAGAGCTGGAAATGCTAAAGAAGACTACTTTTGTTACAGATGTGGAGAGGATAGACACATCGCACCAAGGTGTCAAGCTTCTGAGAACTTCAGTCTGTGATAACGAAAATTTGTGCACTTATTGTGAAAGGCTAGGGCTGAAAAACCAGATCAGAACAGTGGAAAGCCCACTGGTGACAAGGCCAGTTTTTCCCGGAGAAGTCAGACAACCATGGCTGAGAAGAGTAACATTCCCAAAGGGTTATTGGGACCAGCTCTGACCATCCCTGTGAAGATCAATGGACAGTCCAGTAAAGCCTTGCTGGATAGTGGATCTCAGGTCACGTTCATCTTTGAGTCCTGGTATTCCAAGAACCTGTTTTCAATACCAATTCAGCCTCTTTCTGGTTTGGCCATCTGGGGCCTCAGCACAGCCAGTTACCCTTACACATTATATGTGCTTGTAGATGTCTCTTTTGATGTTTCTGTTATGGGTGTGGAGGAGACTGTGCCAATCCTTGCTTTGGTGTGTCCTGATCCTGAGGGTCCCGAACAAGTGCCTGTGATCATAGGGACAAACACAAGATTTTTGCAGCAGCTGCTTGGACTTTGTACAACTGATCATGAGACAGAGGTGGTGCACGCGCTAAGGATCCAGTTTTATAATTCTGAGCTAAAGACAACTAAAAAATCTGTGGATAAAAAGATATATACCTACTGGAGATGTAAAGTGGATGGGGCTGGGTCCGTTCAAGATCCCATCAAAAAGTGAAATGTGTGCAATCTGTACCGTGGAGTCAGAAAGACCACTGGTGAGAGACATTTTTGTTTTAGAAACAGTTGCAGATGACACGTTGCCTGCAGGATTGTTAAGATAGTTTAGTTGGTGTATCAGCTGCTGCAGTTCTATATCAGCACTTTGCATTTGTTCTCCTCCACAGCCGAACAAGGAATGAACTAGTCAGGTAATTGTTCTTCCCTGTCCATAACGAGTTAAAGGGCTGATTCCTGCAGTGCGCAGTGTACATGTTATAAGATAGTGATCGGTGACATCGCTGATTTGAGGTATAATATCTATATTGGTTATATCTCTGTGAGATATCTGTGGTCTCTCCCAGAAAAGATCAAAATGATTAACAAACAGAGCTGAGTAGGACTATTACATTTGCAATGAAAACTTACAGCGGATTAGAGAAATTATTGTATGACGTTTCGTTGTTTCTTGCTCTGTGGGTAACTTTAAATGCATCGTAATACAATACCTTTCAAAAATTAACTTGTAAAACTGACTGTTTTGTCCTCGCTGTTGTAAGTGGTTTGAGTGATTCAAATCTAAAACATGCAAACCATGTGGAAAAGAAAACATTTGTTGCAACTCTTTATGTCAATGGAAATTTCTGTGTTAAATCGACCTACTGTAAGTGGACTCCACTGGCTTCTCTAGAATTTTAATTGAAATCCAAACTGCATTGCAGACGTAACAGTGATTTTTCTAGCCCAAAAAAAGAGGCTTTTGGAAATGTCACAGACCCGGGTTTAGTTTGCAAACTCCAGGGTTGCATTTCTGTTGACTTTGACCTGACTTGTAGATTACCTGCCTTTAAAACAACTGTTGTTTTATTTACTAGTTCATGTTCATTTTTACATCATCTTTTTTACATGATTTTTACATGATCTGCCATCAGTATAAGAGTGAATGTTGACTTTGGTTAAATCAAGGATAGTTAGGCTTTTAATGACAGATTAATGATGTTAACTTTGTCAACGAAATTTCTGTTGAAAGGAAACAAAGGCTTTGAGAGGAACCAGACATTTCTGGACATACTTTTCTGGTATTATATTATTCATATTGTAGAGCAAATTATATCATCTAAACAAATAATACACAAACTATTTTTCACAAACCTCTAAATTACCACTGAATGTGGTTCAATCAGCATTTGTGTTCCCTGGGGATCAAATGCATGGCATGAAACACATGTAACGCACGAAACTACAAATTAACAAACACAACCATACAGATATATTTTTCCGGTACTAATACAGGTAAGATTCTTCTTCTCTGCGGTTTTGCATTTGAACCTAATTTGAATTGTAAATAAGCCTTGAGGTGTTCTGTAAATAAATTCAACTTTCAGTGCAGGGTGGAGATCGAGCTGGTTCAAGAAGAACGATGAGGAAGAGGGGTGTATTGATGTAAGAAACACATAGTGTAGCAGAAACTCAATTCTCTGGCAGTACATGCGTAATATCTCTTTTATTCTCTATTCTCAGATTCCTTTTGTTCAGCAGTGAGATGGACAAACTCATTCATCTCATTTTACTTTCTGGTGAGTAAACATCACATCGCATTGCATCGCCATTTCATAGAACACACAAACATCTCCACATTATACATGCTAAGACATAAGCTTTGACATGAAGCTTAATCAATACCTTTTATAGTAAAGTATTTAAACAGCTTTGTAACAACCTGATTTCTTTCTCAACAGGTCTTGTTTCCATTCCAGGTAGTTTAGAAGGTAAAACATTTTTAGTCTTCACACACATGTGTAGAATGATGTAAAGTTGTGAATGTTACTTGGATTTCAGCTTAGATATGTTGATTAGTTTCTGATAAGGATCTAAAAGACCATTTTTGCATGTTTGTGTAATTACTCATCATGGCATATTTTACTTCTGCTGACAGTTATTTAACATGTTTATATTCATTTTCTGGATATAAGATCATTATTAATTTCCTTCACAGTGTAGATTTAATGAAACTATTGATTGTAATGAACTTTTAATTTTTTAGAGAATATAAAATTGAAAGGAACAGCTACACAGTCATCCACATATTCCACCTGGGCAGCTAAACATGCCATAGATGGTGTCAGAAATGGAGCAGACCCAGATGATGTTACGTACTGCTCTGGTACGGGTTATCAAAGTAACCCATGGTGGAGGTTGGATCTTCAGGACACTTATAACATTATGACAGTACTCATCACGTCTAGATCAGACTGCTGTGCTACTCAAACCAACAGAGCAGAGATTCGTATTGGAAACTCACTTGAAAACAATGGAAACAACAATCCCAGGTGAAGTTTTATTGTTAAATGTCTCAATAGAGATTGACGGAATTACTCACTTTTAGTATGAGAAACAAGTTTGTTACATTCTGCCCTAGATTGGAAACAGCAGGTTAATATGGATAATGAAGGTTTAGTTTTATATAATATCAAACTAACTAGTCCACGTGAGCTTGCAGCTGAGGAAGAACGAGAGTACAAGATGTTTAAGGATACGGAGGTTGCAAGACAAAAAGGTTGGAAAACCCCGGTCACAAAATAATAAGAGGGGAGTGAACTGTGGCCATAATGTTCATAGTTGAGCCCTCCGGAGATGTTGTGGGCATATACCATCAAGGATGACGCCATTAAAGTTGTCAAATATTTTTTCTCTTCCCCTTGTGTTTCCCTTCTCTCTCTATTTCACTAAAGCCAACTTATCAACTATTTTTACCGTCTAGTCCTGTTTGCTTAAATAATAGTCATTGTTTTTTTCCCTCTAGATGTGCTATCATTTCTGATCTTCTAGTTGATCACACCATCACTTACTCATGTAATGAAATGGAGGGACGTTATGTGAACCTGTACATGCCTGGAAGTACATCTCATCTAGTTTTGTGTGAGGTGGAGGTCTATGGAAAACGTAATTTCTATTTTCATACTGTTGGTTGAGCTTACAAAATGGTTTCTATTATTATTTAAATGTATATCATTCGGAATGCACGATTTGACATATCACTTAAAATTTCCCTGTTCTTTTAGTAACCTTTTTAAGGGATTTTCTTCAATTAAGTTAGGGATGATCCACAGCTATCCACGAACCACTGACCGTGCATGGCTAGCCGTGGATTATTCAATTCAATTCAACTTTATTTATATAGCGCTTTTCACAATTTGCATTGTTCCAAAGCAGCTTTACAGGGGAAAAAATAAACCCCCCCCCCCAAAAAAAGGGTAAAACACGCTACATGGTGTTTTATATAATAAATTATATTATTCTAGTAAATAATATCTAATGTCAGCATCTCCTGGTGGTTTATTTAGCATATTATCCCGCTTATATCATGGTTCTTTGCTAAGTTAAAGCTGTTGGTGTTTACATTGTAGCTTTAGATCAAACAGCTGAAAATGACGGTTGTTTCCAAACTGACTGGAGCTGCCCTTGTGTTAAAGGGTTTTAATGCACACCCTCCAGCCACTCAGAATCCAGTATTCAAACACACCATGGTATGACATTGTATAAACATTTTGTTTATTTGCTTCATGCGGTTTATTTTAGTGTGTATATTTGTAAATCAAAGTGTGTTTTGAATTAGGGGCTGAACAACCTCAGATTCATGTGGTAAATGACGCATTGACCTTGATTAGTCGATGACATCATTAATGAATAAAATAAGAGCTAGGGAATGATTTGCAACTAGATTTGATGGGTGTTTGCAGTAAGACACTCGTGTGTGGGTGCGGCCTGTGGGAGAAGGGTTGAACTTCCCGAAATAGCCTCTTAAGATATAGTATCTAAATTCAAATAAACTGTAGTTCATCTATTGCACAGGAGTAACAACAACTAAACTAACATAAACCATTTTTAAGCGGGAGGTCCGTAGTCCCGGGGTTATGCTGTAAAAGAGCACCAGGTGGATCTTTTACAGAAGCTAAACATTCATTCAGATCTCTAGTGTGTGTACGGTCCTGTGAACTAATATATGAAACAACAGAAAAGTTAGTAGAGATGGTTTGTTACTTTAGCCTAATGCAGCTGACACTTTATCATAGCGGACTTGCAAACGCAGCACCTCAGTGACACAGCATCCAATATGATAATTTTTTTAATTTATTCTATTTCTTTCTTGTTTTATTAAATGGAGGAGTACAAAAATATAATGGTAAAAGATTTACGTGTTGAAGCACAGTGCACTAAAATCTACACAGGATTATTAGGAACACCATACTAATACTGTGTTCGACCCCCTTTCTCCTTCAGAACTGCCTTAATTCTACGTGGCATTGATTCAACAAGGTGCTAAAAGCATTCTTTAGAAATGTTGAGCAAATATATATAGGAAAGTATCCTTCTCTTCGCTCTCTCAACGGAGGCAGTCGCATTTTTCTTGCTCCCGTCCTCCCCTTTTTTCCTGCTGATCTCCTGTCTTGTCTCGTATCATCTATTGAGAGATTCTCTCTGCACTGCTCTACAACTGAAATTATGGATCTGATCAACTGGTCTCTCAACGCTATTGACACCATCTTCTCGACGAGAAGCTTGGGTTCGGGGAACCTGTCTGCCCTGACAGAACGTTCGCAGCTGGCTACACGATGGACGCCTGTGAGAGATGGCGGATCGTGTGTCTGGCTCCTCTTTCCGTGGAGGACATTGAAGATATCTACCTATTCAGAAACCATGATAACGGGTATTATGCTGATTGGATTAGGCTGTGCCCTTAGTTATCGAGAAATTAAGAAAACGGTAACAGCTCTCAAAAGTCTCACAAGGCTGCCCGTTATGATGGAAGTCGTGGGAAGAGCGGTCGGCTCTGGAAATGAGACTAATAACCGCAATATGGATTCTATCACGGAGAAGCTCACGACTTTGCAAAGGAAAATTTATGTTGTTGGAGACCAAAATGGACAAAGAGAGTAGCCGTGGAAATGGAATGCGGTTGCTCGCCCCAAGACTAAACAATCAATCTTATCTTTTTCGACTCCCCTGTATCAGCCTTGGCCAAGGCTGCTGCTGGAATTCAACCCTGAGTGAAGCAGTAGGGAGAGACGCTCTTGCGTCCCTCCCCCATTCTACTGAAACACCTGCACAGACTATCACACAGACTATCACACACACACACACACACAAACATAGGCCGCACTCGAGGGCGGTCTCCCATCCAGGGCACGATGCTCCCGTTCCACCACATCCCAAAGATGCTCTATTGGGTTGAGATCCGGTCTGTGGGGGCCATTTTAGTACAGTAAACTCATTGTCATGTTCAAGAAACCAATTGGAAATCATTCGCGCTTTGTGACATGGTGCATTATCCTGCTGGAAGTTGCCATCAGAGGATGGGTACATGGTGGTCATAAAGGGATAGACATGGTCAGAAACAATGCTCAGGTAGGCCGTGGCATTTCAACGATGCCCAATTGGCACTAAGGGGCCTAAAGTGTGCCAAGAAAACATCCCCCACACCATTACACCACCACCACCAGCCTGCACAGTGGTAACAAGGCATGATGGATCCATGTTCTCATTCTGTTTACGCCAAATTCTGACTCTACCATTTGAATGTCTCAACAGAAATCGAGACTCATCAGACCAGGCAACATTTTTCCAGTCTTCAACTGTCCAATTTTGGTGAGCTAGTGCAAATTGTATCCTCTTTTTCCTATTTGTAGTGGAGATGAGTGGTACCCAGTGGGGTCTTCTGCTGTTGTAGCCAATCCGCCTCAAAGTTGTGCGTGTTGTGGCTTCACAAATGCCTTGCTGCACACCTAGGTTGTAACGAGTGGATATTTCAGTCAAAGTTGTTCTTCTATCAGCTTGAATCAGTCGGCCCATTCTCCTCTGACCTCTAGCATTAACAAGGCATTTGCGCCCACAGTACTGCCGCATACTGGATGTTTTTTCCATTTCACACCATTCTTTGTAAACCATAGAAATGGTTGTGCGTGAAAATCCCAGTAACTGAGCAGATTGAGAAATACTCAGACCGGCCCGTCTGGCACCAACAACCATGCCACGCTCAAAATTGCTTAAATCATCTTTCTTTCCCATTCTGACATTCAGTTTGGAGTTCAGGAGATTGTCTTGACCAGGACCACACCCCTAAATGCATTGAAGCAACTGCCATGTGATTGGTTGATAAGATAATTGCATTAATGAGAAATTGAACAGGTGTTCCTAATAATCCTTTAGGTGAGTGTATGTAACGTTTAAGCTTTTACGAACAAAACGTGTATTTTTTGGACGAAAAAAGAAAGACATTGTGAATGAGTGCGTAAGCAGGAGACCTACCCAAGAGAATGTCTCGGTTACGTCTGTGAGAGACTGACTGGGGTTTGATCTTGAGAACCTACCTTCTCCGAGATAATTAATTATAAAACGCCAATGGGCTTGGCGAATGGCACGCGCACGCCAGTCTCCGCCCCGTACATACGGGTATAAAGGAAGATGGCGGCGGTCATTCACTCACCCTTTGTACTGAGGAACCTGAGAGGGCACTCCCGGTCACTGCAGTGGTCTCGTTCCCTCCATCAGGGAACGGAGGTTACAGACGTAACCGAGATGTTCCCCTTCAGTCGGTCTCTCAACGTTGTGAGAGACTGACTGGAGATCTATCTAAACGCCACAGCGCTTGCACCGATATCACGACCTCCAGCGGAGCGACCCTGACTAGGCTAGCAAGTCACAAGAGTAGGGGGACAAATCCAGGTGGGAGACCACCGGCGGGGAAGTCACAGATTCACCAATCGGGAAATCATGAGTAAGGAATTCAACACACGGGACGACCCAGAGGGGAGTCACTACGTATGGGGCACTAGCCCTAGTACAGGGGTCTACCTGAGTAGGGATGACTCTACCTATACTGGACCTGGTTCCAACAGACGGCTCCGCTCAGTCTGTTACCAAGTGCAAATGCTTAGTGATGGATGGAATGCCAATACTTCGCCGCGAGGGGGGAAAGTAGGGAGGCTAAAAATAGCGCACTAGTCTCACCTGAGGAGGGGAGAAGGCGCTTTCGCAGGCGTACGCCCAAACCAGGAGCCCAACCTAAACGTTGGGGGCGTTAAGGACATGTGCTGCAACTGGTTCCACGTGGAGATTGTAAACCTTGTGAAGGTACTGGGCTTAGCCCAACCCGCAGTTCTACAAATGTCTGCCAGAGAGGCGCCCTGTGCCAGTGCCCAAGAGTGGAGTGGGCTCTCACTGCGAGCGGGCATGGCGCTCCCGGGATTGGTACCCAGTGCGCCACCTCTGTTAGGAGACAGCCCCCCCCCGGGTGCTGTCTCCCAGAACAGACAAAGAGCTGCTCAGAGGTCAGGGAATACCAGAGCGGGCAATGGGTGGAGTCCGGGGAGGCAAACAGGTCCACCTGTGCCTGCCGAACCGCTTCCCATATGAGCCAGGCTGCGTGGTGATGGACTCGCCACTCTCAGCGGGGAGTACCCTGTCGAGAGAGCACATCGGCTGTCTGGTTCAGGTTGCCCGGAAGAAACGTGGCCCGCAGGGATTTCATCTGCTGACTCCAAAGGAGGAGGCGTCGGGTGAGTTGTGATAACTGCGGTGAGCGTATGCCGCCTTGCGATTGATGTACGCCACGGCAGTCGTGCTGTCCGACCGGACTAGCACGTGTTTGTCCTGCACGAGGGGCTGGAGCCTCCTCAGTGCCAGAAGGACTGCCAGCAACTCTAGGCAGTTGATATGCCAACGCAGTCAGGGACCCGTCCACCGACCCGATACTGCGTGCCCACTTGCACACCGCACCCCACCCTTACAGGGAGGCGTCTGTCGTTACCATGACACGCCTCAACCTGTCCGAGCGGAACCCCCGGTCGGAGAAAGGTCAAGTCTGACCAGGTTGAGAGAGTGCGAAGGCACTAAGGCGTTACCGTAATTCGCTGGGTGCCGGCGTGCCACGCCGTCCAGGGAACCCGACTCTGTAGCCAGTGCTGAAGCGGCCGCATGTGCATCAACACGAGAGGGATTACCCCTGTCGAGGACGCCATGTGCCCCAGGAGCCTCTGAAAGTTCTTCAGCGGCGTCGAGGGATTCTGCCTGATCAACCTCAGACAGCTCAGCACTAACTGTGCATGCTCGTTGGTGAGACGTGCTGACATACGGACAGAGTCTAGTTCCATACCGAGGTAAGAGGAGCTCTGCACGGGGCAGAGCTTGCTCTTCTCCTGGTTGACCCGAAGCACAAGGTCCCTGTGCGTGCACAACACATCTCGCGAGTGTGCCAAGATAAGCCAGTCGTCGAGATAGTTTAGCACCTGCACGCCTTGCTCCCTGACAGGAGCTAAGGTAGCCTCCACTAGTTTGGTAAAAACCCGTGGAGACATTTACATTTATTCATTTGGCAGATGCTTTTATCCAAAGCGACTTACAAGTAGTTTTATACAGTGGCACATTACTGCAGAGCGATCAGGGGTAAGGTGCCTTGCTCAAGGGCCCTTCAGTCATGACCTGCTGGCACTGAGATTAGAACCGGCAACCTTCTGATCACAAGCCCAATGCTCTAACAATTAGGCGAACCGTAGGAACGGCCAGTGTCTGGGGAGAATAGAGACGTGAAAGTACGTGTCCTTCAGGTCGATTGCCCTTTTTGGGCACAATTAAGTACGGGCTGTAAAACCCAGCCGACATCTCGGTTATAGGGACGTGTTCGACCGCACCCTTCGCACCAAGGTGTACAGAATGCCCCGAAACTTGGGGGGGTGCCTGGCGAACTGGATCGATTAACCGAGACGGATTGTCCTCTCTATCCAGTGTGACGGGCTGGTGCGCTGCCAAGCGCCCAAGAACTGCGACAGCGGGACCAGAGGGACAATCTGCTTCACCATGCTGGGGGAGGCTGGTTCGGTGGCTGACAGTGCGGTCACCTCGCACAGGGGGGACCCCCAGGGAGGTTGACGGCTCTGTATGTTTACCTGCTTCCGGCTGCCTGACACAACGTCCAGGGGAGATTGCAGTCGGCTGCCCGGTCCATCCAAGACACCGTCTGGACGAGAGTGCTGTGGAGAAAAAAAACCCAGGGGAGATTTGTCTCTTTGTGAGTATGTGGGCGCCGGGCCCTGAAAAGGGGCGAAAAATGGCGTCACTCATTGTGTGCCTATAATATTTACATTTTTTATTTAGCAGATGCTTTTTTTGGCAGCGACTGAGATAGCGTCATCAGCCGTGTGCGAAGTCTTACCACTATGAGATGGCCGTCTGCCGCTCGTAGGGAACGAACCAGGTGAGCGTGAAGGGGTATAGATGGTCCGCGAGCATTAAGCTGACATGCTCGTAGCCGGAGGGACTTACCTCTTAAGGTCTGTAGCCTTCTGCCGAAACGCCCAGGGGAAGTCCACCGAAAGGAGAAGTCCGCTACTCCGCGTCACAAATCCAGCAGGTTAAAAGTTTTCTCGAAGTCGAGTATCGCGTGTAGCATCAGCAAACACACAGGTTCCACCATCTTCCTTTATACCCATATGTACGGGGCGGAGACTGGCGTGCGCATGCCATTCGCCAAGCCCATTGGCGTTTTATAATTAATTATCTCGGAGAAGGTAGGTTGTCAAGATCAAACCCCAGTCCAAGACAAACACCTCCAAGACAAAGGAGATCATCGTGGACTTCAGGAAGGCGAAAGGAGGCACACACGACCCATCCACATTAATGGGATGGCTGTTGAACGTGTTTCCAGTTTTAAGTTCCTGGGGACACACATTTCGGAGGACCTGTCCTGGACCACCAACACCTCATGCCTGGTCAAGAAGGCTCACCAGCGTCTCTTCTTTCTGAGGACACTGAAGAAGAACCAACTGTCTTCAACTATCCTGGTGAACTTCTATCGCTGCACGATAGAGAGCATCCTGACCAACTGTGTCACAGTCTGGTACGGGAACTGTTCTGTTGCTGAGCGCAAGGCACTGCAGCGGGTGGTGAAAACAGCCCAGCGCATCACAGGGACTACACTTTCTGCCATTGAGGACATCCAGAAGAAACGCTGTCTGCGTCGAGCTCGCAGCATTCTCAAGGACTCCTCTCACCCCGCTCATAGACTGTTTACTCTCCTGCCTTCTGGTAGGCGCTTCCGGTGCCTCCGGACAAGAACCAGCAGACTAAGAAACAGCTTTTTTCCCAGAGCTGTTTCATTATTGAACTCTGCCCCCCACTGATTCCACTACCTCTCATACCCTTAACTCCAATGCTGCTACAACATTGTTTACATTGCACTACAGGGCTGCATGCAAGACTGAACTGTACACACCAGTACTTCATGTATCTGCTCTACCGGACTGTTTACACACACACAGCATCATTTGCACTCTATACTGCTCACTTGCACACCAGGAATATTTAACTGAATGCTCATTTGCACTAATGGACCACTTCCATAACTGCATTATCCCATCTACTGTACTGTAATTCTATTAACTGCATCTACTCATCAATTGCACTATAACTTCAATAACTGCATTAACTAATCAACTGCTCTGTAACCTTATTAACTGCATTAACTCATCTTCTCGACTGCAACCTATTAACTGCATTAACTCATCTACTGCACCGTAACTTTAATAACTGCAACTTCAACAACTGCATCTACTCATCTATTGCACTGCAACTTTAATAGCCAATGTCAATAATTTATGCATACCTAAGTCACTTGCACTATTTTAGTCTAAATTATTATCTGTTCATATCCACCTGTACATTAATGTTCATAGTATATAGCCATCTGTATATATTGTTCATAGTATATACCTACTGTCATATTTTCATAGAACATTCCTACTGCAAAATATTTTTATAGTCCATGCCCACTGTATTATATTCTCACTATTGTATTCTGTATTTATTCTAACTGTATATCCTGCACTTGCTAACTGCACTTCTGGTTAGACCTAAACTACATTTCGTTACACTGTACTTGTATATGTGTAATGACAATAAAGTTGAATCTAATCTAATCAGTCAGTCTCTCACAACGTCGAGAGACCGACTGAAGGGAAACATATGTTATTGCCGGACTGATTAGACTGCACTGCCATGTTGAAATCTAAAGCAAGGCAGATGTGGGAAGAAAACGGAAGGGCTGACAGACTACAATGATTTGGACAGCCTTCAGAGGCAGTGTAACAGAATTCTGTTTGAAATATAAACAGAGGACTCCTTTGTGATAACTAATCAAATATGTTTAAATTACAATAAATTTTTTTAGCTAGAAATGCAATCCAAAATTTTAAAAAGAGAAAATATAAATGTATTTACACACAAATTGTGCTCTAAGCATATTTTTGGCCACCTGTTTAACCAATCACAATCCATTGCCATGAGCACACGCATAGAATTGTGGGATATTGAAGGCAGAGAAGGATAGATTCATGCCGCTTTCAAAAATCAACCTGATGGAGGCATCTCAGAAAGTAAAGAAAACACTAGATTTGGATGTGCATGATGCCTTCCTACCTTGAAATGTGGCCTTCGAAGGCATCATTAGAGATTTTGGACGCAGCCTATGACATCCCTAAGTGTGCTGGTCTCTAGTTGGAACGGTTAGTCATCTTCTTCAAGGTACAGCGTCAAAATCACCTGGCCTCGATTAGTCTGTGCAATGTAAATGTGTGTTCAAACTGAGGTTATTAAGTGTTCCATCATAGGTTTGGGTTTTGATTGGCAAATTTTAGGCATTGGTAATATTTTCTTCCAATGAGTTTAATTTGATATGATTGTTGTTTGTTCCATTTCAGGTCAAATAAAGGTCTTTCTGAGACTGAAATTTTCCTCCACTGTTTATGTAGGTGCTATGAGGGACATGATCCTCAATAAGGTTAGATAATGAGTGAGAGTCTTAAAATACAAAAATAACAGAGAAGTGATAAATGAGAGTGAGAGATTAAATTGTGTAAATATATTAAATGAGTGATGATGAGACAGTGTGTTTGACAATAATGTCAATATTTGATGTATTTTAGCTTCAGTCTGCTCTGGGATCACACATCTCTGATTTTAATCTGTCCTGGACACAACTACCCAAGAAAGAGAAACAGATACAGGAGAACGGAGGCGAGTACACACACGTTAAACTGATCAACAGAGAAAAACTCTTACATGTAAAACTACAGAACAGAGTGAAGATTTTTCTTGTTTGTTGCATAAATGTGGGGTGGTTCTTGGGTGAGTGGATATCCGGGGCTTAGCCTAGAGACGTCCGTATGTTTGTAAAAATTTTTTTTTTTTTTAAAGTGCTCAGGAGCTTGCACTGTCATTGCTAAGAAACATTAAAACTGTGCTTGCCAGGAAGGTGCCGGCAAAGGCTTAATAGATTTTTAGCACCCCACGTGCCTAAAAAAAAAGAGCGCTGTGACTGCGTTGCTCTCTATTTCAGCGCGCTTGTTGCATGTCTACGTTTAATATATCTAACTAGCGCACACAAAAATACATGAAATATGAAGGGGACCCTAAGGGATTCGTACAGGGGTTGGTAAAAAAAAACATTGGGGCCCCGTTATCCCACCCCTAGCACCGCCCCGGTTTATACACACTGCATATCTACACAAAGCTTGAACTGTTTTTTACCATTTGGCCTGATGGTGGAAAAGCGTGTACTGTGATTTACTGAATCTTTATATTTCATTTACAGGGTCTTGTGTTAAAGGAGCTGCCTGACTGATTTACCAATTTCCTTAATTATTTTAGCCTTTATGGCTCCTGTATGTTTCACTCTGTATATCTTTATTAATCAGTTTGATCTGAAACAGACAGTGGATGTGAATTTAAGCAAGTAAACAATAAAAAAGAAACACAAAACACAGAGTACAATTTAAAAAAGGCTGCAGTTAATTCGGGGAACCAAATGAGAAAAGGTTTTTGCAAACGATTTGGTGCCTCGCTGTGATTGAGAAACCAGGCGTCGCTCAATTTCAGACCAAAGATGCCGGAAAGGGGATGTAGATCTGGAGTAGTGAGTTAATGTAAAATCTGGGTGGAATCTCCCTAAAGTGCTGCTGATCTCCCCTTCATAGAAAACTTAAGATGGATTGGGCACAACACTAAAGACATTTGCATTGAGGTAAAAGCACTTGGAACACAAAATGTTCGAGTTGCAACAGCAGTTTTCGTTTTGACATTGTTTGCATGTCCTGATTTGAACCTCTGCAGTGGTGAAGTCTACGTGGTACGCAGGTACACGTGTAAGCCCACTAGAAAAGATCAAGAATTGCTTTATAACCACTTAAAAGGCGCGAGAAAACCTACAACAACATAGTTTTGTGTCCGAAAAGTGCATGCAACGCACTGATTGGTGCAACCGCGATATATGAAACAAAACGAGACCATGAAAGGCAAGCATTTAATCTAAACTATTTCAGTGGCTGAATCCCATATAGAAGACAGATGTGGGCCACTTTAGGCAATTATGCAGCACTGCTGGTTTTCTTCTGGCTCGGACAAAATGGATGTGGGCCTTAAGTGGCTGACATGTAAAATAGCAAATGTGCGCCTTTAAAGGCAAAGATGCGGTAAGTTATGGGAAAATGTATGTGGTAATGTGACCCTAATGTGGCTCGTGTGGTAAATAGTGAATTTGGCCCAAATGTCTGAGAACAAATGTGGGCCACATTTGGCGTTGTCTATGAAGGAGAATCTTGGTGTAAGCCAAAAGTGGCCCACAATGTTACTGCAAATGAAAGTTATCATAAAATGTGGCACAGTAAGTTCTGGATAATGTGGCTGTGAGGCTAAAGTGGCCCAGATAAGATGTAAAAAAGGATTATCCAAACGCTTTTATCCAAAGTGACTTACATTGCATTGTACTATACATTTGTTTCTAAGTAAGTGTAATGGTGATAATCCAGAAAAAGGCTCTAGGTCAGATTCAAACTCAAGCCATTGTGGAATAGCACATGGAACGTGCCGAAACATTCAGTACTGTAACAACGATGGCAATGGATAAATATTGTCATTTATAAAATCTTACCATCTTAAATATAAAAAAAGGTTGTATTTGTTTTTTGGTAGGCCTACAAATATATTTGGCCAATATGTCTTGCTGTATTGCTGTTGGCTAGATTCAGACGGGAGCTAACCAGTTCTGGCCCTTTAAATTTTAACGCCGGTTTGAGGAAAGAGAAAAGGCGCCTTTTTTTCAAATGTGGAAGGACTGTCGGTGCAGCAAAACTGATTGTTGGCGAAAAACTGCTGTAAGCTGTAAACGGTAAAAGGTAAGCTGTAAACAAACGTATACGTATGTATTTATATTCATAATATTTTCATTTTGCAAATCTATAGCTGACAAACACATTTGTTTATTTGTAATTTAGTGGGAATGATCGCATTATTATAGCATAAATGTTTCTACTGAGAAATTGGCATAATGGAACTACTGATAATATTACATGCTAGCAGGGCAAATACGTTTATATGACATCATCTCTCTGTTGAAACACTATGAGCTTATAATGTTACATGGCTGTGATACAAAGCTGTCGGGACTTTATGAACATGTCCACATACGAAGACTGTAAACAGCGGTGCTTTATTTTAATTAAGCTATACTTCTTCATATCTGGATCTTCCCCGTTGCTCTCTATCATAAACCAACTGAACTGAATCTGCAACAATGTATTTACAATTTTCGTAAAAACCATGCTTTCTTTTATTAAGTAAACATTTGATGAGCAGAACAAAAACTAAAACAGCAATTTCATTTTTCCTTTAAATTGAAAAAGGTAATTTCATTGTTGGATTATTTCTAGGAAGTTTGTCAGCATTTATTCTTTTTATATATTTATTTAACAAAAGCATGCTTAGAAAAAGAACATGGATTTTTGTCTGTTTTGTAAATAAATGCATTTTTAATTGGTTTCCTTTTGTACTTCGTACACTTTAGCCCTATAGTTGGTTTTAAACAAAGATCCTCCATCATTTTAGCTTTATGAATGAAGAGAGATACTCCCCCTCCCAGCCTATTCTTTCTGGAATAGGGATTAGGATTCTGTTCAACTTTTCTTCAAATACAATTGTTAACTGTTGGAGAATGAACTAAAATTAAATCTTAATAAATGTATTTGTTTCATCCGCTTTCACTCTCATTGATTCTAACACACTTTGTAATTCAAAGGGACATGTCACCACCAGCTGTGGGTCAATATTTAACAGATAAAGTTGCCCCACACTCTGATAAGCAGTTTATACGAGTGGTGTCCGTAACTTCTTGTGCAAGACTTTTGAGTTCATCTAATGCCAAATACAGAATAATATATTTTTTAAATATTAATTTGTGATTCTGGCAATGTGGCGTTACGGGTACTTGAGAGCACGCTCTCCAGTGGTAAAACTAAAATGTCCCGACTACGCCACCCCAGCATGGAATCAGCTGGGGAAATACCCCTACTAGGGCACACAAGTTCGTTCCTCTCTCCAAATCACAAGACCATGAGACGTGAATAGGTATAAAAATAGAATTCTTTAATTATCATAAATACTTTAAAAAACTACTTGAGTCAGCAACACAATGATACTAGCTGGCCCGGCCACTGGCTGGTATATGAGCAACAAAGCTCTATCAGTACACAAACATGCAGGATCTCGTAACGGAGCTGGGGTGCACCATTAGCTGGACAGGCTAAGCGGTGGGCCTCAAATTAGCCCACAATGAGAACACCGTGCCACAACTTCGTAAGCACACACACACTAGTGAGATACACTACAAGAAAACCTCTACCGCACACTGAAAGGAGAATTTCCGTCACCCGGCATATGATGGCTAGCCTGCCTGCTTTTGGGTCACCCCGCTCCTGAGAACAAGAAGAAAAGCTGTTAAAACATGTAATGGTGGCCTCTCAGGAGACAGTATTAACGGCTATATTGCCGGCAAGAAGCTATCGACTGCAAGTAGTAGGCCTACACCGTTGCTTACAAATTGTAGCAAGGCAAAACACATCAATTATATCAACATCTACACATAAACAAAATATCAGAATAAGAACAAAACAAAAGACCCAAACGTACGGTAGCCGTAGGCAACCGCTGTACATAAACCCTTGCCGGCCACAGTTATAGGCCAGCCGGTTATCAAAAACGGCTATAAACTATTGAGGACGAATAAGAACAAAGTAAATTATAACCCAAACAAATAAACAAAAGTAAATAAATAAGTAAAACAAATAAATCAAAACAAAAGTAAATAAATCAAAGCAAAACAGCAGCGTCGATGCAAACCAGCGTAGTGATCAACGCCCACTTTAACCCCCGATCAGCAGGACTTCCGTTCAAACATCCGGCAAACCATTCATTCCTCCCATTCACTGTACAGAGGAATTCACGGGTCATACATATGCAACAAATACGGTCCCACCCCCGCATACCCACCATAAAAATGGACCTACCGAGCAGAAGAGCAGCAGTCACTCCCAACACGCAATTTTACACGCGTGATCAGATCTCACTTACAATACCGGAACTTCAGCAGCGATTTAGTGGGAAACCCTCAACGGGTACGCTCTGTAGCTCCCGACAGACACCAGCGGACACTGAGTGGGAAAGTCAGTAAGCACGCGATCTAGATGCTAGCCCATAGCTATAGCAACCAACCACCTACCTCACGCACCAGCAGTAGAGCGTCAGTCCCTTGCAGCACCACGTAATGTGTGCGATCGGTTTGCTTTTCTACCCTGGAACTAGGCAGCAAGGTAAAGGGAAAAGCCTCAAGCAGTACGATTCGTACCTCCAGACAGATACCAGCTGTACAGAAAAGTAAGTAAACACCCCCACCATCTAGACGCCAACCCATGCTAATGACAAACAAACACATACCTCGCACCCGAGTAAACGAGCACCGGCAACCAACACCCCGATGACGCGATGATGACACAATATCCTACCACTCTGGGGATGCCCCTTATATAGTCCAAATATGGCCCGCCACCTAATCATGGGGCGGGGACAAGCTTAAAGGGGCACTTCACCACAGCAACATTACTGCTCTGATTTTGTTTAGAATCAAATAAAATATTATGCAACACAATGCTTTATTATAAAGTGTAAGAATTTTGTAAAATTGGAAATATAACAAGCAAATAATTTTGTCAAAAGTAACTTTAGCCCTCCGGTACAACATTAAATCAAAAATAGAAAATGAAACGTAATTTTACCATCAGTTAAAACTATTTTCTCAGCTATAAATAATAGATTTACGTGTATAAGACCTTGCTTGGGGTTCTCAGAAGTGCATGGCCCCTTAGAATTGTAAAAAAATCCTCCACCCCACCACCTTAAGGCAACACTCTTGAAATTTGACAAATCCTTTAAGTTCTCCACGCACGAAAACCCCTGGCTTTATAGGCTAATTTATCTGTATTTTATATTTTACTTCATGTAAACTTTCAACTGGAACATTCTTGTTTTCAAATAGATGACATTATTCTTAGATGAGCTGTAAAGTATCAGAGAGATATTTCAATGGGAAGTCAAATGTTTTTAAAAAGCTGCCTGTCTGTGGTTTATGTGTTGTGTCAAATCAAAAGCAATGAATCAAACTGATAGAACACATTCTCAGCTTTTGATGTTTGCGCTGTAATTTTTTAAAGCATTCCTGAGGCTTGTGCATTGCATTATTTGGAACATTTGACTAAGCTTAGAGGTCGGTGAAGCGGTTACCGTGGTGATACTGCTACAGATACTGGTAGAATATCTAATGGCTCTCAGCCAATCAGTCAGATTCGAGAACCAGAAAGAACTGTTGTATAAAATTATATATTTTTCTGACTACATCTGATTTTCTATCTTTGAATATATATTTTCTAGAAAATGTAGCAATTAGAGGAACAGTTTCACAGTCATCCACATACTCAAACTGGATAGCTCAACATGCCATAGATGGTGTAAGATAAGGTCCAGACGAATATCAAAGTAACCGATGGTGGAGTTTGGATCTCTTGGATATTTATAACATTAGTACAGTCATTATCACTGCTCATGACAAATATTTGGCTCATACCAGTGTTGCAGAGATTTGTATTGGAGACTCACTGGTCAACAATGGAAACAACAATCAGATGTAAAGTTCTTCATGAAATCACTTCAACACTTTTCATTCATTGATTGATTGAAACGCCTCTATAGAGATTCAGTGATTCTCTCTCTCTAGATGTGCTGTGACTTCTGATCCTCCACTTGGAAATACTGTCAGTTACTCATGTTATGGGATGAAGGGACGTTATGTGAATGTGGTCATGACTGGACGTACAAATCATCTCGTTCTTTGTGAGGTGGAGGTCTATGGAACAGGCCATTTCAAAAAATCTATTCATGATATTTAGGTAGAACTTATTGAACTTACTGAAAGTTTTCAATGTTTTTTTCTTCCACAGTATTTGCATGACATGAATGTATGTTATTGCTCAGTGCTGAGTGTATATTCACAAACCACATGATATTGTAAATGTGTATTGATGTAAGTTAAATATTAGTCAAACATATCTGACCTAATTTGAGAAATAATTTGTCAAGAAAAATATTCTTATCATTTTTCACCTTCATGCCATCCCAGCTGTGTATGACTTTCTTTAATCAGATGAAATCAACTAGAATGAAAATGAATAATTTCTTTGCTCTTACTGGTTTTGTAATGTTATTTCATGGGGTCAATATTTTGAAGTTTCAAAAAGCACATCCATCCATTTTCTTCCGCTTTATCCGGGGCCGGGTCGCGGGGGGCAGCAGTCTCAGTAGAGATGCCCAGACATCCCTCACCCTAGACACTTCCTCTAGCTCTTCCGGGGGGACACCGAGGCGTTCCCAGGCCAGCCGGGAGACATAGTCCCACCAGCGTGTCCTAGGTCTTCCCCGGGGTCTCCTCCCGGTCGGACGGGCCCGGAACACCGTCCAGGAGGCATCCGGAACAGATGCCCAAGCCACCTAAGCTGACCCCTCTCGATGTGGAGGAGCAGCAGCTCTACTCCGAGCTCCTCCCGGGTGACCGAGCTTCTCACCCTATCTCTAAGGGATCGCCCAGCCACCCTGCGGAGGAAGCTAATTTTGGCCGCCTGTAAAGCTCATGGCCATAGGTGAGAGTAGGAACGTAGATTGACCGGTAAATTGAGAGCTTCGCCTTGCAGCTCAGCTCTTTCTTCACCACGACAGACCGGTACATCGACCGCATTACTGCAGAAGCTGCACTGATCCGTCTGTCAATCTCCCGTTCCATCCTTCCCTCACTCGTGAACAAGACCCCAAGATACTTAAACTCCTCCACTTGAGGAAGGAACTCTTCACCAACCTGAAGTAGGCAAACCACCCTTTTCCAACTGAGGACCATGGCCTTGGATTTGGAGGTACTGATTTTCATTCCAGCCGATTCACACTCAGCTGTAAACCGTTCCAGTGCATGCTGAAGGTCCTGGCTTGAAGGGGCCAACACGACAACATCATCCCCAAATAGCAGAGACGAAATCGTGTGGTCCCCAAACCTGACACCCTCTGGGCCCTGGCTGCACCTAGAAATTCTGTCCATAAAAATTACGAACAGAACCGGCTACAAAGGGCAGCCCTGCCGGAGTCCGACATGCACTGCGAACAAGTCCGACTTACTGCCGGCAATGCGAACCAAGCTCCTGCTTCGGTCGTACAGGGACCTGACAGCCCTTAGCAAAGGACCACAGACCCCATACTCCCGAAGCACTCTCCACAGGATGCCGCGAGGGACACAGTCGAATGCCTTCTCCAAATCCACAAAACACATGTGGATTGGTTGAGCAAACTCCCATGAACCCTCCAGCACCCTGTAGAGGCAGCCACCCGGGCAGCAGTCCGCTTGGCCTGCCGGTACCCGTCAGCTGCCTCAGGAGTCCCACAAGCCAACCAGGCCCATTAGGACTCCTTCTTCAGCTTGACGGTTTCCCTTACTTCCGGTGTCCACCACCGGGTTCGGGGATTCCCGCCTCGACAGGCACCGGAGACCTTACGGCCACAGCTCCGAGTGGTCGCTTCGACAATGGAGGTGGAGAACATGGTCCACTCGGACTCAATGTCTCCAGCATCCCTCAGGGTCCGGTTGAAGCTCTGTCGGAGGTGGGGGTTAAAGATCTCTCTGACAGGAGACTCGGCCAGGCGTTCCCAGCAGACCCTTACAGTACATTTGGGTCTGCCGAGTCTGTCCAGCTTCCTCTCTTGCAATCGGATCCAACTCACCACCAGGTGGTGATAAGTTGACATGTATGCCCCTCTCTATACAGATGAAACGACCACAAAGTCGATCATCGACCTGCGGCCTAGGGTGTCCTGGTGCCACGTGCACTGATGGACACCCTTATGCTTGAACATGGTGGTCGTTATAGACAAACTGTGACTAGCACAGAAGTCCAATAACTGAACACCGCTCGGGTTCAGATCAGGGGGGGCGTTCCTCCCAATCACGCCCCTCCAGGTGTCACTGTCGTTGCCCACATGGGCGTTGAAGTCCCCCAGTAGGACGACGGAGTCCCCGATCGGAGCACTTTCCAGCACCCCTCCCAGAGACTCCAAGAAGGTTGGGTACTCTGCACTGCCGTTCGGCCCGTAGGCACAAACAACAGTGAGAGACCTAACCCCGACCTGTAGACGCAGGGAAACGACCCTCTCGTTCACCGGGGTAAACTCCAACACATGGCAGGAGAGCTGGGGGGCTATAAGCAAACCCACACCAGCCCGCCGCGGCTCACCATGGGCAACTCCAGAGTGGTGAAGTGTGCATCCTCTCTCAAGGAGTGTGGTTCTCAGGCTCCTTCCCCGCCAGCGAGGTGACGTTCCACGTCCCTAGAACTAGCTTCCGTGTCCAGGGATCAGGCTGTCGAGGCACTCTCCTCCGACTGCCACCCGATCCACTATGCACCGACCCCCTATGGTCCCTCCCGCACGTGGTGAGCCCACGGGAAGGCGGCCCCACGTCGCTCCTTCGGGCTGAGCCCGGCCGGACCCCGTGGGGAAAGGCCCGGCCACCAGGACACATGAACCAGCACAAGACAGAAGACACAAAGACATTAAATAAGGGAGCAAATCAAGAGGGGAACAGGTGTAGGGCATGAATCAATAACGAGGTAACGAGAGGATGGGAACAGAGACGAGACTGGAGAGAGCGTATGGAAGGCCATAACAACAATAATTGCCTCTCTCCACATTACACATGAGGTTCTGTCATTATCTTTGTTAACGAAAGAGAGACCATGGGTAAATCCAAACTGGTGGGAAACCACAAAAACGGTAGTAAGAAGAACATTGCCAAGCAATGGAAAACTAAGCGCAGGACAATGGACATTGACCAGTTACACAACAATATCGCTTTAGATAAATTTAAACTATTAATAATTTATTTTGCCTTTTCCTTTAAGGTTTCTTATTCTCCTCTGCAATACTCAGCAAAATTAAGATCAGATTAAGGCATGAAATGAACGAAATAAAGCAATTTAAACAATAATAATTCAAAGTTGTCAATGTTTTCTTTTATCCGTAGTGCACCACACTTACAAATAGAAGAAAGGAAATGGTAATAACAATTCAAATGAAAAGATTTGTGCAGGGTAACATTTACAATTTACATACTCACATACTCAACAACGCAACTATAAATGATCAAACACACTCACATTTTCAAATGTTCAGTTCACTCAGTCTATATATAAAACCTTTTCAATGTGTAATGATATGTAAAAGTACCACTCCGTAGCCACTGAGTGCGATGACTTGCGTTGAGTGCGATGACTAAACACTAGGGTGGCCATTTCCATAACACCAAAAAGGAGGACACTTTGCGGCATTTAGTGAGGCTAGAATAACTGCATCTGGTGTTTTTGATCAATTTGATCAACAACATATCTTAATGTAGACCTATAACAGAAGAGGCAAAAAATTGTTTGTTCACAGTATTTGTATTATTCAAGACACTCCTGTATGACTGGTGATGCTTGACTGCATGATAGACTTTACAAAGCTCTGCAGCGGAGATTTTGTCATCCTGAGGTGATGTTGCCTCTCGAAAATAAGACCTAAGGGAAGCTGCAGCTCATCGGTTACCTTTATGTTTTTCAGTGCTGGCATGTCGGTCAATGGAGGCTTTCCCTTTACTACTAACGTCCACTTCACAGCGACATAGTGTGGAAAATCCATGGAAAGCATCTCTATTGCTTTATGATATGAATTTGTGGTCTTTTATCCATTCCGGATTAAATGATGTCTGATGTTTCGGCATGTTAACGTTATGATGTGACGTTTGACATAGCCAGTACGTGGACTCCACCTCCACGTTGTGGAGGCTTGTTTACGTTTTTAACCAATTATATATCAGATATTTATTTGACACCTCTTTCAGCCAATCATTTGTTTGACCAGAGATCTTACGGCATCAGACGCTATGCTGCTGCGTCCCAATAAAGGTTTAAGAGCGCGTTTTTTAAGGCCGATTCAGCGCAACTCCGAAATGAGTGTCCGGCTTTGTGGCTGCACCAGACACAGGACAGGGGGGCTTAAAATCCGGACTGAACGGCCAAAATCCAGACGTATGGCCACCCTACTTAACACACGTGAGAATAGTCACCGGGGAAGATTATAGATGTGTGCCAAAGATGTCACTTGGATGGCAGGGCAACCATAAAAAAACATCAATTATGCTCAACAAGGATCTTCGGAGAAAAAGGGATCGCGCACGTGAAAAAAAAAATCCTCGATCACGGCTTATGGCTTTTGACACGGTTTTCAAAAAAACAAAAATAAACCCCACTGAAGAGTTCTTCATTTCGGCATTACAGCGAAGACTACGGTTCAACCAAAACTCTCTGTGTAACTTCACAGCTAATGCTTCACTTCACTCTCTTCCTTTTTTGTTCGCCACACACAATCCCTTGGGAAAAATACATTAAAAGATTATTACCATTACAATTTGATTCACCCTTCAGTCGGTCTTCAGTCGGTTTGATCTTGAGAACATATCATCTCCGAGAGGAATTTAAAAACGCCCATGACCTTGCCGAATGGCACCCGCACACCAGTCCCCGCCCCATGCATACAGGTATAAAAGGTAGGTGGCAGTGGCCATTCACTCATTTTTTGTTCTTTGGAACCTGCATGACTGAATGTCACGCGACTCTTCTCTCCATGAAAACTCGTCTTCTAGACTTCGGGATTTAGGACGCTTCCTAGGTGAGTTCGACTGCCTCCTTGGCAAAGTCGACCGCTCTGGCGAGCAGTACGGTGATTTGGGGGTTCCCATGGATGTCGCTCCGTCAGATTCGGCTTTGCGATGGATCATACCATGGCAGGCAGACTTGACAGAGGGATGAGGATGAACTCTTTGTCATTGCATCGGACAGCTACCTCCTGGCATCAGATTCGGAAGACCCCTTGGAGCTCCCGCCCCCCGCTGTTGAGCACAAGACAAGGTCAACGCTGAGATGTCAGCCACGAGGCTGGATACTTGGTTGCTGGGGTCCAGGAAGTGCATGAAGAGCTCACGAAGACATGGAATGCGGCATTCTCAGCGTGTTCCAATCCAGCAGGCCCAGCGGATGGAGGGATACGTCAACGTCCTCCAGGTGGAACGTACAGTCGTGGTGCATCTGTGGCCACAGACAGCTGCCACTTGGAGGGGTTGACCAAGGCTACCTGGATGACAGAAAGGCCGACCCCTCTTACATGAGTGAGCTGCCCACTGCCACTGCCAGTTCCGTCTCGGTTATGCGGTCCTGTTCACCATACGCCCACCCAGGTTTTAGGGCATTATCTACACCTCAGTCTGAGGGGAGTAACAACCCCTACTTCATAGTGCCCAAGAGAGGTGGGTGGCTGCACCCCATTTTGGATCTGCGCTCCCTGAACAAGCACCTACACAAGCTGCTGTTCAGGATGCTGACGCAGAAGGGCATCTTGGTGTTGGTTCGTTGGCAAGACTGGTTCGTAGCAATTAACCTGAAGGACGTGTACTTCCACGCCTCAGTGTCTTAGCACGCAGTATTGGGGCGGGGGATAGGTCCCCGGCTGCAGCTGCACATCAACTGCCTAGAGTTGCTGGCTGTCCTTTTGTCATTGAGGAGGTTCCAGCTTGTCCAGGACAAACACGCGCAGGTCCGGTCTAACAGCACAACTGCCATGACGTACATCAATCACCAAAGCGTTGTACACTTACGCAAGATGTCACAACTAAACCATCTCCTCCTCCTCTGGTGTCAGAAGGTGATGAAGTCCCAGGACGATGCACTCTCTTGTCACCAGACACCCCCGTGGATAATGGCGACTCCATCCAGTGCAGTCTGGCTCATATGTGAGCGGTTTGACTAGGTGGACCTGTTTGCCTCCCCGGACTCCAACCATTTCTCACTTTTGTCATCCGTCCCCGCAGAACGGATGCCTTAGCGCACTGCTGGCCACGGGACAAGCACAAGTATGCCTTCCCCCCAGTGAGTCAGGTCAGGGAAAAGGGACATCAAGTACTGCTAGCGAGAAGGGTGAATCCACCTAGACCGTGCTCCATTCTCTCTTGGGACCTTAGTGTGGTCCTACAGTTATCCTGAGACCCCGGCCAGGCTACGTGCCCAAGGTTTTCACCACTGAAGGGGAACATCTCGGTTACAGCTGTAACCGCCGTTCCCTGATGGAGCGAACAAGACGTTGAGCCTTCACGCCCGCTGCAGCGACCGGGACATGTCTCTCAGGTTTCTCAGCCCACAAAGATGAGTGAATGGCCGCCACCACTTCCCTTTTGTACCCGTATGCACCCGCGACTTCTCGAAGATGATAGGTTTTCAAGATCAAACCCCAGTTCTGTCTCTCAACACAACGTTCGTTCATAGGAAAACATATTAATATTTGTACTTTTTAAACTATAACTATATGGTCGATGGATGTGCAGCAACAATTTATGTTGTTAATAAAACAGTTCAATGATGAGTTTTTAATTTATCTTTGTTTAGTTGTTGAACTAAAGTAACTTATTCTTTTACTGGTTTATTTTAACCTCTTAACAGTGTTCTAGTTATAGAATATTTGACTTATTTTTCAGTTTTTCATAAGAGGAAATCCTTTCTGAGGCTGAAATTCTCCTCCAGTGTTGATGTAGCAGCTGAGAGAGAAAACACTCTCCAACAGGTAAGAAAAAATATAAATATATGACCGTCAGTAGCGGAGCCAGAGGGGGATCCAGGGTGGACACTCCTGACATCCAATTGGTCACCTTTGATGCTACCCTAAAATGTTATTCCCTACTGATGTTGATTTTACATGTTGGACTTAGGGGTTGGGTGGTATTTAGAGATAGGCTGACTCACTGTAGTTTGAGGAACTCTGGAAAGTAAATTATCACTTTTACCTCTAATCCGCATTCCAACTTAATACAAGGTTAGGGTTAAACACAAATTTTCTGTCGTGGTCTGTGGACCCCTGAAGTAGCCTTGGCCACCTCATATATAAAACTCTAGCTCTGCCACTGATGACAATGTTTCCAATAATGTGCAAATATATGAGATGAGTGATGATGACAGATGAGAAATGGCAGTATGTTTCATGTGTGGATTGAAATATTTGATGTATTTTAGCTTCAGTCTGTTCTGGGATCAAACATCTCTGATTTTAATATGTCCTGGACACAACTACCCAAGAAAGAAGAAAAACAGAAGGACGGCAGCAGGCATGGTCTCTTTAAAATGAATCACATTGACTGAACAGAGAAAGACTCTTTAATGTGAAAGTACAGAAAACAGATCTGTATAGAGTGCTGTATTGAGTGATGATTTTATAATGCAGTCTGCATCTTATCTGACGTTAATGCAGTAGTCTGAAATATCTAGATGTGACTTCTTGCAACATGATGAGCCCCGAAATAAAGCTTTATCAATAATTAAACCTAGTTATATTCACATAATTACCTGCCATATGAACAATGTGTGGGTTGCAATCTAAAGGTTTTATTTGGTTTACAGGTACTTGTTTTATCAGATCTGCATGGGAGATACAGAAGAACTTATTTCACTGATTTCCATCAAGATGCTCACGCCATTATGACTCCTTTACAACAGTTTACACACAAAAATAGTTTAACTGAAAAAAACTGTGGATAGTTTGCCTTTCATTTAGTCTTCTCTTCATAATTAAACTTTCATAGAATGTTAACTGACTAAATATTAGGATTTAGAATTAATATACAGTTGAAACTTGTATCACAAAGATCTTTGCACAAGAATTGTTTAAACTAAACTATATATTATCTTAATACTATTCTATGAATTGAATAGAAGAGTTGAAATAAAATACTATATGTATCTGACATCTTGGGATCCTGTATGACATTCAAATTGCTTTTGAATTGTCATGTCTTTGGCTTATGCTGTAGTTTCTTCAATAAAGCGGAAGCCTGACTGACCTGATCTCAACCAATTCCTACTTGAATTTGACCAGGATTGGAAATGCATTAATCAGTTATATTTTCAGCTGTACATATTCATCTTTGTATATTTTTGTGTCTGTATATATTAATATTTGCTTAATGTGTATATTTATTGCAACTATATACAACAATAAGAGATAATATCTGAAATAGATTGTAACAAATAAACAAATCACAAATTATCTATGTAAAAGTTTTTAGGCTTCTTAGATGTAAGTAATACATGGTGTTGCCAATTGTATTGTAATGGTTGTATGTCATGTTTTATAATTAGACTGGATATTTCATTAAAACTTATGGTATCCAATCCTTATACAACATTAGGGATTGTGCACAATGACCACTTTCATCTTCCTGTGCAATAACTCAACTGCTTGCCCATACTTTTTCACTTTTGATTTTGCATACAGATTACTTGTTGTCATGTATTTTCTTACTTAAAACTGTTTTAGTCCCCATCATGTCTGTCATGCGTGACATGAGATATGAATATTGTTATTGGGCTTAAGTAAGGATCAGATCTCTTTTTATGTACACATTCAAAACGAGTGTTGCATTTGACATGTTTTTTTATAATTAGTTTCACATAAAACAGGTTCACAGGACACTTATATCGTAGTGTTTACAATATGCATTGTTTTAAAAATATATATTATTGTCTTAAAGCTTTGCGTTCACAAGCCAGATGTGACGGTGGTTTTGAAAACATTCAGCCGTTTTGTTTCTCTCTGCTGGATTGAGCTTTCAGTCCTCAGCTGATCGCATGAGCGCCACAAGCTTAAAAAAGTGAAAGACACACCTTTTACATAAACACTTGACAAATCCTTAGCTATTCTTGATCAGTTGTGTCTTAGTAGTTTGGAGGCGGAGAAATCTCCAGATGTTTAGTGAGTGGCAGATGGAAAAACCTTGAGATAAACCGCCTCTTCTGGCATAACAATCAATGTCACATAACAAATATTACACAGGGCAGAATATTATCTTAAACAATGCACTAATACCCTATTCAGAACAGAAGTGTTACATTTTGGACCGAAAACCGCCATATGTAACCAAGAATACTGCTTGACTATTGATGGATGTTCCATAAAACCCTTATTTTCAGCTAAGAATCTTGGCATTTTATTCGATAGTACCCTGTCACCTGTACAATTGCGTTTTTCCATCTTAAAAATATATCTAAACTACGTCATATGCTGTCACCATCAGATGCAGGGAAGCTAATTCATGCCTTTATGACATCAAGACTAGATTACTGTAATGCACTATTAGGTGGTTGCCCTGCAGGCCTATTACAAAAACTCCAACTGGTCCAAAATGCGGCAGCTCGAGTTCTTACACGTACAAAAAAGTATGAGCATATTAGCCCGGTTCTGTCAACCTTGCACTGGTTACCTGTAAAGCATCACATAAACTTTAAAATCTTGCTTATTGCCTATAAAGCCTTCATGGCTTAGCTCCTCACTACTTGAGAGAACTTGTAAAGTATTATAGTCCATCACGTGCACTACGCTCTCAGGTGTCAGGTCAGTTGGTAATTATCTAGAATTTCAAAATCAAGTGCAGGCGGCAGATCCTTTTCCTATCTAGCGCCTAAACTTTGGAACAGTCTTCCCTGCACTGTCCGGGAGGCAGACACACTCTGTCAGTTTAAATCTAGACTAAAGACGCATCTGTTTAATCTTGCATACACTACACTATCATAATATAAATATATTCCAAAGATCTAGGCTGCACTAGTTAGATCAACCAGGGACACTTCCAATAACAACTGATGCATTTGTTGCATCAAAGAGTGCAGAACAGTACTCTACTCTCAACCAGTCTTGTCTCATTGTTCCAATGTTAATAGAGCGGGCAGGATGCAGTCCAAGGTTACCAGAGCGGGCAGTACGCAGTCCAAGGTTATCGGAGCCGGCAGGATGCAGTCCAAGGTTAATAGAGCGGGCAGGATGCAGTCCAAGGTTACCGGAGCGGGCAGGATGCAGTCCAAGGTTACCAGAGTGGGCAGGACGCAGTCAATATTCATGCCAATGATCATGTCAGTGTCATCAGAATGATAAGTCATTGAGTCATTGTTCAATTCAATTCAATTCAATTTTATTTATATAGCGCCTTTCACAATTTGCATTGTTCCGAAGCAGCTTTACAGGGGAAAAAAACGAAAAACCCAAGAAAGGGTAAAACACACTACATGGTGTTTTATATAATAAATCAAATTATTCTAGTAAATAATATCTAATGTCAGCATCTCCTGGTGATTTATCAGCAACACACAGAATATTTCGTAACTTGGCAACATTTCTTAGGTGGAAAAAGGCTGTTTTTGTGACATTTGGCAACATTTCTTAGGTGGAAAAAGGCTGTTTTTGTGACATTTGAGATGTGATTTCGAAATGACAGGTTGGTGTCTAATATAACGTCTAGATATTTTACAGTATTAGTTGGAGTAACAGTACATTCTTCAACTTGCAGTTTATAATCAGAAATATTTGGTTTGCTTGTCTTTGATCCGATAAGTAATATTTCTGTTTTATTAGAATTTAAAAGAAGGAAATTACAGGTCATCCAATGTTTTATATCTTCAATGCACTCTGCCAATTTGGATAGCTTGGAGGAATCATCTGGTCTTGATGAGATATATAGCTGAGTATCATCTGCATAGCAATGGAAGCTAATTCCATGTTTTTTAATAATGTTTCCAAGGGGAAGCATGTATATGGAGAACAGCACGGGTCCGAGAACCGATACCTGAGGTAATCCATAATTTACTTGCCTTAGATTGGATGATTCCCCATTTAAATGGACAAATTGATGTCTGTCTGATAAGTAAGATCTAAACCATTGTAGTGCCTGTCCCTCAATACCGGTATAGTTGTGTAAGCGATCTAGAAGTATGTTATGGTCTACGGTATCGAACGCAGCACTCAGGTCAAGCAGGACCAAGAGTGAGATGTTATCTTTATCTGATGCTATAAGCAGGTCGTTTGTAATTTTAACGAGCGCAGTTTCAGTGCTATGATACGATCTAAAGCCTGACTGAAATTTTTCGTGCATGTTGTTATTTTGTAAGAAAGAGCACAACTGAGTGCACACTACTTTTTCTAGTATTTTAGACAGGTATGGGAGATTTGAAATCGGTCTATAGTTTCCTTGTTCATTTGGATCTAAGTTTGGTTTCTTGATTAGAGGCTTAATGACGGCCATCTTTAAGGGTCCTGGGACATGGCCTAGATTAATTGACGAGTTGATAATGTTATAAATTATCATTTTATAAAGGCTCAATTGCAACAGGTAGTAGCTCTTTTAAGCAAGTTGTAGGTTTAGAAGTTGCGATAAGTTGAATTAAATCTTCCTGTTTTATAGGTGAAAAACGCTGGAGCCTTTGTTTTGGAGCGATGGTTGGTGCTAATTCATAGGACAGATTTGGAGGTTGAGTTTTTACAATTTTGTCACGAATGTTTTCGATTTTCTCTGTAAAAAAATTCATGAATTCATTGCTACCGAGGTACGGCGGAATAGCCTGGTCAGGTGGTGTCTGTTTATTTGTTAATTTAGCAACTGTGCTAAATAGAAACCTTGGATTGTTTTTGTTTGTTTCTATGAGGTTACGAAGATGCTCAGCCTTTGCTGCTTTTAGTGCCTTTTTATAACAGTTTGCACTCTCTTTCCACGCCATTTTAAAGACTTCTTATTGCGATTTTATCCATTTGCGCTCTAGTTTGCGTGTTTCTCTTTTAAGGGCGCGAGTGGTGCTATTGTACCAAGGTGCAATATTTTTCTCATTAATCTTTTTTGATTTCGTAGGTGCGACAGCTTCTAATGTATTAGAGAAAATAGTGCCCAATTTCCTGGTCATGACGTCGAGCGATTCGTTATTTATTGGTCTGGTTATTAAAGGAGTCAGATCTGGCAAGCTCTTTGCGAAGCTATCTTTAGTAGCGGAGGTGATTGTTCTACCCTGTCGATAACGTGTTAAAGGGCTGATTCCAGACGTGTGCAAAGTACCCGTTATAAGATAGTGATCGGTGACATCGTCGCTTTGAGGCATAATATCTATATTGGTTAGATCGGCTCCGTGAGATATAATCAGGTCTAGTGTATGATTAAATTGATGAGTTGGTCCTTTAATGTGTTGTATTACCCCAAAAGATTGTAATAGTTCTGTAAACGCCAGTGCTAATGCATCGTTAGCGCTATCTACGTGGATATTAAAATCTCCGACAATTAGTATTTTATCAACGTTAACCAATAGGTCCGATAGGAAGTCCGCAAACTCTTTCAGAAAATCAGTATAGGGACCAGGGGGTCTATACACCGCAGCCAATGTAAAAGAAAGCAAAGGTTTTTTACTTTTGTTAGGAATACTTATGTTCAACGCAAGCACTTCAAATGATTTAAATGTATGCTCTGTTCTCTGAGAGACAGTAAGAAAGTTTCTAAATATTGTAGCGACGCCGCCACCCCGACCAACCGGACGTGGCTCATGCATATAACAGTAGCTTGGTGGGGTACACTCGTTTAGGCCGAAATAATCATTTGGTTTAAGCCAGGTCTCGGTAAGACAGAGTATATAAAAACTGTTGTCCGTGATCATTTCATTTACAATAACTGCCTTTGAATTTAGTGATCTAATATTAAGTAGGCCGAACTTTATAAATTGGTTTTGGTTGTGTGACGAGCAGGCCAGTGGCAAATCAGCGTCGCCGAGGCAACGGCGCAATCAAGCCGCCACACCTGCAGATCGTCACCACCTGATCCCCATCAAGCTCACCCTTTATAAGCAGAGGAAGAAGACGAAAAGGTGAGCTTGTTCTCAGCAGGGACTCGAATGACTAACCTCTGGTTTTCTTCCCTTTTACAGACACCAGCGAGTGACGATCTGCAGCAGCACGGTTTTCTTTCACGGGACTCTCACCTACTTCCCTTTTGATGCACAAGCACCCCCAGGACTTCACAGGATTGAGGACACGCCGACTTCCCCACGGCCTTCTCTCCAGAAGTCGTCACTACACAAAACCCCTCCAATAAATCACCCTCCGGGGCTAAAATTGTATAGTACTGTGTCTGTCTCGTTTTATGCCTGCCACAGTTGTTTATTACATTGTCTTCAGGTTTAATCACGATCAGATTTTTTCTCTGACTTTTGCCAAAATGTTTACTTTGTAGTATTATTCGGGGGACACATATAGTGTCTATATATTTGGAAACAGTAATATTTATAGCAGTTGAGGCACACATACTATGGTTAAAGTTTTGACTTACCTGAGGGAGACTTACCTGTGGGAGACATAGTCAACCGGTGCGTAGCGCCTTTGAGATGTTGTCGGACAGGAGAGCCGCTCCGATGCTACTGGGATGCAGGCCGTCGGGGCGGAAGAGCCTAGGTCACTCCCAGAACAGATCAAAATTATTTACAAAGAGCAGCTTCTGTTCAATACACCATGACATCAACCATTGGTTAAGCGAAAAAAGTCTACTGAACTTATCATTCCCTCGTCGGTAGGTAGGCAGCGGTCCTGATACGATATTCCTCGCTGTGGGCGATGCGTTGCATTGTTCACGAACAAGGTCGTCAAAATGTTTAGGCATGTTGTCAATGTAACTGTGTACTTTGACAGTATCACCTGATGTAAACTTAGTCTACAGTTTGGATGACAGTTACTATATTGAAACTGCACAAGGCTGAACTTCTACGGCATATATCAATTTCAACAGTACTATTTACATATTACTGTCTGTGGGTTATTGATTCAAAGAGACTGGACAGAATTTTGTTTTTCACAGCTTTTACTAGTGCTACTTTATGAAAGAAAAATAATAATGTACAGTAAGAAAAAGACAAGGGGCACAAAGGAAAACAAACTAATTTAGAAAGAAACACAGGAAACACCCCCTTTGCCCGCATCACTGTTCTAGTGCTGTCTCTAAACATCCAGACGTTCCTGTCTGTCGGCCCACATATTCTCATCCACATCACACCGGATATTTTCCCTTCCAATGCAACGTGGAAAGAATCTTTTGGAATGCCTTATCCATCCTCTGCCGGCATCTACTGTGACGTCCTCACATGCTGCATCCATTGCAGCCAGCAGGGTCATCTGTGTGTGTGGCTGACGATCGTACACCTTCCACCTCCATGCTGAAAAGAACTCCTCAATTGGGTTAAGGAATGGTGAAATCCTCTCTAAAGGATTGAGGAGGAAATCCTCTCTAAACAGACCCCTCTCATCATCAGGGATGAGAGCCCTGTAGAGAGTCTCTAAAAAGTTGAGGAGATGCTGGGTGTTGTATGGCCCTATAAGGGGGATATGGGTTAGGACTAGTAGCACAAATGGTGATATTTCCTCCCCGTTGGCCTGGCAAATCCACAGTAGCTCTGTGACCGATGATATTCTGACCCCGCCTTCTGCATTTGGTCAGGTTGAAGCCAGCCTCATCCACATATACAAAGTTGTGAGAGGGTTCACTTGATTCCAACTCCATTATACGCTATATCCCAGAACACACAGTTGAATTTGTTTTAGTAAAGAAGAGTGACATAAAATGTACATATATTGCATGTTCCTTCCACAGCAAGGGAAATGTGTGCAGTTTATGCTTACTGTACTATGTATCACTATAAAATGTTGCTGTAAAGGAGTTACATAGATATATATGTTTTACCTGTACATACTGGTATCATAGCTCCTTAACTCTGTCCTCATTTTTTTGGAATGGTACACGGTACAGCTGTTTCATACTCATCTGGTTTCTATGCAGCACCCTGTCGATGGTTGAGATGCTAACCGTATGGATGTTTTCAAAGACATTGTTGTCTTCTATAATGGTCCTTTGTATTTCCCGGAGTCTCATGGCATTGTTTGCTCGGACCATGTTGCAAATAGCCTCCTCCTGTTGAGGTGTGAAAAGGCGTCCTCTGCCACCGGTTTGAGGTAATCTTGCAGTCCTATGTGGGGAAAAATGCAACGATGCATCGCACACTTTCACATAGACAAAAACTATGCAAACACACATTTACTGTAAAACATACAGGTGGGTGCATGTAAGGTGCAGTATGTATCTGTATAGAGTATATTTCTGTATGCTGTGAAATATAAGTGGACTATAATATAAGGCATTGTAGGAAGTATACAGTATACTGCTTATATACAGTAACAGTGCACTGTACATTGGTGGACATACCTGTTATCTCTTCGAAACGTTTGAACTATTGAGGACACGGTTGATCTCCCAATATTTGGCTGCACCCTTCGACCCGCCTCAGCCATTGTAAGGCCATGATTGACAACATGGTCTCCAATGGTGGCCCTTATGTCATCAGATATGCGCCCTATGTCCTCTTCTGCCTCTTCCTCTGTTTTGCCTTCCACCACGCATCCTTGCTCCTCTTCTTCCTCCTCCTCCTCTTGGCTGTTGACCCTGTTCGTTTCCTGGTCCATCCATTATTGGAAAATTGCAGCTCTGTGTTGTGGTCTGTCTATATATGCTTGCTAATTTCTTGTTCATGAGATGCGCCTTTGAGCAATTTAGACAACTAAACATTTAGGTTGATTGTTGGTTGAACTAACACTTTACATTCCTTCATGAATGAGGGTCAATTTCATCAAATCACGTTTATGTACAAAAGGTCTAATAGAAATTAGTAAAACTATGCTTGACAGTTTATGACAAATAGTTCAACAATTTTGCATGTAATGGCTTATGCAAGGAACTAATGCCTAGATGTTTTGAGGGGTAAGGCTATTCAACAGAGAACCATCTACTATATTTTGATCAACATGACATGAGCAATTGAAAATGTGGAAAAAAGCTGACACTTGTACATTATCAATTGCAATATGTACAAAAGCAATTGCAATTTGTTCAAAGGAATAAGAAATTGCTATAATGATGTGCACAAGTGACTAGATGATTTGGAATTTGTACAAGTAGTATCAAGAATTGCACTTTTGATCTAAGAAATGCACCAAAGCGACTGAGAAAAACTGTAACAGTTCTTCACTGGTCGCTGTCCTCACCCTCCCTCTCCTGGCCATCTTCCTCACCCTCCTGGCCATCCACACGCTGTTGTCTGTCTGGCCACAGATTCTCGTCCACATCACAGCTTATATTCTCCCTTGCGATGCAACGAGTGAAGAAACGGTGTGCATGTCGCAACCATCCCCTATACTGATCTCCTGTATTATCCTCACAAGCAGCATCCATTGCATGGAGCAGGGACCTCTGATCTTGAGCCCGATGCTCATACACTCTCCACCTTCAAGCGGAGAAAAACTCCTCAATAGGATTGAGGAAAGGAGAATAAGGTGGTAGGAACACCATGACCATCCTTGGATGAGCAGTGAACTTGTCTTTTTTAGGATCATAACATACCATTGAGGTAAGATATTACTGTAGGCCTATCACACACACACACACACACTAAATGAGTAGGTAAATGTGTAAATATATATATTTCATGCTCTATACACAGTGTGCTACTTCATACCTGTTTTCCCTACGAAAGGTTTGGATGATGGAGGAGACTGTAGAGCGAGGCACATTAGGCTGCACTCGGCGACCTGTCTCCGCCATTGTGAGGCCATGGTTGATGACATGGTCTATAATTGTGGCCCGAATTTCATCCGGGACAGCATGGTGTCTTCGTGCTCCTCTGCCTCTTCCACCTATTCCACCACCACGCACCCTTACTTCTCCTCTTCCTCCTCTTCCTCGAGCAGGCAGTTGCCCTTGTTCATTTACATGGCCAGGTGCCTCCATGTTCAGAATTTGTATTGGTTCTGCATGGTCAAGCTCTTTACATACATGTTTGGCAGAATTCACAGTCATGGACATCACCTGTCAGGTAACTAAACATACTGTTTAATTGGTCATCTGAGGTGTGTGAATCTCCTCCTTTGTTAGTCGAGTTCTAGTTTCACCTGACTGTCAATTGCTGTAATAAATGTATCAAATATTCCAAGGGATCCATATATGGTATTCATGGTAATATGTTCTTGGCTAATTTTGACAATTGAACAGACTATTGTGCATGTGATGACTTATACAATGAAATGATGCTGAAACGTTTTGGAGCGAACAACCATTAGACTGAGAACCGACAATCAGTTTAGATCAACAAGATCAATTCACTTGGAATTTGTGCTAAATGTAGGCTACCTGTACTTAATAATTTGCAAAGATGCAGTGAGACATTGAGACATGTACTTAGACATTTGCAATTTGATCAAATGAATGAGAAATTCAATTCTGTTGTAAACAATTGTCAAGTTGTTTGGAGGTTTGTCCATGTTCTAGAATGTAATTTCTGTTTCAAGAAATGAGCCAAACCAATGGAGAAAAACTGTAACACTGCATATAGGAATTTATAGTCTGTCTCATATTTGACCTGTGTTTTGACTTTCATAACCTTATATGTTTTGCTTATAGTCAATATGTTTTCTTGTACAGCTGCTTTGTAACAATGTAAATTGTAAAAAGCACTATATAAATAAAGCTGACTTGACTTGACCCTATTCCACTCATTATCAAGACTAAATTTCCCATCATATCTAAACTTGGTTTCTGTTGGCACAACTTGAGTAGGTCCTTGTTCCTTGTTTCATTAGTAGATTCTAGGCTTTGCATTCGTACCTGATTTGATTTGCAAATAATCAGGTTTTCCACAAAGTGTTCCACAAATTCAAATATTCATAAGTGTGGAGAGAGAAAGTCAAAAGAACATGGACAAACCTCCAAACAACTTGGCAATTGTTTACAACAGAATTGAATTTCTCATTCATTTGATCAAATTGCAAATGTCTAAGTACATGTCTCAATGTCTCACTGCATCTTTGCAAATGATTAAGTAAATGTAGCCTACATTTAGCACAAATTCCAAGTAAATTGATCTTGTTGATCTAAACTGATTGTTGCTACATATTACCATGAATACCATATATGGATCCCTTGGAATATTTGATACATTTATTACAGCAATTGACAGTCAGGTGAAACTAGAACTCGACTAACAAAGGAGGAGATTCACACACCTCAGATGACCAATTAAACAGTATGTTTAGTTACCTGACAGGTGATGTCCATGACTGTGAATTCTGCCAAACATGTATGTAAAGAGCTTGACCATGCAGAACCAATACAAATTCTGAACATGGAGGCACCTGGCCATGTAAATGAACAAGGGCAACTGCCTGCTCGAGGAAGAGGAGGAAGAGGAGAAGTAAGGGTGCGTGGTGGTGGAATAGGTGGAAGAGGCTGAGGAGTCTACGGTGGCCCAAAAGTGCACATCATAACGAAATTTAAAAAGCAAACATAAGTTCACAGCACAACGGAATCGAGCCACAGCACAACGGAATCGAGCCACAGCACAACGGAATCGAGCCACAGCACAATGGAATCGAGCCACAGCACAACGGAATCGAGCCACAACACAACGGAATCGAGCCACAACACAACGGAATCGAGCCACAGCACAACGGAATCGAGCCACAACACAATGGAATCGAGCCACAACACAACGGAATCGAGCCACAACACAACGGAATCGAGCCACAACACAACGGAATCGAGCCACAGCACAACGGAATCGAGCCACAACACAACGGAATCGAGCCACAGCACAACGGAATCGAGCCACAGCACAATGGAATCGAGCCACAGCACAACGGAATCGAGCCACAACACAACGGAATCGAGCCACAACACAACGGAATCGAGCCACAGCACAACGGAATCGAGCCACAACACAATGGAATTGAGCCACAGCACAACGGAAATGCTCCTGACCACTAGAGGGCATCAGCGACGGCCGCCGGGGAACATTAATCAGTATGCGTGTAGAAGAGGCTGTCGAGTCTTTTGGAGGAGATTTTACAACGTAAGTACATTCAACAGGTGCTTTTAATGTTATTGTTGCTATATACGCGGATACAATTACGTATTATCCATGCATATTACCAATATTGTTACATAAACTATTCGTCACTATCCGCTCTTGTAATTGGATTTATCGAAGTCATTGTTATTTGTGTTTGTCATCCCACATGAAAAATACTATGCAATGTTCACTTTCCAGCAGGGTTTAGCTTAGCTCTGACGAAACATACCTAAACAAGCTAAGCACGCTCGTTCGAATGCAGCGCAGACCGATAGGCATATGACATAATCAAAGTCGCTGCAAAAAGTCGAACATGCGTATTAATAGAGCAATACGGGTGTGGATCCGAGTGTGAGCTAACCTCTGTAGTATAGTTTTTACTGTAGTAAAATGTAGTCAAATTCTTTGTTACTATAGTAACCTGTAGTTAAATTCAGTATTTACTATGGTAAGTGCCACAGAATGCATACTACTAATAATACATACTACTATTTATTACAGTTTATCATAGAACACTATGTGTTTTTCATGTGGGGTTTTGTCATAAGATCATAGTCTCAGTGAACTTTAAAAAGCAAAGGCCACTTGATTCCTGAAGTGTTTCTTTACAGATCACAATGTATTTTCCATTCTGTGGTGCTGCAGTGGAAAGCTGTCCTGCATTTTGCAGTGCATGTGGCAAAAGTGTAAAATTTCTCAAGAATGTTTCCAACAAAGTTCTTGATGAAAATCAGCCAAGCACAAGTGAAGGTAGAAGGGTAGAAGTTGTTACTATCAAACCCTTTATTTAGAACAGAAGAGCTTTTAGGAGAGTTACATTAGAGCATTTCATATGATTTGACTGGGCACTGTGTTTAAAGCAGGAAATACAGGGAGAAGTACATTGGATTCCTTCATGAAGTTCAGGGCTTTGAAAGAGAAGGAGAGGAAAACATTCTTTACTAAGAAATGCCAGGCGTCTAAAAAGGATAAAAAAAACTGTAAAGGTATTTTCTTAGTTTTATAAGTTTTTCTATAGCTTTTACATAAATTGATATCATTTGATATGCACTTAGCATTGCCTGAAAGTCTGACAAGAGCAGGCAGCTGCAGTGAGGTAAGAAGTCTTTCAGTCCAGTCAACCACTGCAAATGACAGAGATCACATTCTTGGATGCAATTGAAATTCCACTGCTTTTACATTAAGATGATCATGGGTAGAATACATTTCCCACAGGCATGTTGTTTCCACATATATCACATTTTATTGTTAATTAAAAAAACTGACATTCTTTTCTTAGGCAATCGACATTATAAATGTGACATTAACTAACCGGTTCGGAGCAAATTTAGCTTATCTCAGTCTATGAGTCTTTCCTGTAGCTCAGTGGTAAGGTTGTGTGTTGGATCCCAGGGGATTGCAGATACTTATGTATAAATGTATAGGATAATGCTATGTAAGTCGCTTTGGATTAAAGCATCTGCTAAATGTAAATTAGTCTATTATTGATCCCAGTTGAGGTTAAATGTTATCTCTCAGATGAAAACTTTTATGGGGTTGCAATAAATGTTCTAAAAGTTACATTTTCTTTTCTATACAGTCACTCTTACTACATTAATAAAATGTTATTGTGACTGTTTGTTTTATTTTCATGTGTAGATTTATGTTGGAGTTATGTGCAGACATAATGGTGTACTAAAGCCTGTTAGAGGGAAGACTCTGCCTCTTGAGGTTCAACCTAATTGGTCTTCAGAGCAACTATTAACAGCTGCTGTGAAAAAAGTAAAAGATTTTAATCAAGACATACAAGATGGCCCCTATGTGTTGCTGTACCCCGATGGAACAGAAGTGAAACACATTCCAGGAACAAACACACCTTTCAGAATAGAACTGTACAAAGAGGCACTAGGGAAGGCTTACCAAAGAATAACTCTGTTCATATGCACAGTTCAAGACTTTTCAGTCAATGGTAAGCAAATTTTACTTTGAATAATTCCCACCAAGACAACACATTTACAAAAATATTTATAACGAAATCAGTTATAATCAAAGCACATTTTTCAAAGACCCATAACTACTACTGCTGTTGTTGTTTTGGGAGATGATAGTGGAGATTCTTCAAGTGAAGACAGTAAAGTGATCATAAAATCTACCTCTAACAGTCCATACTATGAGAGTGACACTTTGGTGAGTGCATTTTATGCCTCCTAATAAGTATTTACTTCAAACTCACTCTAACATAATGTTTGTGTTATGTATCCAGGTTTGGGACGGCCCAAATGAAGCAAGCACCCCAAAAGCAGAAAGCACATCAGACAGGCATTATTATAACATAATGAAATTAAAGTGTTAAGAGATTTTAATACAATATGCAAGCAATTCTTATGTTCGATTCAATGATTTTCCAGACCCCCTAATCTTTCTCAGCCAATTTTAGACCAAGTAAGTTCAACTTTTCAAAGGAACGTGTTACCACAAAAGTAAAATGTAGGCTACACTGGTCTAACTAACGCATGTTTAGTTGCTCAGCTAGTGATAGTTTATAATGTTAATATTAATCATTAATTTTCTTTACACTAGGAAGGAGGAGAGAACAGAACAAATATACAAAAGCACACAACAGGGCCCTCAAAATTGCTACACGTGAGCTGATTGTCAGTCCAAAAAGAAATTAAAGGTCCTAATTAAAGTCAGTTGATGAACATCAATTTCTCTTAATGATCTTTTACAGAAATTACACATGATTGTATGCTCCAATAGTAATTGAAAGTGATTCCGAAGAGTCAGACGGGAGCAGACCTTATGTTCAAGAGGAAAGGTTGTAATTCATTCTCTACTCTTAACATCATGTTTGTGTGTTTTAAATGAATGATTATTGTCTTATTTGATTTAAACCTCTTTTTGTTTTAAAGCAAGGATGCATTAACTGCTGCAGACATTGTATCAGACCTCTCATCGAAGATCTTAAAGACATCTTCCAGCAGATTCAACATAAATCGAACTAATGTTTGGGATGGAGCAGCTCGTGGTTTCAAACGTGCCTCATATGACCCCTCACATGACATGCTTGTCAAATTCACAGATGATGAAGGGACAACTGAAGATGCGGTAGACACGGGTGGTCCAAAACGGGAGTTTCTGACCCTCTTAATGGACTGTTTAAGGACTCAAAGAATCTTTGATGGCCCAGAACATCAGAGATTTCTCACATTTAACAGTGCAGGTGAATTGTGAACTTGTACTTTTAATGCGACATCTACCTGCCCTATTGATAACTATCTTGTTTTATTAACTGGAAAAACAATTAATTTACTACAGCTGCCAGAGAAGATGAATACTTTCTTGCTGGACGGATGATCGCAGTTTCTATAGTTCATGGTGGTCCAGGTCCTCGCTTTCTCTCCGAGATGCTGTACAATCACCTTACTGGGAGGATTGACTTTGATGGAACAATTGAAGATGTAACGGATGAGATCATGAAGACAGCTTTGCTCGAGGTACAGTCAATGTTCAGTTATGCTTTAAGGAGCTGTATATTATAATTTTACTGTATTAAATCAAAACAATCATATGTTCGACATTTAGGAAACATGCTAAATTCTTATATTGGATTGTCCATAAGACAATGCTTTAGCCTGTTGTTCCACTCTAAAATGTATGTTACGTTCCGGATTGTATGTTTTTGGTCCGTGTGACCCCGCCCACTGACGATTTACCCAGCATATTGCAGCATACAAACAACCTGGGTCAGAGCAGATTACACCCTTTCCGGTACTATTACGTTGCAAACTTAGAAATAATAATAATTATTAGTCATGATTCTCGTGGTGAGACATGGAGAGAGGACCCAGGTGCAGACAGCGGGTAAGGGGTTAACATATTTTAATAATAAAACATAGACCCACGTGGGGGTAACATAACAAAACATGGATACAATAACAAGACAGGACTAAAACTAACTACACTTAAACAAGACTTAAATTAACTTTTGACATCAACTACAAATAACTAAACTAGAGTACAAGACACGTGAACTCACCACACAAACCACAATGAACCAGCACAAGACAGAAGACACAAGGGCATTAAATAAGGGAGCAAATCAAGAGGGAAACAGGTGAAGGGCATTAATCAATAACGAGGGTAACGAGAGGATGGGAACAAAGACGAGACAGGAGAGAGAGTATGGAAGGCCATAAGAACAATAATTGCCTCTCTCCACACAAAACATGAGATTCTGTCATGATCCTGCCACTACACCAAGAGAAACATGACATGATGCGGCAGAATCATGACAATTATTATTATTAATTTTACAATTTACGAGTAGTAGTATAACATTTTATTACGGTTATTTAAACGAGACTGCAATATGGCTGTAAATGCGATCATCCGGAGGAAGCAACCCCTGAAACAAGCTGCTGAGTTTAATTTGCAAACAACAAAACCACTGCAAACGTATAAATTATCAGATAAACTTGGTGTAAGAGTTGATGCTTTCGATTACACTGTAAGTGTCTGGCAACTCCTGTGAACATCGAGTCTGAGGAGGGGTGGGAAAACCCTTGCCAATATTTTGAGTTTGGGCTACGATACCAAGCTCAACCGCATACATACAGCTCCTTTAATGTGAATAAGTAAATTGACTCTGATTTGAATAGATTTTCTGTTTATCAGTTTAACAAGTGTCTAATTTTTATGTTTTCTAAAAATGGATTTCTATTGAATTGTTTCTTATGGGTGTAGTTTAATAATGAAAATGTTTTTTATCACTTATTCACACTCATTTCATTGCAAACCTTTATGACTTTCTTAGTGAAGAAACAACATCGGCCCTTTTAACTTCCATTTTATGGACACAAAACAACTAAAACATTTCTCAAAATATATTTTGTGTTCCACAAAAGAAATAGTCATATACATATTTACAATGACATGAGGGTCAAATAAATGTTTTTGGTGGAATAATCCTTTAACTCTGTTTGCCCCAGATATCAGGTGCTGCATCATTAGATGAATTGCACATGTTCATTGATAAGTATGCCAGCCTGCTGCAGACTGCCGGATGTTTTGAGTATCCACTAAGTGTAGAAGGCCAACAGGACATTGTGAAGGATTTCATACAGTGGTACATAATATACAGAAATCAGTACTCAATTCAGAGGTATGTTTGTGCTTAATTTGAGACCATAATATCACTATCTATACTGTCATAGAGACTGATGAATGCTTGTCTTCCAGATTTAGGGATGGGCTTTCGACATTGGATGTTATCAATGCCCTGGAGCAGCATCCAATTGTATTCACACCATATATGTGCTGTGGTGTTGAGAAACTCACACCTGAATCATTGGAGGCTATCTTTAAGGCTCAGCTCAGTGAAGTAGGTAGCACCTGGCGACAAGAAGAAACCAGAATAATTGGATATTGGAGAGACTACCTACTTGACACAGGAGGTTAAGGATTAAACATCACATTTTATTGTTGTACATGTACATAGTTCATAATGTTAAACGGCTTCAATTTTTTTAGAACAAGAAACTGGACTCTCTCTCCAGGACATCCTGATGTTTGCTACAGGACTGGATTCACTGCCTCCTTCGACAATTATCCCCCAACCCAAACTCTGCTTTGAGAGGACCTCCAGCTATCCTATTGCTAGTACCTGTGCCAACACAATCAAATTACCAATGTCCAAAAGTTATGAAGAGTTCAAAAATAAAATGGACTTTGGTATAAAGAACTCACCTGGTTTTGGATTGCAGTGAGTAGTAATGGTAACTGTTTTGTGTTTGTTTAATGAAAGTTTGAAAACTTACCCGACTTTAAATGTCAGCCATGTTCTTCAAGGTTATATAATTTTCCACACCATTCTCCCAGTTCAGAGTTGTAGTAAAATTACCTTGTGAATATAGTTCTTCAAAGTTTGCCTGAAGCTGGTCATCTCCACACATACTCCGAATGGGTTCAGCCAGAAACGGGTCCAGTTCATCCTGTGATACAGGAAATCCACAATCGGTTCCATTAAACCTTTGGGGTAAATCAGAAATATATTAATCATTCAGGTTGATGTGCAGCACCAAAATTTGATACGAAGCGCAGCTTTTTTATGCAATAAAGGAAATCTTGAATTGAACTATGAATTTGCATATGTTTTGTTCTATCCCTGCAACACAGTTAAGCAGTAATCTCAGTTTTACAAATGAATAGGAACTTGTTCTGTTTCACAGTAATTTTAATATGAGGGAGAGTATTCATGTCTATAACAATTATATTACAAACACTAATATATATTACTAGTCATAATGTACACCCACCTGTGTGGAGGCATGAACATTGCATCTGGTTTCCCAGAAGGACAGCGAGATTGTTTAACTGCCCTAATGGTGTGTGTGTTCCAAATTTCTTTGGTTTCATCAAGCTCCTTCTGTAGCATGCCCAAAAAGACAAAACGCACCAAGCATATGTGCTCATGACTGCCATTAAAAAGTTGTCTCTCTTTCAGGTCGTTCAAAAGATCCATCCAGAACTGAGTCCTGCATAATTAAACCAACAATAATAGGAACATGCTTTAGGCAATTCATTAATATGTTATTTTTCAATGTTTCAAGCCTTTTAAAGTCAGGGTGTCCGGATTTATGCTTATTTAGACTAAAGTCGGGCTGAGTACCAAAACAATCTTGTAGCCAATCAGCAGTAAGGTGCACCGTGCAGAGGACGGACATTAGTTGAGGGCTGAGGAAAGATTGGGGTAGAGGTGTGTCTGTTTTGTTGATTTGAACATCAACAACGGCTAAGAGAAATCGGAAACCCTGCCTTTAAGTGAAAAGTTAAGCAAAAACTGAAGATACAAATATTAAATGACTGTGACCATACTGTACCTTTGTTTTCTGAAATATGACCACCAGCTTTCAATTCTTTGGTTGGTAGTTGATGAGCCATACACATGACTTGCAGCCCCTGCAAGTTCATCTTGGTGGTTTGATCTCAGAGTGGAGTGGATTGCAGCCATTACTCCATTTTCAGTGCCACAGTCTGTGCGAAGAAGCTTTGGTATGACCCCAAATTCAGTGGCACACTGCAGGTAATGATGCGCTATAACTTCTGGGTTGTTGTTGCTGGCTCCACAGACCAACCACATCACTTTCCGAGAGTATCCATCAATGCAGCCACTTATCACCAAACCATAGGGTTTTAATTTGTCATAGCCATCAACGTGCCAGGTGTGATTTGGCCCCAAAGAATTGTAAACCCTTCTTACAAACATTCTTCTTGATCGTTCTACAACTCCTAATGGATCAAGATCTGCCATCATATACATTACATCTTGTCTGTTAACTGTAAGACTGTATTTCTGACGTAGTGTTTGGCACATTGTGCGGTACCCATAATGCTGTCCAGGACCATCCAACTCCTCAGTAATTGCTGCCTGAACAATGTCCAAAGGTGTGTAGCTTTTTCGTCTGTACAATGATAGTCTGTTTAATTTTTTTTTCAGGGTACGAAGGCTAAATTTGAGGTTGTGCTTGTATGCCAGAATATCCAAAATTACACTGTAAGTGTGTCCATCTCTAAAGTACTTTTTAAGAAGATCCTCTTCAGAAACTTGGATTGGGAACTCTGCTATCAACAAAGAGTAATGATAAAAATAAACAAATGTTTATACTTTTATACCTAATGACAAGCGTTTAAAACATTACTTTCAAACAGTAAACTTTTTTGTGTTACAACTCTAAATGGTAAAAACGCCTGCCTCACACAACAGGTGTGTCCAAGTTCATGCAGCGGTACGCATATCCATTGTATGACGATATGTCTGCGCAGCGCTGCACTAAGTCAAACATTCCTATTGATGATGACATAAATTATGGTACCAAATATATATATATATATACAATCATACCGTGCTCTGACAAGATTTGGACATTAGAACCGCAAGAGCCACAAAAGGCAATAGGAGTCCCAATTTCGTTTCCACAAAAAGGACAAAACATGGCAGCCTAGAAGATAATGATAAATCCAATTACAAGAAAGGATAGTGACGAATAGTTTACGTAATAATATTGGTAATATGCATGGATAATACGTAATATTATCCGCGTATATAGCAACAATAACATTAAAAGCACCTGTTGAATGTACTTACGTTGTAAAATCTCCTCCAAAAGACTCGACAGCCTCTTCTACACGCATACTGATTAATGTTCCCCGGCGGCCGTCGCTGATGCCCTCTAGTGGTCGGGAGCATTTCCGTTGTGCTGTGGCTCGATTCCGTTGTGCTGTGAACTTATGTTTGCTTTTTAAATTTCGTTATGATGTGCACTTTTGGGCCACCGTAAGTGTCAGCTTTTTTCCACATTTTCAATTGCTCATGTCATGTTGATCAAAATATAGTAGATGGTTCTCTGTTGAATAGCCTTACCCCTCAAAACATCTAGGCATTAGTTCCTTGCATAAGCCATTACATGCAAAATTGTTGAACTATTTGTCATAAACTGTCAAGCATAGTTTTACTAATTTCTATTAGACCTTTTGTACATAAACGTGATTTGATGAAATTGACCCTCATTCATGAAGGAATGTAAAGTGTTAGTTCAACCAACAATCAACCTAAATGTTTAGTTGTCTAAATTGCTCAAAGGCGCATCTCATGAACAAGAAATTAGCAAGCATATATAGACAGACCACAACACAGAGCTGCAATTTTCCAATAATGGATGGACCAGGAAACGAACAGGGTCAACAGCCAAGAGGAGGAGGAGGAAGAAGAGGAGCAAGGATGCGTGGTGGAAGGCAAAACAGAGGAAGAGGCAGAAGAGGACATAGGGCGCATATCTGATGACATAAGGGCCACCATTGGAGACCATGTTGTCAATCATGGCCTTACAATGGCTGAGGCGGGTCGAAGGGTGCAGCCAAATATTGGGAGATCAACCGTGTCCTCAATAGTTCAAACGTTTCGAAGAGATAACAGGTATGTCCACCAATGTACAGTGCACTGTTACTGTATATAAGCAGTATACTGTATACTTCCTACAATGCCTTATATTATAGTCCACTTATATTTCACAGCATACAGAAATATACTCTATACAGATACATACTGCACCTTACATGCACCCACCTGTATGTTTTACAGTAAATGTGTGTTTGCATAGTTTTTGTCTATGTGAAAGTGTGCGATGCATCGTTGCATTTTTCCCCACATAGGACTGCAAGATTACCTCAAACCGGTGGCAGAGGACGCCTTTTCACACCTCAACAGGAGGAGGCTATTTGCAACATGGTCCGAGCAAACAATGCCATGAGACTCCGGGAAATACAAAGGACCATTATAGAAGACAACAATGTCTTTGAAAACATCCATACGGTTAGCATCTCAACCATCGACAGGGTGCTGCATAGAAACCAGATGAGTATGAAACAGCTGTACCGTGTACCATTCCAAAAAAATGAGGACAGAGTTAAGGAGCTATGATACCAGTATGTACAGGTAAAACATATATATCTATGTAACTCCTTTACAGCAACATTTTATAGTGATACATAGTACAGTAAGCATAAACTGCACACATTTCCCTTGCTGTGGAAGGAACATGCAATATATGTACATTTTATGTCACTCTTCTTTACTAAAACAAATTCAACTGTGTGTTCTGGGATATAGCGTATAATGGAGTTGGAATCAAGTGAACCCTCTCACAACTTTGTATATGTGGATGAGGCTGGCTTCAACCTGACCAAATGCAGAAGGCGGGGTCAGAATATCATCGGTCACAGAGCTACTGTGGATTTGCCAGGCCAACGGGGAGGAAATATCACCATTTGTGCTACTAGTCCTAACCCATATCCCCCTTATAGGGCCATACAACACCCAGCATCTCCTCAACTTTTTAGAGACTCTCTACAGGGCTCTCATCCCTGATGATGAGAGGGGTCTGTTTAGAGAGGATTTCCTCCTCAATCCTTTAGAGAGGATTTCACCATTCCTTAACCCAATTGAGGAGTTCTTTTCAGCATGGAGGTGGAAGGTGTACGATCGTCAGCCACACACACAGATGACCCTGCTGGCTGCAATGGATGCAGCATGTGAGGACGTCACAGTAGATGCCGGCAGAGGATGGATAAGGCATTCCAAAAGATTCTTTCCACGTTGCATTGGAAGGGAAAATATCCGGTGTGATGTGGATGAGAATATGTGGGCTGACAGACAGGAACGTCTGGATGTTTAGAGACAGCACTAGAACAGTGATGCCGGCAAAGGGGGTGTTTCCTGTGTTTCTTTCTAAATTAGTTTGTTTTCCTTTGTGCCCCTTGTCTTTTTCTTACTGTACATTATTATTTTTCTTTCATAAAGTAGCACTAGTAAAAGCTGTGAAAAACAAAATTCTGTCCAGTCTCTTTGAATCAATAACCCACATACAGTAATATGTAAATAGTACTGTTGAAATTGATATATGCCGTAGAAGTTCAGCCTTGTGCAGTTTCAATATAGTAACTGTCATCCAAACTGTAGACTAAGTTTACATCAGGTGATACTGTCAAAGTACACAGTTACATTGACAACATGCCTAAACATTTTGACGACCTTGTTCGTGAACAATGACTCAATGACTTATCATTCTGATGACACTGACATGATCATTGGCATGAATATTTACTTTTGAGAGATGTACTAAGGATTTTTAGTGACTGACTAGCTTTAGAAACATATCTATTGTATATTTCAGTTTGAACAAATTGTTCTGAGAAATGCACTTATTATTTTGCACATGTTAGGGATGATGTGAAAAACGCACCAAAGCAACTGTAATTGTGAAACTCCAGCTTTATTTACAGCACTGCAGGCTGCATATAATTTTCATTGTTTTTTGTTTGTTATATTATGCTGTATACATTTTCTTTTTTACTTTATGTTTATGTGAATACTTGTGTGCTGCAACCAAACTGCCTTCGAGAAATTAATAAAGATGAACTGAACTGATGTGTGTGAATGATAATGGTTACAATTTCCTTGGCAGTATGAGTGCATTGTGTAATGTCAAACCTTGGAGGCTACTCTTACCCTAAAATCCTATTTCTTTTTTCAGTTTTATACACAATTGTATTCTGTTAGCTAGACCAAAAACAGTACAGTAACCATTGTCAATGAAGGACTGTGCTAAGACTGAAAGGTGGACATGAGGGAGGTTTCAATGGTCCTCTGCCATAGTTACAAAACATCTAAACATTCTGACTTGCAGTGCTTACACAATGCCAAAGGAACGAAGCATTTTGGGAACACTGACTGTTTAAATGAGAAGGAAATTTAGTTTTGACACATGAGTGAACTGTTTTGGGAGAGGTATGAGCTTTTGCAGGTGAACCATGTTGTTGTGCCGAACCATCCACACTATTTTGGCAAAAGCATCAAGAGTGTTGAGAACGTCTGGTCTGTTTCAAAAAATAAGCCAAAGCAATTGAGAAGGTTCTTTGTCATTTTCGTGGCACTGACCTATATGGGAAAGGAATTTAGTTTTGAAGCATGAGTGAACAGTCGTGGGAGAGATGTTAGCTTTTGCAAGTGAACTATAGTGTTGTGCTGAACTGTAAGACTGTTTTGCCAAATAATCTTAGAATTTTGAGAATGTATTTTCTGTTTCAAGAAATGAGCCAAACCAATGGAGAAAAACTGTAACATCAGTATGCGCAGTGGTTGATGTAGTTAGTAGATGAACCCTGAAATTTGTCATGATCAAAAGAAATAATACATAGCCTGGCGTCCATACACGTGATTAAATAGAAATATGTTTACTAGAGTTGAGCCAGATACTCGGCTGAAACGAGTATCCGGTACGGATAAAGCATATTTGCCGAGTACAAGTATTATACGAGTAATACGAGTCAATATCTGTGCTCGGATGGAATAAAAATCCTCATTGGGTAGCTGACTGTGTCTGTGTTCTGTGATAGGCTAGTCACAGCGCCCCTCCCTTACACATACAGATTTGCTGTGTCCCGCTCTGCTCACTCAATCACACACAGAACGCTGAGAAGAGAACAGCTCTCTTTCTCTCTCTGTCTCTCCCTCAGTCACTCAGGTTCGCGGGTCTTTTCCGTTAACGTTTAGGGTTTCTTCAGCTTCAGGTTTGTTTTTTATTTCGTTTTTTTTTGCAGTACTTATTAACCAGTAGAGTTCTGGTAAACGTGGGGTTTGTTCAGACGTGGTGCTTGGTAGAACGCGACTAGCGTTGCGTCTCTGCCTGTCTGAAATTTTTCTTCTTTTTTTAACGTCTGCTGACTCTAACCAGTTTTTTGACTTCAAGCAAAAAAATAAAGTAAGTAAGTTAGTGGTATAAAAACTATCTGCTGGTCAACAGAGTTTTTTTTTTTAACCGTCTGCTGGCTCTAACCAGTTTTTTGACTTCACGCATTGAGTGTCAGACACTTTCTTGCTGTATTTCATAAAAAAATAAAGGAATTAGTGGTATAAAACTATAATATTACAAATTACATACTGGTTAAAGCCCCGCCCCTTCCAAGACAACCCGACCACTTCCTGGCTAAACCCCGCCCACTTCCAGGTTAGGCCCCGCCCCGTCCGAGTACAGATACGGATACAGATAATTCATATGGTTAACAGATACAGATACAGATACAGATAATGCTGTACTCGCTCATCCCTAATGTTTACTGTTATATAACCCGTGGAGGCTGTATTAATGGAGCACCGCTGCGCTCAGGCCCACTGATGTCACGGTACCGCGTGAGAAAGTAAAGACCCAGTGGCTACCAATTCTTTAAAATGCTCTTGCGGTACTATGATGTTATAGAGTGATCGGTCTGATCAGCGCTGAATGGAGGAGGAGGATGAGGATATGTTGCTGGGGAAACTGTAGATCAAGAGTTGCTTCTTGACTCTAAAACTGTTGAATCTTGCGACGATCCAGAGATGGCACTTAAACTAAAGGAATTAGAACTATCAATAAGGAAACAAGAGTGTGAGACTCAAAGAATTCGGCTTCGGGCTATTGAGGTACAAGCTGATCGTGATATAAGATTGCGGCAGTTAGATTTACAGGCTCCGCAAATGCAGAGTAAGCCTGTTCCATTGCCTCAGCCTGGAGCTCCCTCTGACACCTTTCCGTCACAAAGTCCTGTTCCTTCAATGTCAGGCTCACAATCAGGCTTTGATATAAGTAAACACATTGCGTTGGTGCCCAAGTTTAGTGAGGGTGAAGTTGATTCCTACTTCACCGCATTCGAACGGGTCGCTGCTAGTTTGAAGTGGCCAAAGGAGATGTGGGCCTTATTACTGCAATGCACTTTAGTAGGGAAGGCCCAGGAGGTTTCTTCAGCTTTGACCATAGAGCAGTCTTTAGACTATGAGATTGTTAAATCTGCAGTACTCCGAACCTATGAGCTGGTGCCTGAGGCCTATTGCCAGAAGTTTCAAAATTTGTCAAAAACAGTCAATCAGACATTTGTAGAATTTGCTAGAGAAAAGGCTGACTTTGAAAAATGGTGTCTGTCTAGCAAGGTGGGTAATTTTGAACAGCTGCAAGGAATGCTTTTTTTGGAAGACTTCAAGCGTTGCATCCCGGAGAAAATTGTTGTGCATTTGAATGAAAAAAGGGTTATTTCTCTGCAGGATGCAGCAGTTGTTTGTGTTGACACATAAGCAGGTGTTTTCTTCACCACGTCCAACTCGAAATCTGTCTTTTAGGGATGAGAGTAGGGAGAGTGGCATGCCCAAAACCTTTTCTCACACGAACAGAAATGACTTGTCGGTCACTAGGGGGTCGTAATCCTGTTGCTTAATTAAACGGAGAAGGGCGTGTATGCTTTTATTGTCTTGACCCAGGCCATTTAATTACTGAGTGTAAGGCCTGGAAACAGAGTGTAGCATTTGTTCAAAGTGTGTCCAGTTTTGAGTCTAAGGTATATGAACCTTTTATCTTGACCGGCTCTGTGTCTCTGTCTGCAAATTCTGACTATAAGCCTGTTCGGATGTTGAGGGACACCGGATGTGCACAGTCATTGATTCTGAAGAGTGCTCTGTCCTTCTCGTCGGAGTCATATATTGGTACAAGTGTTTTAATACAGGGTATCGAGTTGGGCTGTTTCAAAGTTCCGTTGCACCAAGTCCATGTAAGGTCTGGTCTTGTTGAAGGGCCTGTGAAGGTAACAGTTTGTTCTCAGTTACCAGTGGATGGGATAGATCTTATTCTAGGAAATGACTTAGCGGGTGGTTAAGTTTTTCCCTGTCCTGTGGTAACCTATATCCCTATTGCTGGTGGGCCAAGTGATATAGCAGAACAGTTTCCCGCTGTCTGTTTGTGCTGTGACTCGTGCCCAGGCACGCAAGTATGATGATGTCGTTGAACTTTCGGACTCCTTGATTTCTCAAAGTGAGCCGGTGGAAGTCAAACTGTCTATCGATCCTGAACTTTTTAAATCTGACCTTAAGGTCCTGAATGAAGTGGAGAAAATTCCTCTGATACTTGGAATAGAACAATTAGCTATGGCACAAAGGTCCGATCCCACTTTGTCTAACTGCATCAGTGCTGCCTATGCTGGTAAGAGAAGCCCTAAAACTAGAGCGGGATATTTCTGGGACAGGGATGTGCTAATGCGTAGGTGGAAGCGACAATATTCTGATGAGGATGAGTGGAGTGCAACCTACCAAATTGTTCTTCCACAATGTTATCGTAAACAAGTTCTGAAGTTGGCTCATGAAAATGCTTTGTCTGGTCATCTGGGCATCACAAAGACTTTCCGGCGGATTTCAAGGTACTTCTCTTGGCCTGGTTTAAAGTCTGCTGTGTCAGGCCTTGTTCGCTCTTGTTGTGTTTGTCAGCTCTCCGGTAAACCAAATCAGGTTATTTCTCCTGCACCTTTGCAACCAATTCCTGTTGTCGGAGAACCTTTTGAGAGACTCCTTATTGATTGTGTGGATCCATGCCCAAGTCAAAGTCAGGTTATCAGTACATTCTAACAATGATGTGTGTGGCGACACGATATCCTGAAGCTGTCCCGATACGTACTCTTAAAGCTAAGGTTGTTGTTAATGAGCTTGTGAAGTTTTGCTTTACATTTGGGTTGCCCAGGATAATCCAATAGCGGCACCAATTTTACTTCTCATGTGATCAGGCAGGTATTACAAGAACTGGGGGTGAAACAACAACTGTCAAGTGCCTATCACCCAGAGTCCCAAGGGGCGCTTGAAAGGTTTCACCAAACCTTAAAATCCATGCTTCGTGCATACTGTCTTGATACAGGGAAAGACTGGGTAGAGGGGTTGCCAATGTAACAAGATCTGTATCTCCAGAGCCGATACCTAAACCGGTGTCTGTTTTGTCCAATAGTGTCGGGCAAACTGTGTATAATCCTAGGCCAATAGTGACGCTCATGGCATGACCATGCGGTTAAATAACTCTATTTTGAGTGACTTGAAGTCATATCTCGTATCTTCCTAAGGTACAGTGTGAAGATATTGTAAATCTGTTCCACAAGTATCCTACTTTATTTTCTGATGTTCCGACGCAGACTACAGTGTTGAAACACGATATTGATGTGGGCGAGTGTAGGCCAATTAAGCAACATCCATATCGGCTCAACCCCATGAAGCGTGAATTAATGAGAAAAGTAGATTATTTGTTACAACATGGTTTGGCCTTTCCTAGTCAAAGCTGTCACCCTGTATTTTAGTTCCAAAGCCTGACTCTACGGTAAGATTTTGTACAGATTACCATAGGGTTAATGATGTAACAAAGCCAGACTCCTTCCCTCTTCCACGTATGGAGGACTGTGTAGATCGTGTAGGCTCTGCTCGTTACATTACCAAGCTTGATCTCTTAAAGGGGTATTGGCAAGTGCCTTTGACCCCACGGGCCTCTGAGATCTCTGCCTTTGTCACCCCTGATAACTTCCTACAATATTCTGTTATGGCATTCGGGATGAGAAATGCCCCAGCAACTTTTCAACGCCTCATGCAGAGAGTTTTGTCGGGGTGACCAATTGTGAGATATACCTGGACGACTTGGTTGTTTACTCAATGTCTTGGGAGGATCACATAAATAGCTTGGAACTAGTTTTCAAAAGGTTGGCTGAATCATCATTGACATTAAACTTAGCGAAGTGTGAATTTGCAAAAGCTATGGTCACTTATCTTGGTAAAGTGATTGGACAGGGGCAAGTTATGCCTATTGAGGCCAAAGTGTATGCCATTGTTGATTTTTCCCACTCCAACCAACAAGAGAGAGCTCCGACGTTTCCTGGGGATGACTGGATATTACCGTGGGTTCTGTAAGAATTTTCATCAGTAGTATCCTCACTGACAGACCTACTTAGTACGTCCAGAAAGTTTGTGTGGGGCCCTGAATTTGAACAGGCCTTTAATTCTGCAAAGATACTCCTTTGTAATGCACAAGTACTGTCTGCTCCTAACTTTTCACTTCCTTAAGTAACAAGTGGATGCCAGTGCTTGTGGAGCTGGGGCTGTACTGCTGCAGGATGATGACTCCGGTGTTGAACATCCTGTATGTTACTTCTCTAAAAAGTTTACGAAGAGTCAAAGAAAGTATAGTACAGGGCTCTTCAATAGGCGGCCCGCGGGCCACATCCGGCCCGCAAATGATTTTTTTTGGCCCGCTTGATGCAATAAAAGTGTATTCAGTTTCATTTGGGTTGGCATGACATCACCGCACGAAAACACACGAAGCACTCTGATCTCACATAGCTCTCGCGGTACTCCATCAGCCAATCACAATGCTGGCGCGAAAATGCAAACGGCGCAGGTTCATTGACAGCTAGTGACAAGGGTTGACAGCGAAATCATGGCGATTGTAAAAAAGAGAAAGGTAGACACAGAATATTTAAAAGCGAATGGACTTAACAGTTTTGTTTTATTTTGCCTGACCACCACAAGGCAAAGCCAACGTGTTTATTATGCACAAGACCGTGGCGGTCTGCAAGAATGATAACTTGAAACGGCATTTCGGGGCATTGCGCAGAAATTTCAAATGCAGTTATCCGGAACATTCTGAAAGCCTGTAACCGCAGCATTCTTACGTGTGGCTTGGAACCTGGCAAAGGCCAAAAAACCGTTCACTGACGCCGAATTAATTAAAACCTGTGCAACTGACATGGTGGATAAACTTCTAAATCACGACGCGAAAATAAAGAAAATGGTAACGGAGCAGGTTCCATTATCTGATTGCACAGCAACAAGAAGAGTGGAGCCATTGGCGGGTGAGTGCCTGTCTAATCTGTTATCCGACATAAAGAAAGCAGAAGCCATATCACTCGCAATAGACTCGTCTCGCGAACTAACCGACATTGCACAGCGGTGTTTGTCCGATTTTTTTATGGGAAGGATTTCCGTGAAGAGCTGCTTTGTTTGCTGCCGATGCATGGGCGCACAACCGGTGAAATACTTTTTAACGAACTAACGGAGTTCTTTAAAAAGGCCTGATAAGCACTAGCCTCATAAATCGGTGTTGAAAAATGAAAGAGACGATGGATGCAGTCACGAGGCTGGTAAACTTTATTCACGAGAGCTCGAGTCTGCCACATCGTCGTTTCCGAGCTCGTCGTGTGCTGAAAAAAGTTTGTGAATATATTGTTACAGTTTGATCAAAACTGAGGAAATAGAACTAATAAAAAACATATTTATATTGTGATGATTTTTTTAAAACAAATAAACAACTGTAAAATAAATAAATTATAATAATAATGACAATAATAATAATAATAGCAGAACAAACATTGTAGTTATCCAATTATAGTCGGTGGCCCTTGACTTGCTATTGTTAGTAGAATTTGGCCCTTGGTGAAAACTAATTGAGGAACCCTGGTATAGTACCATCGAGAAAGAAGCACTATCTCTGTTGATGGCACTTCAGCATTTTGAAGTGTTTGTTGGTGGAAGTTGTAATCCCATTAGGGTGTATACGGACCACAATCCCCTGTTTTTTTTGTCACGGATGTCTAACTCAAACCAGCGCTTGATGAGGTGGTCACTCATGGTACAGGAGTTCATTCTAGAGTTGAGAATATTGTTGCTGATGCTCTGTCTCGTGTTTATGATGGTGAAGATTAAGAGGGGTACTGATCTGTCTTATATACAAACCTCGGGTTTGTAAATTAAGGGTTGGGGTGTTACGTCCTACGGTGTAATTTTATTTTTATATTATTTTTTCTTTGTCTATGCTGTGTTTCTGACCACTAGGTGGCAGTAGTGGTGGGTTTTGCTAAATTTTGTAAAAATACCTAAACAGGGAAGTCTAGGGAGTGGGTGCCCTTTTGTTTATTTACTGAATTCTTTCTCCTGTTTAAAGTAGAGAGGGAGTCAGGAAGATTTTCTTTGTTGTTTATTTCCTTTAATTTTCAATAAGGTAAGAATAGAATTTGGCCCTATAGTTAGAGGCTCTTTGTTTAATGTATTTTATTTGGGCTTGTTCTCCCACTCCTGAAGTCTTATAACTTACACAAATTTATTGATGTAACACCATTTGGGACCATCTCTGGTGTAATTTTAGGAGCCATTTTTTAGTTCTTAATGAAGTTTTCTCCTAACCTAGACTGGGAGGAACGTAACAGTCAGTTTGTGGAAGTTAAGGGACTGGTGGGAAAATAAAGTGCATCAAATCGCGTAAATGTTTCTGTAGAGTCAATTTAAACTGTACACCTTGAATTGTTTCCTTATTAAAACAGTTCTAAACAGTTTGTATCATATGTTAAGTAATTGCAAAACTAGAAAGAACTCCACCATACTGCTGGTGACCTTCTGGCATTTTCTTTAAAGGTAAGGTCCTTATTTTCATTTGCGGATTTGCATTCGTACCTGATTTGATTTGTAAATAAGACCTAAAATGACAGCCGGAGGTTTTCTGAGAAAACTGTATCTTGGAATCCGATTACATTTGGAATATGTTCAGGAAACTACGAATGAGGGTGGAGAGATAAATATCCAGAGGGATGTACTGATGATGTATTGATGTTGAAGAGAGAAGAAGAGAAGAAGAGAGGAGGACTCTCACACTGAGAGAATCTTCATACGTTCTGCTCATAACCCATAAGAAACTCAATTCTCTTCTCTTCTCTATTCTCATGTTCCTTTTTTTCAGCAGCGACATGGACAAACTCATTCATCTCATTTTACTTTCTGGTGAGTAAACATCACATCATCATCTCATAGAACACACAAACATCTTTAACATTATACAAGCTGACAGTCATCCATCATTTAAATCTTTAACATGACTATAAATATGAAATATATAACCCTTGTATGGTGTTCGGGTCTGTGGGATGTACATTCATAATTATGATATAACAAAGGTACAGGGCAAATCATTACCACATATGCTGTTTAGATGAATGTTTTTGTCTTAATTATTTCAACCTGAAGTGTTTGATTATGTTGAATTAAAAACCCCACCAACACTGGCTAAGAAACAAAAAATGAACTCTGCACAAGGTTTAAAAAACATTGATGTTAATACTTTTTTTAAAACAGGTCTTGTTTCCATTCCGAGTAGTTTAGAAGGTAAAGATTTCTTTTCTTGACACATTCACAAATGTAGAATGATTATTTGTTTATTTGGAATTGATTTTTTTTCTTGTTTGTGTTCATCGTACTTTAACTGAGATTGTATTGAAAATATTTTGTGGATCTTGAGATCTTTCAAGAAAGTTTTTGTGTTGAAAGTTTTTACATTTAACCTAAAACTTATGTCTGTGTTCATACTTTTTATATGAAACTTAGAGCAGTTAAAAGGGGACTAGACCGATGTTTGAAAATCTGTGAATTGAATCTGTGCATTAAGGGAATTTTTTAATTGGGGAGTGAGTCTTCAAGACTCCAAAGAGAACATTTTGGTTAAAAACAATCAAATAGTTATTATTAGACTATCACAGATGTGTTTACATCTCCAGACTGACTGATCGACTGTCTTATAGAGAACTTAGCATTAAAAGGAACAGCTACACAGTCATCTACATATAACACCTTTGGAGCTCAGAATGCCATAGATGGAAAAAGATACGGCTCAGGTGAAGCGGCATACTGCTGCATTACAGGATCTGAAAGTAACCCATGGTGGAGGTTGGATCTCCAGCAAAATTATGAGATCAGTACGGTCATCATCAGTTCTAGATCAGACTGCTGTGCTGAACAAACCAATGGAGCAGAGATTCGTATTGGAAACTCACTGGAAAACAATGGAAACAACAATCCCAGGTGAATTAAATCACTTGAACACCTTTCATTCATTGATTTAAACACATCTATAGTGATGAATTGTTTTTTTCTATCTAGATGTGCTGTAACTTCTGGTTTTCTTACTCGTCAAACTATCACTTACTCGTGTGGTGTGATGGAGGGACGTTATGTGAATGTGGTCATGTCTGGACGTACATCTCATCTCTCTCTTTGTGAAGTTGAAGTCTATGAAACAGGTAAATTCTGACACACAATTGTCTATCAAATTACATTTGTTTTGCAGAATTGGTTGTTAGAACTACTGAATTTTAGAAATCATTTCAAATGTATGAATTTCTGTTTTAAATGGAGGTGTTCTTATTTATAACTAGATGACATTAAACACAGATTGATAAAGTAGTTTTAAACAGAAAGTTCGATGTTAAGTAAATTTTTGGTTAAGTGTTGAGATGAGCTGTTGGTCTAGATTCCAAACAGAACGTGAATGTTGAAAAGATTTTCCGGTGGCTGTGCGATACTGAGTAAACTGGGCATTATTTGTTCATAAGACATTTTAAATCTATACATTCATAACCTCACGATGTTCAGTACAGTCTCACAGAATCTCTGAATCTCTGACATCAGTAATTTGATCATTGATAAAAACGTAATCGCTGTCTGGGCATCTGCAATGATATAATGAAGATCAAGGATGGAGGGTTTGTTGTTTTATTCTGAAGATATTTTTGAAAAGTTTTTTAAACCGTTACTCTACAGTTTTAAGTGTAAAAATAACATTCCTGTTTCATGTTCCTTAAGGAGACTCGTGATGGGTCAAACACTAGCTTTTATTTAGATTGCTTCACATAACCAGCCTTATACAATACTGCCTATTTTCTCGTTCTCTCGCCTTGTCGATCCCCCCATCCTATGATAGCTCACTGGTGCCCTCTATTGGCTGACCCATATTGTAACATCTCCCTTCCCATAACAAAGGAACGTTCTTGGAATTGAACACAACATAACCCAACTTAATCAGAAAACCCATTATACAGATTAACAAATTGAACAAAACTATGTTATTTTGTGATTAGCTTAATTATTCGTTTAGTATGCATGACATTGTTTTTCCAATGTATAATATTCTTTTCTTTATCGTCCTTTTCCCTTTAATTTTTTTATTTATTTTTTACACAACATAGTCCTTAGAATATCTAGCAGGCATTTTGATGTTGGACCTGGTTCTTGTGTGTCTTAGAACTGGGACTGTGGGTGGTACGGTAGCTTCTTTGTTTGTTATTTGTTGAGTGCGGTGCTCTCTGAAAAGTCTTCTGTTGTCCCCCAGTAGTCATCATTTACAGTGGGTTGGTCTGCTTGTAAGGTGACTGAGCTGTTCAGGCACGGGACGAATGTCTTTTCTGTTGCGACGGTATTTCTTGCCTTTCACTAGCAGTATGTAGGAACGGTCACTGAGCTGATCAATGCAGATGCCAAGCGCCCATGTACAGGTTGGGTTATTGGGGTGAACAAGGACCCGCACTGTCTGGCCTTGAATTATGCTAGGCATGTCACATGCTGTAGTGTCATAGCGTTGCTTTACTGCTGCTCGCTTGGCTATTTTTCTGGTGACAACTTCCCGTACCACTGTAGGATGCAGAAGGGCCTCTCCAGTAGGCAATGTGGTGCGAGTTCTCTTTGACATGAGCCTTTGGATTGGAGAGCTATCGAGTCCTTCTGTTGGGGTGTTTCTCCATGCCAGAACTGCTGCCCAAAGGTCTCCCCCTTCCAAGGTGGACTTTTTTATCAGTGTCTTCGCTATTTTTACAGCTGACTCAGCTTTACCATTGCTTTGGCTGTGATAAGGTGATGATGTGACATGGGTAAAGTCCCATTCCTCTGCGAATTCTTGAAAGTCCATGCAACTGAATGTCGGTCCGTTGTCTGTGAAAACTTCAAGGGGAATGTCATGTCTGCTGAACTGTTTTTTGCAGCACTCAATGACTGTGGATGAGGTGTAATCTGGCATTCTGTCTATCTCCCAGTAGTCAGAATAGTAATCCACCATGATTAGGAACACTGAGTCGTTTGCATTGAATAGATCCATTCCTACTTTAGACCATGGAAGGTGAGGTATTTTGTGTGGAATCAATGTTTCTTTTTGCTGTTTCACATGGATAGTGTTGCATGTGGCACAATTCCTGACAAAGTTTTTGACTTCATCTGTAATGCCCGGGCAGAAAACTGCCTCACGAGCCTTTCTCAGGCTAGCCTCAATTCCAGAGTGTCCAGTGTGGATTTTTTTCTAAAAAACAGGTCGCAGAGCTTCAGGAATGAGAATCCTCTGTCCTTTGAATATTAGGCCACTGTCACTGGCTAGTTCCTCCTTGAAAGTCCAGAATGGTCGCAATAAGCTGTTAACAGCACTTTTGTGGTTGGGCCACCCTGTTTTAATGCAGGCATGTAGTTTTTTACACAGCGTGTCTTTGGCTGAGTGTGTTTTGATGGTTTCCAGTGTCTTTGTGGAGATATTAATGTTGCTGGAATGGCTAACTTGTTCAAAGTCATGTGAGGTAAGACCCATTGCATATACTGAGGCTGGTGTCTGCATTTGTGAGTGTGTCATGCTCATCTGAGGCGCTCTAGAGAGGAAGTCTGCGACGTGCAAATTCTTGCCTGGTTTGTACTGCAGGTGTATCTGATATCTCTGTAGCCTCAGTAGCATCCTCTGTAACCGCTTGGGTGCTGTCAGCAAGGGTTTTTTGAAGATTGCTTCAAGTGGCCTGTGATCACTATGTACAGTAATGTGCTCCCTTCCATGCAGATACTGGTCCAATTTATCACACGCAAAGACAATGGCAAGGCATTCTTTCTCAATCTGAGCATATTGTTGTTCTGTTGGGCTCAGTGTCCTGGACGCAAATGCTACAGGTTGTCCATTCTGTAGGAGGGCTGCCCCTAAGCCTTTCTCGCTGGCATCACATTGTAGTGTGACCTCCTCTTTAATGTCATAGTATTTCAGGACAGGGTAGTGAGTGACTAAATCTTTGATGTTCTCCAGAGCAGTGTCATGCTTTTGTAGCCACGTCCAGACAACGTCCTTGTCTGTCAGCCGTCTGAGAGGTTCACATATGTCTGATAGTTTACAAACCCCAAAAGCCTTTGGAGGGATTTTACGTTGGTCGGTGTTTGCATGTTCTGGATTGTGGTTATTTTCTGCGTGTCTGGGCGTAAACCTTCATTTGTGAGGAGGTGACCCATGTACGTCACACTAGGGAGTTTCAGCCGCAGTTTCTTTCTGTTCAGTTTCAAATTGACTTCCCTAGCTCTCTGTAGTAGGGCTGAGATGTTCTTGTCATGATCTGCTATTGCGTCTTTTGTAGTGTTGTCACACCCATAGACAAGAATGTCATCTGCAATCACACTGACTCCTCTGAGGCCCTGAAATGCTTCATGCTGTCTCCTTTGGTACTCTTCCGCTGCCGGTTTTATTCCGAACGGCTTCCGACGCCACCTGTATCTTCCTTCAGGCGTCCACAACGTGGTGAGGTAGCTGCTGGCCTCATCTAGCTTTACTTGCCAAGAACTGTGAATATATTTGCATTGGTTATTTCTGGAAGGATTTCTTCAATTGTGGGAATCTGGAAGTGTGATCTGAGCAAATCTTTGTTCAATGGGGTAGGATCGATGCATATGCGCAGCTTGTCATTCTTTTCAATAACCACCATGTTGCTTATCCGGGGAGTCGGTTCCGTAACTTTAGCGATGACGCCCTTTTGTTCCATTTCCTGAATGGCTTTGATAATTTTTTATTTGATGGGAATAGGAATCCGTCTTGGTAGCTGCTGCACAGGCTGGACAGTGCGGTCAATGTCAAGGTGTAGCTCCCCTGGAAGGCATCCTAATCCATCAAAGACATCATCATACATGGAGATGATTTTATCCGTTGTGTTGGATGCGCCTGGCACCTCTTTCGTGTCAATATTGTGTAATACGTGGTTGGTGTTTATTTGAAGTAAATTGAGCTTCTGGCAGGTTTCCGCTGAAAACAGTGGTATATGTGATGTCTCCATTACCTGAAATGTTAGGATGAACTTGTGCCCTTCATGGTCTGTTTTGAGGTCGCATTCACCCTTAGGCTTGATTAGCGTGCCATCATACAGCTTGAGTGTGGCTTTGCTGGGCATTAAAACTGGATTGCCATCTTGCAGTAAGCGTTGGAGGTCACGAAAGCTGATTACATTGACTGTGGAGCCTGTGTCAAGCTGGCACTTCAGGGTATAATGGGAATCGTCATTGAATGAATTTACATTATGTGGGATCAGCTTCAGATGTATAAACCATTTACTTTGGTTGGCTTGCATACAGTTTACATGTGAGATGTACCACATGGCATCTGCTTGTTCGTCAGTTTGGGTGTCCTCCTCTATGAAGTTCAGCTGTGGTTTGTGTGACGCTGTTTGCAAACGCGTGCAAAATGATTTCGCTTGCCACATGTTTTACAGGTTACACCATAAGCGGGGCATTTGGCTTTAGCATGCAGTGTTCCACAGTAATGGCATGAGTTGTTATGTTGCCTTTTTTTGTGATCCTCAGATACTTTGTCTGTTTGTACCCCTGCCTGCCGCGTTCAGAGTAGTTTTCTCGGGAAGTGAGGTTGATGACGTCATCCCGCTCCTCTCATTTTCTGTATTTGCATTTGCGCCTGTTTACTCGCACGACACATGTCTATAGCCGTGTTTAAAGCTTTGGTTCGCGTAACATCCGTGCTTGTGCACTTGAATCCTTTGTGCCCATGACCAGCCGGTCACGGATCAGCTCTTCTCTTAATTCACCAAATTCACATGTATCTGCTAACTTCCTTAGCTTTGCAATGAACTGTTCTGCTGTCTCACACTGAGTTTGTTTACAGTCATTAAACACAAACCTTTCGTAGATCACGTTCTTGCATGGTTTAAAATGTGACTGTAATGCATCTAGTATTTTCGTCGGATCCTCCCTGTCCACCGACGGCATGTGTGGATGGCGTTGAAGTTGATGGCACTCTTTTCCCATCACTGTCAGTAGCGTAGCAACTCGAATTTTTTTGTCTCATGTCTAGGCCCGTGGCAATCTCGTAATTGTCCCATTGTGCACGGAAAAACGCCCAGTTGCTGTAGGTATCACCTTTCATGTCCACGGGTTCTGGAACCGGGATGCTGTATGCCATGGCTGCTGCTGATCTGACTTGACTGACAGAGCAACTTAATTAACAAATACGTTGTCCGTCAGTATGTCTAAGTTACTATTTACTTTCTTATGTAGCGGTCTTTGTTGGTTCTGACTTCTGACACCATGTTTCATGTTCCTTAAAGAGACTCGTGATGAGTCAAACACTAGCTTTTATTTAGATTGCTTCACATAACCAGCCTTATACAATACTGCCTATTTTCTCGTTCTCTCGCCTTGTCGATCCCCCATCCTATGATAGCTCACTGGTGCCCTCTATTGGCTGACCTATATTGTAACAATTCCCAGCAAACACAGTATCTCCCAAAGATGACTCAAGTTAGTCTTCATGCTTGACATTAATTTGTGACCATGTAATGGAGACATCTTGGCAAAGTTTCCACTTTTTTTAGATCTCGGCCAAAGTCCCATAAAATATGATCCGAGTAAAAATCTGTTATCAAACAGCAATTGTTTTCCAAAGTGCTGTTGTCATGATTCTGCCGCATCATGTCATGTTTCTCTTGGTTTAGTGTGCAGGATCATGACAGAGTCTCATGTTTTGTGTGGAGAGAGGTGATTATGGTTTATTTGCTTTGCCATAGGCTCTCTCCGGTCTCCTCTCTGTTCCCGTCCTCTCGTTTCCTCTTTATTGCTTGTTAATTAGCTCATGCCCTGCACCTGTCCCCATCTTGATTATTCCATTATTTAATACCCTTGTGTCTTCTGTCTTGTGCTGGTTCATTGTGGTTTGTGTGGTGAGTTCTTGTGTCTTGTTCAGTGTAGTTTTGTCCAGTTATTTGTACCCAATGTTTATCTTTAGTCTTTAGTTAAACATTAACTAAACCTAATGTTTAGGTTTAGTTATTCCATGTTCCTGTGTCCATGTCATGTTTTGTTACCCCACGTGGGTCTTTGTTTTATTATTTATTATTAAAATATCTGTTATTAAAGTAACAGTGCAGTATACGAGTTAACTGCATTAACTAATCTACTGCACTGTAACCTTATTAACTGCATTATGAAGTGGTCCATTAGTGCAAATGAGCATTCAGTATAATATTTCTGGTGTGCAAGTGAGCAGTATACAGTGCAAATGATGCTGTGTGTGTGTAAACAGTCCGGTAGAGCAGATAACATGAAGTACAGTTCAGTCATGCATGGCAGCCCTGTAGTGCAATGTAAACAATGTTATAGCAGCATTAAAGTTAAAGGTATGATGGGTAGTGGAATCAGTGGGGGACCGGAAGTGCCTACCGGTAGGGAAGGAGAGTAAACAGTCTATGAGCGGGGTGAGAGGAGTCCTTGAGAATGCTGCAAGCTCGACGCAAACAGCGTTTCTTCTGGATGTCCTCAATGGGAGAAAGTGTAGTCCCTGTGATGCGCTGGGCTGTTTTCACCACCCGCTGCAGTACCTTGCGTTCAGCAACAGAACAGATCCTGTGACACAGTTGGTCAGGATGCTCTCTATCGTGCAGCGATAGAAGTTCACCAGGATAGTTGAAGACAGTTGGTTCTTCTTCAGTGTCCTCAGAAAGAAGAGACGCTGGTGAGCCTTCTTGACCAGGCATGAGGTGTTGGTGGTCCAGGACAGGTCCTCCGAAATATGAGTCCCCAGGAACTTAAAACTGGAAACGTGTTCAACAGCCATCCCATTAATGTGGATGGGTCGTGTGTGCCTCCTTTCGCCTTCCTGAGGTCCACGATGATCTCCTTTGTCTTGGAGGTTTTAAGGAGCAGGTTGTTGTCTGAGCACCATGTGGCCAGGTGCAGGACCTCCTCCCTGTATGCAGTCTCATCGTTGTTGCTGATGAGACGAGTCACTGTTGTATCGTCTGCAAACTTGATGGAGTTAGATCCGTTCACAGGCCTGCAGTCGAGTGTGAAAAGGGAGTAGAGAAAGGGGCTCAGTACGCAGCCCTGTGGTACACCAGTGTTGAGGGTGGTGGTGGTGGAGCAGATGTGGCCTAACCTAACAAGCTGAGGCCTGTTCGTCAGGAAGTCCATAATCCAGTTGTAAGTAGGGTTGTTAATGCCTAGGTTTCCAAGTTTGACGATAAGCTTGGAAGGGATGACGGTATTGAAAGCAGAGCTGAAGTCTACAAACAACATGCGTGCGTAAGTGTCCTTATTGTCCAGATGTGCGAGCACAGAATGCAGCGCCATGGACACTGCATCATCCGTGCTCCTATTGTTGCAATAGGCAAATTGGTATGGGTCCAGTGTGGGTGGTAGGGAGACCTTTAGGTGTGATGATTGGGTGGTCAGCAGAGGGTGAGAGCTTGGTAGCGGTTTCCTTGTTGTCTCTCTCAAAGCGAGCATAAAAGTCATTAAGCTCGTTCAGGAAGACGGCATCTGTGGCTATGGGGGTGGAGTGTTTGGGTTTGTAGTCACTGATGGCCTGGATGCCCTGCCACATGCGTCGAGGGTCAGAATTGGAAAAATGCTCCTCTAGCTTCAGCTTATAGCAGTGCTTGGCCTTTTTGATGCCTCTCTTCAGATTTTCCCTAGAAGTACTATAGGCCTGTGCATCATCCGATCGGAAGGCAGTGTTGCGTGCTTTCAACAGGAGGCGCACTTCCTTGTTCATCCATGGCTTCTGGTTGGGGTACGTGGTGATCTGCTTCTGGGTTGTGACACTATCAATGGTGGAATTGATTTAGTCCAATACAGAGGAGGTGTAACTATCTATGTCCGTGTGAGAGCCACTGGTGGCCTGAGAAGCAAACATACTCCAGTCTGTGTGTAGAAACCTTTCCTGGAGTGAAAAGTCTGCCCCCGCAGGCCACACCTTGATGGTCTTCACTGATAGCTTCACACGATTAATGAGATTAATGTACTTGGGGTGAGGAACAAAGAAAGGTGATCAGATTGACCCAGGTGGGGGAGGGGTGTCGCGGCGTAGGCTTCAGCCATGTTTGTGTAGACATGATCCAAAGTTTTGTTTCCTCTTGTGTGGCAGGAAACATGCTGGTGGAATTTAGGGAGCACTGTCTTTAAGTTTGAGTGATTAAAATCTCCTTCAACAATAAATGCAGCCTCCGGGTGAGCAGTCTGTTGTTTACTGATGGCTGCATGAAGTTCTTTCATAGCAAGCTTGGCATCAGCATCCGGTGGAATATAAGCTGCCGTTATAATGGTGGAAGTGAATTCCCGTGGCAGATAAAACAGTCTACATTTAACCATGAGAAACTCAAGGTTAGCCGAGCAGTGTCTCCCGACAATAACAGAGTTTGTGCACCAAGCTTTGTTGATGTTAATGCACATTCCACCTCCTCTTGTCTTACTGGATTCCTCTGCCGTTCTATCCGCCCGGTGTGTGTTGTAGCCCGCTAACTCAATAGCTTTGTCCGGTATGCTGCTGTGTAGCCATGGTTCCGTGAAGATTATGACATTGCATCATCAACAGCAAAAGACTTGAACTGCAGAGTCAAATCTCATCCATTTGTTCACTAATGATAGCTAGGAAAATGCTGGGTAAAGAGAGCCGCTGTGTAGCTTTAGCCTAGCTCCTAGACCTCCGCGCTTCCCCTGCCTTTGTTTACTATCTCGACGCCGCCGACGAGCACTTCCGCCCGGCCGTGTAGGGTGCGTTGCATCGGTTGTTCTGACGATCTCAGGGACGAGTTGAATGTTGCTGATGCAACTTCCGGACATGCATAAACTGATATCCAAAAGCTCCTGCCGGGTGTACGATGTAAATGCACAACTGTTCTGGACGAACAGACCCGAGATGAGCAAGAAATACACTATATAAATGCTAAAACGGGAGAGACGCTGAGCCTCGCGATGTTCACATGCCGCCATCTTGGTCTTAGTAAAGGCCCAGTCACCTCTGCTTTTTAGCCTTGTTCAAGGTACAACCAAGAGTAATTGGTCAGCAGATCTAACTAGGTTATGCAGAATAATTAAATCAGAGAGATACTTTGGTGCAAATCACTTTAAAGACTTAAAGTAACTTAAAATAAATTCTAAAACCAACATGTAGGCAATGGAGAGATGCCAATACTGGCGAAATATGTTCATGGTTGTTCATTGTAGTTAACAAGTGAGCAGCAGCTTTTTGCACCATCTGCAGACGCTCAAGTCGAAATAAAAAACCTTGTCCTAACTTCCCCAAGACATTTCAACAGTGGTGCTAACGAGTTTGCATCTTGACGATTCAAAGAAAGGTAGAGTTACTTTTCATCTGCATGGGAATGAAACTAGTTGCAGTTTTTCCCAAAAAATAAGCTCTAGCGGAAGTAGATATAAAGAAAATAAAACCGGACCAAGAATGGAACCTTGCAGGACAATAAGATCCGAACCACTTCTACGCAGTCCCTCTAACTCAAACGCAATGCTCTAATCTAGAAAGCAGGATATTATGGTCTGGTGTCAAATGCAGCCGTAATATCCAGAAGCATGAGGGCGGCACAATCACCTGAGTCTGTGACCAACAAAAGATCATTAAAACTTCAACAAGGATGTTTCTGTACTATGCAGTGATTTAAAACCAGAGTGAAACTCTTCTTGCAAACCATATTGGCTTAAAAATTATTGCAATTGTGTAAAAACAACTTTCTCTAATATTTTAGATAGGCCTAGAGTTATCAAGAATTGAGGTATCCAAGTTTGACTTCATCAATGGTTCCACTATAGACATGTTTAAAATTTAGGGGTACAACTCCTGAGGCAAGGCTGCGGTTCATGATTTACTGAATTTGTGGTCCAAGGGTTTCGGAAACATCTTTTAAAAAATGAGAAGGAATGATATCTAAGCAACAGGAGTGATTTCATTTTTGCTACAATGTCTCGCAAAAAAGATTGAGTCACAGGCACAAACAGTCGAGCACATGGTAGTGATAGATGAATCAACAGGAGGAGAAGAGATATGTGCTCTAACAACAGCAACCTTGTCAACAACGAAAAGGTTTGTGCTGGTTCATTGTGCTTGTTGGGTGAGTTCCTGTGTCTTTTTAGTTTAATCTTGTGTAGTTTTAATTTTCATGTTCATAGTTAATTTTAGTCTTGTTTAAGTGTAGTTAGTATAAGTCCTGTCTTGTTATCGTTTCCCTCTGTTTTGTTATGTTGCCCCCTGGTGGGTTTTGTTTGGGTAAGACCTTACCCGCTGTCTGCACTTCTGTCCTCTGTCCTTGTCTCACCCACCGCGATCAAGACAGAATGAACCAGCCATCACAGGACCCAGCAGACAGAGCGATTGTTGCGGCAGTGGTCGAGGCCGCCGGGCTCCCCTCCAGGGTCGAAGCCACCGGAATCCTGTGCCCGCCCGAGTCCAGCCGGCCATTCCCTCCCGTGTCCAGCCGGCCATTCCCTCCCGTGTCCATCCGGCCATTCCCTCCCGTGTCCAGCCGGCCATTCCCTCCCGTGTCCAGCCGGCCATTCCCTCCCGTGTCCAGCCGGCCATTCCCTCCCTTGTCCTGCTGGCCATTCCCTCCCGTGTCCTGCCGGCCATTCCCTCCCGTGTCCTGCCGGCCATTCCCTCCCATGTCCTGCCGGCCATTGATATGAAGTGCTTTGAGCGGCTGGTCCTGGCACACCTAAAAGACATCTACCATCCACACCAGACCCATACCAATTTGCCTACCATAGAAATAAGAGCACAGATGATGCAGTGTCCATGGCGCTGCACTCCATGCTCACACATCTGGACAATAAGGACACTTATGCACGCATGCTGTTTGTAGACTTCAGCAACAACGATGAGACTGCATACAGGGAGGAGGTCCGGGACCTGGCCACATGGTGCTCAGACAACAACCTGCTCCTTAACACCTCCAAGACAAACAAGATCATCGTGGACTTCAGGAAGGTGAAAGGAGGCACACACGACCCCATCCACATTAATGGGATGGCTGTTGAACGTGTTTCCAGTTTTAAGTACCTGGGGACTCATATTTCGGAGGACCTGTCCTGGACCACCAACACCTCATGCCTGGTCAAGAAGGCTCACCAGCGTCTCTTCTTTCTGAGGACACTGAAGAAGAACCAACTGTCTTCAGTCTTCGCTGCACGATAGAGAGCATCCTGACCAACTGTGTCACAGTCTGGCACGGGATCTGTTCTGTTGCTGAGCACAAGGCACTGCAGCGGGTGGTGAAAACAGCCCAGCGCATCACAGGGACTACACTTTCTGCCATTGAGAACATCCTTCCAGTAGGCGCTTCCGATGCCTCCGATGTTTATTGGAAGGCGGACTTCCGTCGCTAAAGAGACCAAACAATACAGAGCACTGCATTTCTCCTAATCTATAGTGAAGAGATGCGTGCGCACATAAACAAACAAACAAGATGGGCGAAAAGTTTGGACATTCGAAAGTTTTCCTTCCGTCTCTGCGTCCTCCCGGGTCTGATCCAAAAGCTCAGTTTAAAAACCCTTCATCGCTGTGAATGAGTGTTAAGATTTTGCTGCAAGTCTCCTCTGTTGGTTCTAGCACTGGTGTAGTAAATCTACACTTTGCTGGAGAAGCGTTAACAAACTATTGTGCAGCACGAAAAACCCATGTAATCCACCATTGCTGTATTTATTTCTCCTTCGTTGTGTTTGGATGTACACGCGCATACCATACTCCCACACCTAATACGCATGCGTGCAATGTCATTTGGTCACTGCGGGGTTTACACGAAAATGAGAACGCCGTGGTTTTCAAAAACTTGCACTTTGAAACCCGTTTTCAAAAGTTTGTGTTATCAGTCCCCTAATCAGAAGTTAGTATTAGTCCTGTCTTGTTATGTTTCCCCCTCATGGGTTTTGTTTTGTGTTTATTATTAAAATCTTTTGTCAACCCCTTACCCGGTGTCTGCACCTGGGTCCTCTGTCCTTGTCTCACCCACGGCGATTATGACACAAGGTTTGTGTGAGTTGTTGGATATCATATCTGAGAATTAATTTTAACAGTCTTTTGATATTTGAGCAGACTTTCCTTAAAAATGTCAGAAGATACCTGCAGCTGCACACAATTTACAAACTGCACCTTCAATCATAAATTATTTTAATCATCAGTTACATCATTGGAAAGTTTTTTGGTACATTGCTGTAATTAATTTGGTCCGGTCCAGATATGTCCGCACAACAGAACTGTGTTAACTTTTTTTTATTAAACAGGCCAAGCTGACATTATTAACATTTTGCATAGTCTTCAATGTGTATGTACATGTAAACTTCAACTGTATATATACAAATTATATTTTTAGAGAACGTGGCATTGAAAGGAACAGCTACACAGTCATCTACATATAACACCTTTGGAGCTCAGAATGCCATAGATGGTAAAAGATATGGAGCAAGTGAAGCGGCATACTGCTGCATTACAGGATATCTAAGTAACCCATGGTGGAGGTTGGATCTCCAGCAAAATTATGAGATCAGTACAGTCATCATCAGTTCTAGATCAGACGGTTGGGCTGATCAAACCAACGGAGCAGAGATTCGTATTGGAAACTCACTGGAAAACAATGGAAACAACAATCCCAGGTGAAGTTATTGAGGTGACTGATTGATTTTAACATCTCTATAGAGATTCATTTATTTTTTCTTTCTGTCTCTCTCTCTCTCTCTCTCTCTCTAGATGTGCTCTGACTTCTGGTGTTCAAGTGGGTTACACCTTTAGTTACTCATGTCATGGGATGGAGGGACGTTATGTGAATGTGATCATAGCTGGACGTGCATCTTATCTCTCTCTGTGTGAAGTGGAGGTCTATGGAAAACGTAATTTCTGACACATAATTCTGTACAGTAACGTACTACTTAGATCTTAGTTAAAGCTTGTAGCTTTTTCCAATATTTTGTTTTAATCAAATCAAAATCGATTCCAACTTTATGATTAATGATCATCATTTAAAATAAACAATTTTCTCAATTTATTCTTTGTTTTTAACACATTATTTCTGCGTTGATTGTTTCTTTTTGCCTTTTTATAAAGTTTTTTATTTGTTTTTGATTGTCAAATGAGCATTTTCTGTGATTCAGGACATATAAAAAAAACTTTTCTGAGGCTGAGATATTCCTCCAGTGTTGCAGCCGCAGCGCGCGATGAAATCCTTCATCAGGTGAGAAAAGGAGTCTTAAAAAGGCTGTAACTCGGACAGTTTTTGCATATCTCATGTTAATCTTGAGTATTTATAGAATAGTATCTTACGCATTAAATATCCCTAGAGTATACAAACGGTGGGGGAGTGTTTCGAGCAAAGAAATACTACATCATACGTCCAACTTGTTTGTAATAAAGTTCGTAAGAAGGGAAGGAAGGAGGCGGGAACCGGCGAACATTCAAACACGAAAACTTTAATTAAATAAACACTGAACACGGAAGTAACCGGCAGCCACCTCACGGCAGACTACCGGCCATAAAACATACACAAACTAAACACAGTTTCGGGCCCGGTCCTCTCTCGTCAACAGTCCTGCCGAACATCCATTTAAGCTCCCAATCTCCTCCGTGATAAGATGCGGGACCAGTGCGCGCACAGCTGCTTGCACTTATCACTCACGCCACCGGCCCCGCGTCACGGCTCTCGTCCCGCCTTCCACACCACATCGTTCTTGACTGGTTGAGCATGCCAAGCATGAGAAGACAACATGTTTAACATTATAAAGAAGTCAGGATGCATGAAACACCGTTGCATCCCCCTATAAGATAGAAAAGTAAATGTGATGATTGAAGACAGAAGTGATATATGAGAGTGTTTGATGTGTGTAAATATATGACATGAGTGATGATGACAGATGAGAAATGACAGTATGTTTCATGTGTGGATTGAAATATTTGATGTATTTTAGCTTCAGTCTGCTCTGGCATTGAACATCTCTGATTTTAATCTGTCCTGGACACAACTACCCAAGAAAGAAGAAGAACACGAGGAGGACAGAGGTGAGTACACACACTGGTTGTGAATAAACAGCACAAACACATCTGAGCGAAGACGCAAACTTTCGTGTTTAAATCTGTTACAAGCATAATTCATCATGATTGACTCGCTGTTAATTCTTAAGTATGCTAGATTGACAACATAAAAGCTACAACCACTAGGTTTAGGAGTTTTGCATGCTGTGAGTGCGGATGGAGGGCAGCGAGTGATTTTCTTTATAGGGAATTCACAATCACAAACTCAAAAATTGCATCGTTTTTGATTGTTTAAATTGACTAAACCACGAAACCAAAAGGTGTTTTTATTGTGAAGCTAAAGTCGATGTTTATGAAGGGGGAAATGCGACTATTGACTGAGAAACGGAGGAAAAAATGGATTGTTACCTGAATCTGCAGTCGGGAGGAGATGAGCCGGTGTCCTGAAATCTCATCCTACCAGATCATCTGTACAAATTTTGCACTGTAAAATCATCCTACATGTCCATTGCTACGGGAATGTCATGGTGTTTTTTCATTGTTAAATTATTCTACATATTAATTTAATGCTGGTAGAAACATTTGACAGAGTATTGCGCTGTAAATGAATCCTACAGGTTTATTTTGTCGATGTTGTTTAGATTATATTACGCTTTGCGCTACAGTAGGAAAATCTGACAGGGTAGGACAATTCCACAGAATACCAGAAGACTTCCTAAAATGCTTAACAAGGTTTAATGTACCTAAACATCAACCAGGGAAGCCCACACTTCTGTCAAGCCTTGTCATCAACACTAGATGCTGTTAAAAGAACGAGTCAGATCATCAATTATAAGAAAACAACTTAACAACATCTTAACAACGACTATGCAAAACCAGATTTCTATTAAACCTTCATTGTAATAAACACATGCTACGTTAAAAGAACAAGCACTTAGTCTGGGGATAACAATAGTTTCACGTTAAGCTTGTTTAAAGAAACCACAAAACCTAGCTCAAGGCAGTGACAAACTGAGAAAATCCAACTTTTCTGTTATCATGTTTATGTTTGATGTAAAAAAAATGTATTTACATTTACATTTACATTTAGTCATTTAGCAGACGCTTTTATCCAAAGCGACTTACAGATGAGGAAACCTTGAAAGCAATTATAACAACATAGGCAACAAAATACAGAAGTGCATCAAACTAGTCCATTAAAGCCTAGCACAGTACACAAAGCTAAGAATAGTGAGGTTAGTTGTTTTTTTGTTTTTTTTTAAAGAAGGAAAGGGAAGAGAATTAGGAAAAATCAATCAGCGATTAGGAAAAATCAATCATATTTAATTTGGTTTTCCGTGGTTGTTGTTTTGGTATGTTAAGCTGTTTCCTTTTAATGGATTTTGGGCAAGTACACTTTATCTGTTTAATAAGGGCACGTTCTTTTAACAGAATATAGTATTTATTACAAGTAAGGTTTGACAGAAATGTGGTCTCACCTGGTCGTTGTTCAGGTCGTTAAACATGGGTTCTTTGTTTTTGTCAGTGCATTCCTCTGGAGAAAATCACTTGCTGCCGTCCACGTGATTGAAACCTTTCAGTGAGCTTTTTTTAGTGTGTACGCGACGCCCGTATCAACACAGGCAGACGGCTTGGTTCCACTTCTCTTTGTAGATGACGGTGTGCCGTTAAAAATCATTACAAACTAATTTGAAATTGGGGGGGGACACGAACATGATTTCACGAAAAGTTGGGGTAACGTGTGCCCCTCGTCCCCAGAAATTACAGCCCTGAACACTATCAGTACAAATGAAGTTAGTTTGCTGTGGGAAACTTGCTCTGGCTGTTAAACACCTTTGATCTGCCATTGCGATTAAGCAAGTACGGACAGTAATGGGGCATGTTCTGGGATTCTGCTTTGTTATGATGGAGATATTTTCTAGTTTATTTACTTCTATTGAGGTCAGATACTGAACATCACATTTTTCTTTAGCAGACGCTTTTATCCAGAGGAGATAAAGGAAATAATAAAGCCAATAGGAGGCAATACTAGAATAGGGTTTTATACCAAGATACTAGTTTTCACAAAGCTGGAACAACACCTATTCAGAGAGAGGGGGTGTTAGTGTTTTTTGTAGAGAAGTCAGCATTTACCAGTCAAGAATTCACAGAAAAGATGATGTGTTTTAAATTGTTTTGTGAATAATGTGACTGATGTGGTTAACCGGACTGTATTTGGAAGATTGTTCCACCAGCAAGGATTAGTGGATTTACATCTATCGATTTATCCAACAAGACATACAGCTTATTATACTATACAGTTTTGTTTCTGAGTATGTGCAATCCCTGGGAGCGAATCCATGACCGTGGCATTGCTAGTGTAAAGCTCTAACCTCTGAGCTACAGTAAGTTGATGTGATGTTCTCTATAGCTGTGAAATGGATGAAGGGGTCGAGGTATGCTAAACCCCACTGAATTTGTAATATATATTTCACCCTAAAGAGCGATGTTTTTTTTACCCAAGCTGTGTAAATATTGGATTGGATTCAATTTATTGTCATTACACACATACAAGTACAGTGTAACGAAATGTAGTAAGAAGAAAAATACAGCATAACATGGGGAAGGTGAGGAGAAAAACATGTACACAATACACCATAGACAAGACTTGCAACAGGGATAAGTAATCCAGTTCCGGCAAGCAGCCAGCTGATCCTGCGCCATTACAGTGCTGTTCACAGACTCGCTTGTCAGGCTGGCAGGTCAAAGCGACGAAGGCGATGGATCTGGGGATGGGAGACCGCCTCAGTCGAGTGTGGCATATGTGTGTGTGATAGTCTGTGTGATAGTCTGTGCAGGTGTTTCAGTAGAATGGGGAGGGACGCAAGAGCGTCTAACCGTACTTCTCCACTCAGGGTTGAATTCCAGCACCAGGCTTGGCCAAGGCTGATACAGGGGAGTCGAAAAAGATAAGATTGATTGTTTAGTCTTGGGGCGAGCAACCGCATTCCATTTCCACGGCTACTCTCTTTGTCCATTTTGGTCTCCAACAACATCAATTTTCCTTTGCAAAGTCGTGAGCTTCTCCGTGATAGAATCCATATTGTGGTTAATAGTCTCATTTCCAGAGCCGACTGCTCTTCCCACTGCTTCCATCATAACGGGCAGCCTTGTGAGACTTTGGACAGCTGTTCCCGTTTTCTTAAAATATTGGACGGAACACTCTGCTGGGTTAATGGTGGGTTATTATAACCCAACTGCAGGGTTGATTTTACCCAACCTTGGGTGAAAAACAAGCCTGCGCTGCTTAGAGAGTTGTGTCGGATTAATCTAAACCCCGGCTAGAGAAAAAAAGCGTGTAGGAATGTTAAAAAAGATATACTGCTGACTGTTCAGCTTTTTTAAACTTATTTTTGCCCTAAGAAAAAATGTCATTTACATTTGCCCAGAGTTTATTCCCTGCATATACTTTATCTGCCAACACACACACAGACACACACATACATACAATTTAGTGGGGTTCAGACAGTAAATTCAAAGTTAATTTAACTCAACAATAGCTTAACAAATGGCTTTACTGAAAAATGGCTTAAACAAGCAAGCCATCATTTAAGAGTGTATAAATATTGTGATTTATTGATTGTTGGTTTCATTCACAGGTCCTTGTGTTAAGCAATGATCCGAGAGATACTGGAGGTTATTTTTATCACTCCTGCATGTTTCCTGACAAGTATGATGCTGGAGTTGCACAATATAGGCTATTGTAATTATTATAAATACACGTTCAGTGTAAGTGTATGTTTATTAGGACAATATATGCAATGTAATAGTGCAATAAATGTGTCAGAACATATCCTTTTTGAAGATTTGTGGGTAGATTTACAATCTGATGGACGGGCTCCTAAAGAGAGGAGGCGACTCTTTAATTTCTGTGAATGTATGTTTAATATTTAAGAGCAATTTAACCAAACATTTCACACTACTGTAATTTATTTTTAATAGGGTTAAGGTTCGGCCTCATGAATTATATATGCTGTGTTTACTATCTAAGTGCGAACATAATAAAATGATCAATCTCACAAGTCTGCTAAGACTTCTTTTATTCACGGCTCGTTCCCTCTGCTGTCACAGTCTCGTGAAATAACATGATGTTCACATCAGTGCTCATTATTTTTGTGTTGTTAGTTGTGTAGCTCATGACTGGATGTGCATCCATCTCTCTGTGTAACGTGGAGGTGTATAGCATGGGGCAATTCTGACCCCTTTAATTATTCATCATACAAAACAGATTTGTGGGAGTCAATTGAATGTATGAAGATCACAACTTTACTTTTATGAAGCGGCGAGTAGACATTTTGTGAGCTATAAAAAAATAACAACCCTTTCTTCAACAATTTCCTGACTTCCACATCAGTCTCCAATGCTTTGCATTCTGAGCTGACGCAGGATCCTGTGTTTTTACACCAGCATCACATGCATGCATTGTGTGGCGTCCTGATGACCACGTAATGCATGCATGTGATGCTGGTGTAAAAACACAGGATCCTGCGTCAGCTCAGCATGCAAACATTGTAAACGCTGTCTCCTGCACTGCATGCTCTCGTAAATGTGCGACGTTGACGCGTAAGTCAGGGAATTGTTAAATGAAATGTTATATTTGTTTTGTTGCGCACAAAAAGTGTACTCTTCACTTTATAAAATGAAGTTTGAAACACTGAAATCACATGAACTATTTAAAGGATTTTTATACTAGCGTAATGTGCTTTGATTGTAAGTTCAATGTTACAAGTTTCTCACTCGACACTGCTGGCATTGCTTTAAACTGATTTACTGTATGACATGTGACATGGCTTCTGTCAGGACTCTGTCCTTCCTGTCTGACATGTGTCTTTCCTATATTTAAACGCTTCCTGTTATGTCTCTCAGCCCCGCCCTCCTGTCTCCGTAATCTTCTTTAAATTGTGTTTCACTCTCGTTATGGTTTCATTCCAATCACCTGTCACCACTCTCCCCATGTCATTACTCCTTGTTAGTGTCTCCCTTTATATAGCCCCAGTGTCCCTCTGTTCAGTGTTTGGTGCATTGTCTAACGTATGGTTATCATTACTGTTAACGGTTGGATATCTTGTTCTCTGTATTTTCCCCTTTAAAGGCTTCCTTGTGTTCTTGGAGTACCTTTGTTCCTGTTTCAGTTTGGAGTAGGGATGGGCAAATGAAGCCTCGTGAAACAATGTGGCTTTCCCAGTAGCGGTTTTAGGCACGGGCGAACAGGGCAGTCACCCGGGGCGGCATTTTTTCATGTCACATGGGGGGCGGCAGTGGCACGAGCAGTAAAAGAAAACTCTGGGCCGCCGCGAACGCGAAGCGGTTTTCTATTATCTGTCATTCATTCATTGTGTGGGGAATCGGCAAATTGGCGCTCAATGGTGGTCTCGCCCGGGGTGCAATTCAATGTAGAACCGCCACTGGGCTTTCCCCTGAATGTTTCGGAAAAAGATTTGAAGCATCAAGAGTGTCGAGAACAGTGCCATCTGGTGCTTATTTCAAATAAAGCATCCAGAAGCCTGTGGAAGAAGCTCTGTCAGTTGACGCAAACACAACACACTCCAGTTTCATTGTTATGTTCAAATAAAAGCTCCTTGTCACATACCAGGCATCTCACCTTCTGAAAAAGTCTTTCTTTTTTGGCTGCTGCCAATGCTGCCTTACAAATCCTTCACCAAATTACCTAAAAAACAAAACAAAATAAAAACATTTACAAATCAGCTATCAAAATTGCATTTAACCCTAAATAAAAACGTTATGAACATGTTTTATAAACACCATTATTGAATATAGACCTACTTGTTTATTTATAATATACATTTTACATGCAGAATGACATCTTTTTATACATGCCTTTATGACATCAAGACTAGATTACTGTAATGCACTATTAGGTGGTTGCCCTGCAGGCCTATTACAAAAACTCCAACTGGTCCAAAATGCGGCAGCTCGAGTTCTTACGCGTACAAAAAAGTATGAGCATATTAGCCCCGTTCTGTCAACCTTGCACTGGTTACCTGTAAAGCATCGCATAAACTTTAAAATCTTGCTTATTACCTATAAAGCCTTGCATGGTTTAGCTCCTCACTACTTGAGAGAACTTCTTACGTATTATAGTCCATCACGTGCACTACGCTCTCAGGTGTCAGGTCAGTTGGTAATACCTAGAATTTCAAAATCAAGTGCAGGCGGCAGATCCTTTTCTTATCTAGCGCCTAAACTTTGGAACAGTCTTCCCTGCAATGTCCGGGAGGCAGACACACTCTGTCAGTTTAAATCTAGACTAAAGACGCATCTGTTTAATCTTGCATACACTACACTATCATAATATATATATTTCAAAGATCTAGGCTGCACTAGTTAGATCAACCAGAACCAGGAACACTTCCAATAACAACTGATGCATTTGTTGCATCAAAGAGTGCAGAACAGTACTCTACTCTCAGCCAGTCTTCTGTCATTGTTCCAAGGTTAATAGAGCGGGCAGGACGCAGTCCAAGGTTACCGGAGCGGGCAGGGCGTAATCCAAACCCAGACCTGACAAATGCTGGACGAAGGACGTGGCGACTCTACAAAACTTCAGTCGCTATTAGATTATTAATGATAATTTTAAATCTAAATTTGTTTTTTATTTTGCCTTGTTGTGCAAGCACTGTCGAGCTTGTGCAGAGGCTGCAGTTTTTGCCAGAGGGGAACTGGAATCCCCTGGTTAGGCCTGGTTTCCCTCTGAGGTTTTTTTTCTCCTCCAATGGAGTTTTGGGTTCCTCGCCACCGTTTGCATACTGTTTTGCACTGTTTGCCTGGCCGGGGGGCTGCTAGAATTTGGTAGTCTTATTTAATTAACACTGCATATAGGAATTTATAGTGTGTCTGATATTTGACCTGTGTTTTGACTTCCATAACCTTTTATGTTTTACTTATAGTCAATGTTTTCTTGTACAGCTGCTTTGTAACAATGAAAATTGTAAAAAAGCGCTATATAAATAAAGCTGACTTGACTTGACTTAATGATGATATGAGCTGTTCACAGCTTTAAACTATGATGATCTCAGTCTTGTTTTTGACGACTTTAATGGATCTTTCAGTGATACTGTTTCAGCACGAGATGAAGAAGAAATGAATTAATGTGGAAAAAAACAAAAGCGCTTTAACAAACTTGTTCGCTCATTGCATTGTTATGTGTGAGTCTGCTGCGTTTGACTACAGCGCTTCTTAAAGTATAATGTGGAGGCTAAGCTTGCTTTTATCAACAAAAACACGTGATGCAATACGAAAATGACAACCATATCGTGTGGACATTTATATAGACAGGCTGCTTCATTAGTGGATTTTACTTTTGATTTTAAAATTCACTTGTTCTGTAGCCTACTTTAGAAACGATCACGATCTATAAGATTGGCTTGAGAAGTAGACTGTGGATGTCTTTGGAGTCGATCACACCATAAAATCATCAGATTGCAACACTAAACAGCAGAGTACTTGATGCGTACTCAATCAAATACACGCTACTGTTCCACAGATACCCGCGGACGCGGATTACGTCTGGCCCTGCCGTTAAGGTACAGCATTGTAAAATTAAGAATGTTTAGCTTAGAGGGGATCCCCTTCTCCACAAAGATAACCAGATAGGAAATCCCTTCCTCCAACTATTTAGCCAGGAATGTATTCAGTGAGCTTAACTACTTCACAGTCCATTATTTTGCGGGATTGTATTAATTTATGCAGAAATTAAATCTAACAGTAGTGAAAAAAAATTCTGGTTATTTAAATGTAATGTATTGATTAACTTTCAAAGTAAAGTACTCTCCTCACGAACCCTTCAACCAGACTGAGCCAACAAGGACTCGTTAAGTAAGATCTGGGGTTCCAACCTTCTGACACGCAAAGCGAAACTCACACGTGATTGGACAGAAAGTGAGGCTTCATTTGTCATAGATAACGTGACTCTGGGAAACCAATACACACCTGGATACGGGGGTTCACTAGAAATTGTGTCGCATTCGCGATACGCACCTCGAAGCTTCAGTGTCATACGTAACATCACTAGTTTGCAGTCATTATTTCATTTTTCTAAGACCCTTGTTTTTTCCCTCTTCAGGGAAGTGTTTGTTTTCTAGTGTTTGTTCATGTTTTCACCATTGTGGGTTTTTGTTTAATAAAAGTTTTTTACTTTAACCTTTCGTTTGGTGAGCTAGTGCAAATTGTATCCTCTTTTTCCTATTTGTAGTGGAGATGAGTGGTACCCGGTGGGGTCTTCTGCTGTTGTAGCCCATCCGTCTTCAGGTTGTGCGTGTTTTGGCTTGATAACTGCTTTGCTGCTTACCTCGGTTTTAACAAGTGGATATTTTAGTCAAAGTTGCTCTTCTATCAGCTTGAATCAGTCGGCCCATTCTCCTCTGACCTCTAGCATCAACAAGGCATTTTCACCCACAGGACTGCCGCATACTGGATGTTTTTCCCTTTTTACACCATTCTTTGTAAACCCTAATAATGGTTGTGCGTGAAAATCCCAGTAACTGAGCAGATTGAGAAATACTCAGACTGGCCCGTCTGGCACCAACAACCATGCCACGCTCAAAATTGCTTAAATCACCTTTCTTTCCCATTCTGACATTCAGTTTGGAGTTCAGGAGATTGTCTTGACCAGGACCACACCCCTAAATGCATTGAATCAACTGCCATGTAATTGGTTGATTAGATAATTGCATTAATGAGAAATTGAACAGGTGTTCCTAATAATCCTTTAGGTGAGTGTATAAAGGTTTTAGAGCAACATATGCTACACAATGGTAAACAAGCCCCGGTCCCAACTTTTTTTGAGGCCTGTAGCAGGCATTCAATTTGAAATGAGCTAAGTTAGTGGATAAAAGTGTAACATTTCTCAGTTTAAACATTTGCCATGTTAGCTATGTTCTATTGTGAATAAAATATTGGCTCATGTGATTTGAAATTCCTTTAGTTTTAATTTTATTCAAATTTAAAAAACGTCCCAACTTTTCTGGAATCGGGTTGTTACTCTCTTGAAGGGCATCTGTAACATATTACGTGCGATTGTATTAGTGTATAAAAACATACAGTATTTTTTCCACCAAACTTCTGAACTAACATGGACAAATTAAAATGTTGATGTCTCACCATATGGAAATTAATAACTTGGAACCACATTGGAACAATTGAGAAATTTATAAAACGAGGGTCTTAAAATATTCCCTTGAGAAGCTCTACAACTAATTGGTAATGGATCAGCCAGCATACCACAGGATACCTTTAATGATGAGGTAACACACACAGTTTAACATGCCAATCTCATATTAATCTTGAGTGCTTATACGGTAGTATGGCATACGTTGTATCTTCGAAGAGCATTTAGTTTGATCAAATTGATAAAAGAGAGATTCAGCTGTACAATTATTTCCGGAATAACATGAGCTGCTAGAGTGAAGTTCATGTCCGGCATCTTTTAGCGCTGGGACCGCGCCATCTATCAGTTTCAAATAATCTCCAAATCTAATGTTATATCCACCATTTAAATAACATCCATCACTGAATTGCTGTGAACATACAGACACACCTAAACTTCACAATCGCAAGAGTAAATCTTGACACAGCGCAGATAACCTTGATGGTAAAACAAGCCGTGGATTATCCCGCTTGTGGTAGTATAATGTAAACTTCACAATGGAGTGTAAAGTCCTAAATCTGGACTGCAAATCAAAGAAAATATTGTTTTTAAAGATATTGTTGTGGAATTTTCTTATTCCTTAATCAAGGTGAGTCAATTTTGACAAACGCAATATACAGAGACATCAGGTACTTTGCAAAGTATTTTATTGTCGTTTAATCTGCATCATAAGCAATGAGCATGGTGCAGAGCAAAGGCCCTCTTTCCTCCTGCACCCAGAGTATATATATGATTAAAAACGTGACACCCCCTCCCTTTGCTCCCTAACAAGAATCCCGAGCTGGTTTACGAGAAGTTCCGTTATTCCAAACAGAACATCTTGGCCTCTGCTCGAGGGCAAAGGCAGAGTGGTATGACGTGTATAGAGAAAAACATGATAACAATAGAAAAGAAAACATAGATAAACACTTCGTAAACATATAGACAGACACATCAAGAAGCTAGACTAGAAAATTTCCATTACAATATCATTTTCAATCTGGTTATTTATTTTGGACAACACAAACAACAGAAACAAGCTTTGATAAAGTGGACGTTGCGAAGATCCAGTAAAAAAAGGCTTTTTTGGAAATAAAATGTCCATCCACACTGCCATAATAGAATCATTGTCAATATCATTTCTAGCATTATACATCAACTTAGCACAGCCATATACACATTCACACAGCTGCTCCAGGGCATTGGTGAATATCGCCGGAGAACATTTTACATTTACATTTATGCATTTGACAGACACTTTTATCCAAAGCGACTTACATTGCATTATCCTATACATTTAGACATAGGTATCTGCAATCCCCTGGGATCCAACACACAACCTTGCGCTGTTAACACAATGCTCTTACCACTGAGCTACAGGAATGCTTGAACACAAAAGTAACAGTCGATTCGCAGTTTCAGCATTTTTCCTTCATTCACAGAACTGACCATTAGTGAGAAATAAACGTCTCATATATGATATTTGCTCCAAAACCAAGTAGAGGAGAGTAGCCCCATCTGATTGTTTTTCTCTCTCTCTCTAGATGTACTGTTACTTCTGATATTTTAGCTGATAAAGCTGTCAGTTACTCATGTAATGGGATGTTGGGACGTTATGTGAATGTGGTCATCACTGGACAAACATCTTATCTCACTCTGTGTGAGGTGGAGGTCTATGCAACAGGTAATTGTTCTTCTTCCTTTGTTTTGAATGGTAGTTGGCAAACCAACTTTCAGTGCATTTCCTATCTACTCACATGGAGTGTGAAGACCAAGGAGGAGGCTGGTCAATTAAAATTTGACTTAGAAACTCTTTGAAACACAAAAAAGACTGAATGTTCAAACATTCATCAGTGGACCACTCCAAGCAAGAGGAACAAACAGGTTTTCACGTTTGCTTGGGCTTAATACATGGCTGCAAAAAACCTGCAATATAAAAGGAGTGAACTTCATTGACAACTTCAATATTTTCTGGAGTCAGAGGCAACTGTTTCAACAAAATGGGTTCAAGATTGCTTAAGGACAATATCTTCTTCTCCCTCAGTCATCCTTCTGCCAATACACTCAACCAGAATGGCACACACACACCCGAACACAGTGTGAATGACCACATGTCTTCACCTCAGCACCTGGTTGGACATGCGGCTGACACGTCACACAATGATAACACCACTCAGTTCATGGACACCATCTCAGCTGAGCCCTGCCCACCGAGCTTAACATTTACATTTACATTTAGTCATTTAGCAGACGCTTTTATCCAAAGCGACTTACAGATGAGGAAACATTGGAAGCAATTATAACAACATAGGCCACAAAAGTGCATCAATGCAAAAGATGCCAAGTGCATCAAACTAGTCCATTAAAGCCTAGCACAGTATAAAAAGCTAAGAATAGTGAGGTTAGTAAGTGTTTTTTTATATAAAGAAGGAAAGGGAAGAGAATTAGGATAAATCAATCAGCGACGTGTTGACGGAAGAGATGCGTTTTAGGCGTTTTTTAAAATGGCAACCGAGTCTGCTGATCTTGTAGCAGCTGGTAGATCATTCCACCAATGTGGAACAGATCCAGAGAAGGTACGGGAGAGTGACTTTTTTCCTTTTTGGGATGGTACCACTAGTCGTTGTTCCTTTGCAGACTGCAGTGATCTGGCAGGAACATAGATCTGCATTAGCGAGTGGAGATACGATGGTGCAGATCCGGTGTTGGTCTTGTAGGCCAAGAGCATAGCTTTGAACTTTATGCGGGCGGCAACAGGGAGCCAGTGTAACCTGATGAAGAGCGGAGTTACATGCGCTCTCTTCGGTTCATTGAAGACCACTCTTGCCGCCGCATTCTGGATCATCTGGAGAGGTTTGATTCTGCAAGCAGGAAGTCCAGCCAGAAGCGCATTGCAATAATCCAGTTTGGACAGGACAAGAGCCTGGACTAGGATTTCCGTAGAGTGCTCCGATAGGAAAGGTCTAATTTTCCTAATGTTGTAGAGGGTGAATCTACAGGACCGGGTGGTGCTGGCAACATGACTTGTGAGGTTAAGCCGATCATCGATTACCACTCCCAGGTTTCTGGCTGTGCTGGACGGTGTAATCGTTGATGAGCCTAGTTGAATGGCAAGGTTGTGGTGAATCTTTGGGTTGGCTGGGATCACAAGCAGTTCTGTTTTTGCAAGGTTTAGCTGCAGGTGATGATCTTTCATCCAAAGCGAGATGTCACTCAGGCATGCCGCGATGCGAGCAGTGACCGTCGGATCGTCCGGTTGAAATGACAAGTAGAGTTGTGTGTCGTCGGTATAGCAGTGATAGGAGAAGCCATGCTTCTGAATGACCGAGCCGAGGGATGTCATGTAAATGGAGAAGAGTAGCGGTCCTAGTTGGGACGCGGAGACCTCATCTCTCCAGGATACTCTGAATGACCTACCCGAGAGGTAGGACTCAAACCATTGCAACGCCATTCCAGAGACACCCATAGCACTGAGAGAAGCCAGGAGGATGTGATGATTGACAGTGTCAAAGGCAGCAGACAGATCCAGTAGGATGAGCACAGATGACAGATGATGCTTTTGCCAGTCTCAGGGCGTCAATGACTGAGAGTCTCTGTGGAATGACCGGTCTTGAACCCAGACTGATTGCTGTCCAGGAGGTTGTTTTGCATGAGAAAGGAGGAGAGCTGGTTGAACACAACTCGCTCCAGGGCTTTGGCAATGAAGGGAAGAAGGGAGACAGGCCTGTAGTTTTCTAGCAGTGTAGGGTCCAAGGTGGGTTTCTTTAGAAGCGGTGTGATGCGGGCCTCTTTGAACGCTGTGGGAAATGTCCCAGTGGTGAGCGAAGAGTTGATGATGTGGGACAGAGCAGGCACAACCGTTGGAGAGATGGCCTGGAGGAGATGGGTGGGGATGGGGTCCAGTGGGCAGGTGGTAGGGTGGTTGGAGCCAATGACCTTGGAGACATCAGCTTCAGACAGAGGAGAAAAGGCGGGGAGCACACACGTGTCAGGGATGTGGGCGGGTTCGACAGGTGGTGGCGTAGAGAACTGGCTGCTGATGGCAGTAGTTTTCTTAACGAAGAACGATGCAAAATCAGCAGCTGTTAACTCCGATGAAGGAGGTGACATCTACCGAGAAAGAAGAGAGAAGAGATTGGTAGAGAGAGACACAGACAGACTGTGACATATTAGAACTGCTCCAAGATTCAGCACCAAATGGACGACTTCCTGGAAAACAGCCAGGGAAACCAGGACAGCGTATAACAGCCTCTGATAACACCAGAGATACAGCCCCTCTCACCAATCATGTTATCTCTCTCCCCAGCATCTCCACTTCTGTGCTTCTCAGAGAAAATGGAAAAACTGGTGTATGCTGGAACCAAACTTGCTGGAAGCCCCCAAATATCGACCAAAAAACGACAAGCCCCACAACCACCAAAGCCTGCAGGCCCAGCTCGCCTTTGCCCTCCTCCTGTGAAAGCTCTTCGGCCTCTACCACAACGCCAGGGCCCACACCTCCATCTCCTCGAGGTCAACCAAAAACGACTAATACCAGCTCTAAGTGATATGTGTCGGGTCCCCGCTATGATAACAGTAACTTTCTCAAATGTTTACAGAACAAGCGGGAATCCAGTGTGCCTGTATCTTTTTCTATTGCTGTGCTATCACACGACAGAAAGTCTAAGGCCTTCAATAGTCGTAGATCAAACCAGACTAATCTGGTGCCCATTGCACGTCAAACCAAGATTGCTATGGGGGCAAAAAGCAAGACTGTTAAGTAAGCACTTTTAAACATCCGCTCACTTAAAAACAAATCACTTCTAGTCAACGACTTAATAACCACATACAACCTGGATTGGATGTTTCTAAATGAAACCTGGCTAGAAGACAGCTGCAGTGCAACAGTCCTCAATGAAGCATCCCCTCCTAACTTTACTTTTATGAGTGTCTGCAGATCAGTTAGGAGAGGTGGGGGAGTAGCTGCTCTTTTTAAAGATGTCTGTCAATATAAGCAAATATAATTTCGAAATTACACGTCTAAGTCTGACTGTGTGTTCACACCGAGCGCGAATGAGGCGTCAAGCGCGAGTGATTTACATTTTAAGTCAATGCAAAGACGCGATAGACGTGCTTGCGGCGCGAATAGCGCGAATAAGGGGGGCGCGAATGACGCGAATAGCGCGAATGACGCGAATGACTCGAATGGCGCGAATGGCGCGAAAAATCTGAACTTTGGCGAAAATTCGCGCCGCGTTAACCAATCAGGCGCCTGCTCCATAAAAAATGGAGGACAAGCTCATCTCAGTGTGTGGACACCCAGAGCTATATGATACGTGTTCATAAAAATAGGAATAAAAAGGATCTTGCTTGGAAGAAAGTGAGTGAGAAGGTCGGAGAATCAGGTAAATTGTAAAAACATTTTCGTGAAGCGAATTTCACTCGCGTTTGACGCGAATAGCTCGAATGACGTGAATTTCACGCGCGAATAGCGCGAATGAAGCGAATGACGAGAATGAAGCGAGTAAACACAAAATGTTCAAGCGTCAAACTACTCGCGAATAGCGCGTTTTTGACGCCTCATTCGCGCTCTATGTGAACACACAGTGAGTGGACATCCATGACATGCGGAGTCCCTCAAGGCTCAATTCTTGCGCCTCTACTATTCAACCTGTACATGCTCCCAATGAGCCAAATAATGAGAAATAACCAAATTGCTTACCACAGCTATGCAGACGACACACAGATATACTTAGCCCTATCGCCTACAGCCCCATTGACTTCCTGCTCAAATGCATTGATGAAATAAATAGTTGGATGTGCCAAAACTTTCTTCAGTTAAACAAAGACAAAACTGAAGTCATTGCGTTTGGAAATAAAGATGAAGTTCTCAAGGTGAACGCGTACCTTCACTCTAAAGGTCAAACAACAAAAAATCAAGTCAGGAATCTCGGTGTGTCTCTAGAGTCAGACCTTAGCGTCAGTAGTCATGTCAAAGCAATAACTAAATCAGCATACTATCATCTGAAAAATATTGCAAGAATTAGATGCTTTGTTTCCAGTCAAGACTTAGAGAAACTAGTGCATGCTTTCATCACCAGCAGGGTGGATTATTGTAATGGACTCCTTACTGGCCTCCCCAAAAAGACCATAAGACAGATGCAGCTCATACAGAACGCTGCGGCAGAACCAGAAAATATGATCATATCACACCAGTCCTCAGGTCTTTACACTGGCTACCAGTTACATATAGGATAGATTTTAAAGTTTTATTACTGGTATATAAATCGTTCAATGGCCTAGGACCTCAAAACATTGCAGATATGCTCATTGAATACAGACCCAAAAGAACACTCAGGTCATTAGGATCGCATCAGCTAGAAATACCAAGGGTTCTCTCCAAGCAAGGAGAGTCTGCATTTAGCTATTATGCGAGTCGCAGCTGGAACCAGCTTCCAGAAGAGATCAGATGTGCTCCCACAGTAGTCACATTCAAATCCAGACTCAAAACACATCTGTTTAACTTTGCATTTGATTAATTAAATTCTAAACTATATTTTATTTCATTTTTATTCTTAACTGGTTAATTTTTACTTTTCTTATTTCTTCTAAACTATGTTATTTTTTTATTTATTTCTCAACTGTTTTATCAAATGGATATTTTTAATTTCTTCTATGTAAAGCACTTTGAATTGCCATTGTGTATGAAATGTGCTATACAAATAAGCTTGCGTTGCCTTGCCTAGAAATATTAATTGTAATTCAAGTCATCACTCAACTAACAGATATGTGTGATACTGATACATAATTTGCTGTACTCTTGTAAGTAATGATCACAGTCCTTACCCTAAATCTAATAAAATATGTTATTAATAATACGTTAATGTCTTCAGCAAGTTAGTTTTTCCGTCAAAAGGAATAACTTTAGTTTAGACTCAATGCAGAAGAGGTAGAGCAACAACACGAGAATGACGCAATATTGTGAAATAGCCAATAATTGTCCTGTTATGCCACTCAAATGCCTCTAGGGGGCACCATGTTATGTGATATGTTGATTAATGTCATTAAGCCTTGCTTCATAATCCCCCTCATCCAAACGTTCCTTACAAAGATTTATTGTGTCAATCCATGTTTAATGCAACATACGCTACTGTTCTATGTATTGGTTTCATAGATCACAAATGTCACGTGTCTACAAATATGCAACTTTATATTGTATATTTATATCGTCACACATTTCACTTGGATCCTTTATCTTCAAATATATTCAGAAATGAACAGAAACAGCTGCTTGTTTCATGAAATTCCTAACATTTATTGAGCTTCATACAGCAAGACAATAATGCAAACAACACGTGTGTTTCATAAAGACATAAACTGAGTAATTCTTTACTGATCTGAGTCGTATTGAGCAAGAATTTAATATGTTGAAGAAAAGTTTAGAAGACTGTGAGCAGGAGCTGAAGATGCAGCAGTGCAGCACAAATCTGACAGACTTCACCACAGACACCCGATGATGATGATGATGATGATGTCACACACTTTTGTGTGTTAAATGTTTTTGGGAAATGACCGTTAACTTTTACTATTTCGCTAAAAGCAATAACAGATTTATAAATAATATAAACTTTTAGTAAATAAAAACTAGTAATAGAAATAGAAATCTCTGATCAAAGTTTTAAAACTTTGAATTGACCCTTCGACCGGAGCTGGATCGACAGGGGACCAGACCAATCATAACGTTGATATTATGCGCCCCCTGCTGCTATTTGCCATTTTGCTTTATAACGATGTGAATAGTGGACAGTGTTGCTCCTCAATGTACTGTAGTGATTCTTGATCGCAGGCGATGCAGTGCTTTCAGTTTTATGATCCATAGGCTAGAGCTTCGGTCTTTATTTTGTTTACTGTATTCCGAGTCACTTTTACATCCTGAATTTAATCTTCACATGCATATTGCAGATCTGCGTATTGGATTCGGGTGAAAGAACATGTCACCCCTCCATAAATGATTACTTCACAATCTATTCTTCTAGTGCAGCGGGAGCGCGGTGGCTGATGTCTGACATAGCTTAGGGCGGCGGGTTATGCGAATGGTCAATTGCAACAGCAGTTTTAACATGGACAAATAGAAAACGCAATTGCAAGTGCAGTTTGCAATCCCTTTATGTAGTCCGCAAAGATCACTCCATAGACTATAATGACATCCAGCAGTGATGTGAACACCACGTCATGCACACCAGATCAATAATAGAGAAGAACAATAATAGAAATCACTGAATAAAATCAATAAGCATTTGCACTAAAGATTCTGTTTGTAGATTCAGATTAATGATGTTTCATACAAGAACTTGTAAATAAAAAAAATCAAACAAAGATTAGATTAGATTCAACTTTATCGTCATTTCAATAAATACAGAACACAATATGAGAGAATATAATACAGTGGGCATGTTCTATGAAAATATGACAGTAGGTATATACTATGAACAATATATACAGATCACTATATACTATGAACATTATCACTATGAACATTAATGTACAGGTGGATATGAACAGATAATAATTTAGACTAAACAATAGTGCAAGTGACTTAAGTGTGCATAAATTATTGACATTGGCTATTAAAGTTGCAGTGCAATATGTCAGTTAATGCAGTGGATGAGTTAATAATAGGTTGCAGTCCAGAAGATGAGTAAATGCAGTTAATAAGAATTATTCTATCGAGTCTTTATTTAAGTTCAGTTTGAATTATTCTATCGAGTCTTTATTTAAGTTCTGTTTGAATTATTCTATCGTGTCTTTATTTAAGTTCTGTTTGAATTATTCTATCGAGTCTTTATTTAAGTTCAGTTTGAATTATTCTATCGAGTCTTTATTTAAGTTCAGTTTGAATTATTCTATCGTGTCTTTATTTAAGTTCAGTTTGAATTATTCTATCGAGTCTTTATTTAAGTTCAGTTTGAATTATTCTATCGAGTCTTTATTTAAGTTCTGTTTGAATTATTCTATCGAGTCTTTATTTAAGTTCAGTTTGAATTATTCTATCGTGTCTTTATTTAAGTTCAGTTTGAATTATTCTATCGAGTCTTTATTTAAGTTCAGTTTGAATTATTCAATCGAGTCTTTATTTAAGTTCTGTTTGAATTATTCTATCGAGTCTTTATTTAAGTTCAGTTTGAATTATTCTATCGTGTCTTTATTTAAGTTCAGTTTGAATTATTCTATCGAGTCTTTATTTAAGTTCAGTTTGAATTATTCTATCGTGTCTTTATTTAAGTTCAGTTTGAATTATTCTATCGAGTCTTTATTTAAGTTCGGTTTGAATTATTCTATCGTGTCTTTATTTAAGTTCAGTTTGAATTATTCTATCGTGTCTTTATTTAAGTTCAGTTTGAATTATTCTATCGAGTCTTTATTTAAGTTCAGTTTGAATTATTCTATCGTGTCTTTATTTAAGTTCAGTTTGAATTATTCTATCGTGTCTTTATTTAAGTTCTGTTTGAATTATTCTATCGAGTCTTTATTTAAGTTCAGTTTGAATTATTCTATCGAGTCTTTATTTAAGTTCAGTTTGAATTATTCTATCGTGTCTTTATTTAAGTTCAGTTTGAATTATTCTATCGTGTCTTTATTTAAGTTCAGTTTGAATTATTCTATCGTGTCTTTATTTAAGTTCAGTTTGAATTATTCTATCGAGTCTTTATTTAAGTTCAGTTTGAATTATTCTATCGAGTCTTTATTTAAGTTCAGTTTGAATTATTCTATCGTGTCTTTATTTAAGTTCTGTTTGAATTATTCTATCGAGTCTTTATTTAAGTTCGGTTTGAATTATTCTATCGAGTCTTTATTTAAGTTCGGTTTGAATTATTCTATCGAGTCTTTATTTAAGTTCAGTTTGAATTATTCTATCGTGTCTTTATTTAAGTTCAGTTTGAATTATTCTATCGAGTCTTTATTTAAGTTCAGTTTGAATTATTCTATCGTGTCTTTATTTAAGTTCTGTTTGAATTATTCTATCGTGTCTTTATTTAAGTTCAGTTTGAATTATTCTATCGAGTCTTTATTTAAGTTCAGTTTGAATTATTCTATCGTGTCTTTATTTAAGTTCAGTTTGAATTATTCTATCGAGTCTTTATTTAAGTTCAGTTTGAATTATTCTATCGTGTCTTTATTTAAGTTCGGTTTGAATTATTCTATCGTGTCTTTATTTAAGTTCAGTTTGAATTATTCTATCGAGTCTTTATTTAAGTTCGGTTTGAATTATTCTATCGAGTCTTTATTTAAGTTCAGTTTGAATTATTCTATCGTGTCTTTATTTAAGTTCAGTTTGAATTATTCTATCGAGTCTTTATTTAAGTTCAGTTTGAATTATTCTATCGAGTCTTTATTTAAGTTCAGTTTGAATTATTCTATCGTGTCTTTATTTAAGTTCGGTTTGAATTATTCTATCGAGTCTTTATTTAAGTTCAGTTTGAATTATTCTATCGTGTCTTTATTTAAGTTCAGTTTGAATTATTCTATCGAGTCTTTATTTAAGTTCAGTTTGAATTATTCTATCGTGTCTTTATTTAAGTTCAGTTTGAATTATTCTATCGTGTCTTTATTTAAGTTCAGTTTGAATTATTCTATCGTGTCTTTATTTAAGTTCAGTTTGAATTATTCTATCGTGTCTTTATTTAAGTTCTGTTTGAATTATTCTATCGAGTCTTTATTTAAGTTCAGTTTGAATTATTCTATCGAGTCTTTATTTAAGTTCAGTTTGAATTATTCTATCGAGTCTTTATTTAAGTTCAGTTTGAATTATTCTATCGAGTCTTTATTTAAGTTCAGTTTGAATTGTTCTATCGAGTCTTTATTTAAGTTCAGTTTGAATTATTCTATCGTGTCTTTATTTAAGTTCGGTTTGAATTATTCTATCGTGTCTTTATTTAAGTTCAGTTTGAATTATTCTATCGAGTCTTTATTTAAGTTCGGTTTGAATTATTCTATCGAGTCTTTATTTAAGTTCGGTTTGAATTATTCTATCGAGTCTTTATTTAAGTTCGGTTTGAATTATTCTATCGAGTCTTTATTTAAGTTCAGTTTGAATTATTCTATCGTGTCTTTATTTAAGTTCAGTTTGAATTATTCTATCGAGTCTTTATTTAAGTTCAGTTTGAATTATTCTATCGAGTCTTTATTTAAGTTCAGTTTGAATTATTCTATCGAGTCTTTATTTAAGTTCAGTTTGAATTATTCTATCGTGTCTTTATTTAAGTTCAGTTTGAATTATTCTATCGAGTCTTTATTTAAGTTCGGTTTGAATTATTCTATCGAGTCTTTATTTAAGTTCAGTTTGAATTATTCTATCGAGTCTTTATTTAAGTTCAGTTTGAATTATTCTATCGAGTCTTTATTTAAGTTCAGTTTGAATTATTCTATCGTGTCTTTATTTAAGTTCAGTTTGAATTATTCTATCGTGTCTTTATTTAAGTTCAGTTTGAATTATTCTATCGAGTCTTTATTTAAGTTCAGTTTGAATTATTCTATCGAGTCTTTATTTAAGTTCAGTTTGAATTATTCTATCGAGTCTTTATTTAAGTTCGGTTTGAATTATTCTATCGAGTCTTTATTTAAGTTCAGTTTGAATTATTCTATCGAGTCTTTATTTAAGTTCGGTTTGAATTATTCTATCGAGTCTTTATTTAAGTTCAGTTTGAATTATTCTATCGAGTCTTTATTTAAGTTCGGTTTGAATTATTCTATCGAGTCTTTATTTAAGTTCAGTTTGAATTATTCTATCGAGTCTTTATTTAAGTTCAGTTTGAATTATTCTATCGAGTCTTTATTTAAGTTCGGTTTGAATTATTCTATCGAGTCTTTATTTAAGTTCAGTTTGAATTATTCTATCGAGTCTTTATTTAAGTTCAGTTTGAATTATTCTATCGTGTCTTTATTTAAGTTCAGTTTGAATTATTCTATCGTGTCTTTATTTAAGTTCGGTTTGAATTATTCTATCGAGTCTTTATTTAAGTTCGGTTTGAATTATTCTATCGTGTCTTTATTTAAGTTCAGTTTGAATTATTCTATCGAGTCTTTATTTGTGTTCAGTTTGAATTATTCTATCGTGTCTTTATTTAAGTTCAGTTTGAATTATTCTATCGTGTCTTTATTTAAGTTCGGTTTGAAATATTCTATCGTGTCTTTATTTAAGTTCAGTTTGAATTATTCTATCGTGTCTTTATTTAAGTTCTGTTTGAATTATTCTATCGAGTCTTTATTTAAGTTCAGTTTGAATTATTCTATAGAGTCTTTATTTAAGTTCGGTTTGAATTATTCTATCGAGTCTTTATTTAAGTTCGGTTTGAATTATTCTATCGAGTCTTTATTTAAGTTCGGTTTGAATTATTCTATCGAGTCTTTATTTAAGTTCGGTTTGAATTATTCTATCGAGTCTTTATTTAAGTTCAGTTTGAATTATTCTATCGAGTCTTTATTTAAGTTCGGTTTGAATTATTCTATCGAGTCTTTATTTAAGTTCAGTTTGAATTATTCTATCGTGTCTTTATTTAAGTTCAGTTTGAATTATTCTATCGAGTCTTTATTTAAGTTCTGTTTGAATTATTCTATCGTGTCTTTATTTAAGTTCAGTTTGAATTATTCTATCGAGTCTTTATTTAAGTTCTGTTTGAATTATTCTATCGTGTCTTTATTTAAGTTCAGTTTGAATTGTTCTATCGAGTCTTTATTTAAGTTCAGTTTGAATTATTCTATCGAGTCTTTATTTAAGTTCAGTTTGAATTGTTCTATCGAGTCTTTATTTAAGTTCAGTTTGAATTATTCTATCGTGTCTTTATTTAAGTTCAGTTTGAATTATTCTATCGTGTCTTTATTTAAGTTCAGTTTGAATTATTCTATCGAGTCTTTATTTAAGTTCAGTTTGAATTATTCTATCGTGTCTTTATTTAAGTTCAGTTTGAATTATTCTATCGAGTCTTTATTTAAGTTCAGTTTGAATTATTCTATCGTGTCTTTATTTAAGTTCAGTTTGAATTATTCTATCGAGTCTTTATTTAAGTTCAGTTTGAATTATTCTATAGAGTCTTTATTTAAGTTCAGTTTGAATTATTCTATCGTGTCTTTATTTAAGTTCAGTTTGAATTATTCTATCGAGTCTTTATTTAAGTTCGGTTTGAATTATTCTATCGTGTCTTTATTTAAGTTCAGTTTGAATTATTCTATCGAGTCTTTATTTAAGTTCGGTTTGAATTATTCTATCGAGTCTTTATTTAAGTTCAGTTTGAATTATTCTATCGAGTCTTTATTTAAGTTCGGTTTGAATTATTCTATCGTGTCTTTATTTAAGTTCAGTTTGAATTATTCTATCGAGTCTTTATTTAAGTTCGGTTTGAATTATTCTATCGTGTCTTTATTTAAGTTCAGTTTGAATTATTCTATCGAGTCTTTATTTAAGTTCAGTTTGAATTATTCTATCGAGTCTTTATTTAAGTTCAGTTTGAATTATTCTATCGAGTCTTTATTTAAGTTCAGTTTGAATTATTCTATCGTGTCTTTATTTAAGTTCTGTTTGAATTATTCTATCGTGTCTTTATTTAAGTTCAGTTTGAATTATTCTATCGAGTCTTTATTTAAGTTCGGTTTGAATTATTCTATCGAGTCTTTATTTAAGTTCGGTTTGAATTATTCTATCGAGTCTTTATTTAAGTTCAGTTTGAATTATTCTATCGAGTCTTTATTTAAGTTCGGTTTGAATTATTCTATCGAGTCTTTATTTAAGTTCAGTTTGAATTATTCTATCGTGTCTTTATTTAAGTTCAGTTTGAATTATTCTATCGAGTCTTTATTTAAGTTCAGTTTGAATTATTCTATCTTGTCTTTATTTAAGTTCAGTTTGAATTATTCTATCGAGTCTTTATTTAAGTTCAGTTTGAATTATTCTATCGTGTCTTTATTTAAGTTCAGTTTGAATTATTCTATCGTGTCTTTATTTAAGTTCAGTTTGAATTATTCTATCGAGTCTTTATTTAAGTTCAGTTTGAATTATTCTATCGAGTCTTTATTTAAGTTCGGTTTGAATTATTCTATCGTGTCTTTATTTAAGTTCAGTTTGAATTATTCTATCGTGTCTTTATTTAAGTTCAGTTTGAATTATTCTATCGTGTCTTTATTTAAGTTCAGTTTGAATTATTCTATCGTGTCTTTATTTAAGTTCAGTTTGAATTATTCTATCGAGTCTTTATTTAAGTTCAGTTTGAATTATTCTATCGAGTCTTTATTTAAGTTCAGTTTGAATTATTCTATCGTGTCTTTATTTAAGTTCAGTTTGAATTATTCTATCGTGTCTTTATTTAAGTTCAGTTTGAATTATTCTATCGTGTCTTTATTTAAGTTCAGTTTGAATTATTCTATCGAGTCTTTATTTAAGTTCAGTTTGAATTATTCTATCGTGTCTTTATTTAAGTTCAGTTTGAATTATTCTATCGAGTCTTTATTTAAGTTCAGTTTGAATTATTCTATCGAGTCTTTATTTAAGTTCAGTTTGAATTATTCTATCGAGTCTTTATTTAAGTTCAGTTTGAATTATTCTATCGAGTCTTTATTTAAGTTCAGTTTGAATTATTCTATCGAGTCTTTATTTAAGTTCAGTTTGAATTATTCTATCGAGTCTTTATTTAAGTTCAGTTTGAATTATTCTATCGAGTCTTTATTTAAGTTCAGTTTGAATTATTCTATCGAGTCTTTATTTAAGTTCAGTTTGAATTATTCTATCGAGTCTTTATTTAAGTTCAGTTTGAATTATTCTATCGAGTCTTTATTTAAGTTCAGTTTGAATTATTCTATCGAGTCTTTATTTAAGTTCTGTTTGAATTATTCTATCGTGTCTTTATTTAAGTTCAGTTTGAATTATTCTATCGAGTCTTTATTTAAGTTCAGTTTGAATTATTCTATCGAGTCTTTATTTAAGTTCAGTTTGAATTATTCTATCGTGTCTTTATTTAAGTTCAGTTTGAATTATTCTATCGAGTCTTTATTTAAGTTCAGTTTGAATTATTCTATCGTGTCTTTATTTAAGTTCAGTTTGAATTATTCTATCGTGTCTTTATTTAAGTTCAGTTTGAATTATTCTATCGTGTCTTTATTTAAGTTCAGTTTGAATTATTCTATCGAGTCTTTATTTAAGTTCGGTTTGAATTATTCTATCGAGTCTTTATTTAAGTTCAGTTTGAATTATTCTATCGTGTCTTTATTTAAGTTCAGTTTGAATTATTCTATCGAGTCTTTATTTAAGTTCAGTTTGAATTATTCTATCGAGTCTTTATTTAAGTTCGGTTTGAATTATTCTATCGTGTCTTTATTTAAGTTCAGTTTGAATTATTCTATCGTGTCTTTATTTAAGTTCAGTTTGAATTATTCTATCGAGTCTTTATTTAAGTTCAGTTTGAATTATTCTATCGAGTCTTTATTTAAGTTCAGTTTGAATTATTCTATCGAGTCTTTATTTAAGTTCAGTTTGAATTATTCTATCGTGTCTTTATTTAAGTTCAGTTTGAATTATTCTATCGTGTCTTTATTTAAGTTCTGTTTGAATTATTCTATCGAGTCTTTATTTAAGTTCAGTTTGAATTATTCTATCGTGTCTTTATTTAAGTTCGGTTTGAATTATTCTATCGTGTCTTTATTTAAGTTCAGTTTGAATTATTCTATCGAGTCTTTATTTAAGTTCGGTTTGAATTATTCTATCGAGTCTTTATTTAAGTTCAGTTTGAATTATTCTATCGTGTCTTTATTTAAGTTCAGTTTGAATTATTCTATCGAGTCTTTATTTAAGTTCAGTTTGAATTATTCTATCGTGTCTTTATTTAAGTTCAGTTTGAATTATTCTATCGTGTCTTTATTTAAGTTCAGTTTGAATTATTCTATCGTGTCTTTATTTAAGTTCAGTTTGAATTATTCTATCGTGTCTTTATTTAAGTTCTGTTTGAATTATTCTATCGAGTCTTTATTTAAGTTCAGTTTGAATTATTCTATCGTGTCTTTATTTAAGTTCAGTTTGAATTATTCTATCGTGTCTTTATTTAAGTTCAGTTTGAATTATTCTATCGAGTCTTTATTTAAGTTCGGTTTGAATTATTCTATCGAGTCTTTATTTAAGTTCGGTTTGAATTATTCTATCGAGTCTTTATTTAAGTTCGGTTTGAATTATTCTATCGAGTCTTTTTTTAAGTTCAGTTTGAATTATTCTATCGTGTCTTTATTTAAGTTCAGTTTGAATTATTCTATCGAGTCTTTATTTAAGTTCAGTTTGAATTATTCTATCGAGTCTTTATTTAAGTTCAGTTTGAATTATTCTATCGAGTCTTTATTTAAGTTCAGTTTGAATTATTCTATCGTGTCTTTATTTAAGTTCAGTTTGAATTATTCTATCGAGTCTTTATTTAAGTTCGGTTTGAATTATTCTATCGAGTCTTTATTTTAGTTCAGTTTGAATTATTCTATCGTGTCTTTATTTAAGTTCAGTTTGAATTATTCTATCGTGTCTTTATTTAAGTTCAGTTTGAATTATTCTATCGAGTCTTTATTTAAGTTCAGTTTGAATTGTTCTATCGAGTCTTTATTTAAGTTCAGTTTGAATTATTCTATCGAGTCTTTATTTAAGTTCAGTTTGAATTATTCTATCGTGTCTTTATTTAAGTTCAGTTTGAATTATTCTATCGTGTCTTTATTTAAGTTCAGTTTGAATTATTCTATCGAGTCTTTATTTAAGTTCAGTTTGAATTATTCTATCGTGTCTTTATTTAAGTTCGGTTTGAATTATTCTATCGAGTCTTTATTTAAGTTCAGTTTGAATTATTCTATCGAGTCTTTATTTAAGTTCAGTTTGAATTATTCTATCGAGTCTTTATTTAAGTTCAGTTTGAATTATTCTATCGAGTCTTTATTTAAGTTCAGTTTGAATTATTCTATCGAGTCTTTATTTAAGTTCAGTTTGAATTATTCTATCGAGTCTTTATTTAAGTTCAGTTTGAATTATTCTATCGAGTCTTTATTTAAGTTCAGTTTGAATTATTCTATCGTGTCTTTATTTAAGTTCAGTTTGAATTATTTCTATCGAGTCTTTATTTAAGTTCAGTTTGAATTATTCTATCGAGTCTTTATTTAAGTTCAGTTTGAATTGTTCTATCGAGTCTTTATTTAAGTTCAGTTTGAATTATTCTATCGTGTCTTTATTTAAGTTCAGTTTGAATTATTCTATCGTGTCTTTATTTAAGTTCAGTTTGAATTATTCTATCGTGTCTTTATTTAAGTTCAGTTTGAATTATTCTATCGTGTCTTTATTTAAGTTCTGTTTGAATTATTCTATCGTGTCTTTATTTAAGTTCAGTTTGAATTGTTCTATCGAGTCTTTATTTAAGTTCAGTTTGAATTATTCTATCGTGTCTTTATTTAAGTTCAGTTTGAATTATTCTATCGTGTCTTTATTTAAGTTCAGTTTGAATTATTTCTATCGAGTCTTTATTTAAGTTCAGTTTGAATTATTCTATCGAGTCTTTATTTAAGTTCAGTTTGAATTGTTCTATCGAGTCTTTATTTAAGTTCTGTTTGAATTATTCTATCGAGTCTTTATTTAAGTTCAGTTTGAATTATTCTATCGAGTCTTTATTTAAGTTCAGTTTGAATTATTCTATCGAGTCTTTATTTAAGTTCAGTTTGAATTATTCTATCGAGTCTTTATTTAAGTTCGGTTTGAATTATTCTATCGTGTCTTTATTTAAGTTCAGTTTGAATTATTCTATCGTGTCTTTATTTAAGTTCTGTTTGAATTATTCTATCGTGTCTTTATTTAAGTTCATTTTGAATTATTCTATCGAGTCTTTATTTAAGTTCAGTTTGAATTATTCTATCGTGTCTTTATTTAAGTTCAGTTTGAATTATTCTATCGTGTCTTTATTTAAGTTCAGTTTGAATTATTCTATCGTGTCTTTATTTAAGTTCAGTTTGAATTATTCTATCGAGTCTTTATTTAAGTTCAGTTTGAATTATTCTATCGAGTCTTTATTTAAGTTCAGTTTGAATTATTCTATCGAGTCTTTATTTAAGGTCAGTTTGAATTATTCTATCGTGTCTTTATTTAAGTTCGGTTTGAATTATTCTATCGAGTCTTTATTTAAGTTCAGTTTGAATTATTCTATAGAGTCTTTATTTAAGTTCAGTTTGAATTATTCTATCGTGTCTTTATTTAAGTTCGGTTTGAATTATTCTATCGTGTCTTTATTTAAGTTCAGTTTGAATTATTCTATCGTGTCTTTATTTAAGTTCTGTTTGAATTATTCTATCGTGTCTTTATTTAAGTTCATTTTGAATTATTCTATCGAGTCTTTATTTAAGTTCAGTTTGAATTATTCTATCGAGTCTTTATTTAAGTTCGGTTTGAATTATTCTATCGAGTCTTTATTTAAGTTCAGTTTGAATTATTCTATCGAGTCTTTATTTAAGTTCGGTTTGAATTATTCTATCGTGTCTTTATTTAAGTTCAGTTTGAATTATTCTATCGAGTCTTTATTTAAGTTCAGTTTGAATTATTCTATCGAGTCTTTATTTAAGTTCAGTTTGAATTATTCTATCGTGTCTTTATTTAAGTTCAGTTTGAATTATTCTATCGTGTCTTTATTTAAGTTCTGTTTGAATTATTCTATCGTGTCTTTATTTAAGTTCATTTTGAATTATTCTATCGAGTCTTTATTTAAGTTCAGTTTGAATTATTCTATCGTGTCTTTATTTAAGTTCAGTTTGAATTATTCTATCGTGTCACGAAATGGCTTAGGACAGAACCCAGATGCAGGAAGACGAAGGGTTAACGTAAACAAACCTTTATTAAATGAAACATCCACAATGGGAAAAACATGAACCAAAAAACAAGGCAAACAAACACCTCCCACGAGGAGGAGAAAACAAGGGTATTAGGAAAAATGAACTAATAAGTATACAAACTGGAACAACATGTAATCCAATGACGGACATCAGTGGACAGTGTTGCTCCTCAATGTACTGTAGTGATTCTTGATCGCAGGCGATGCAGTGCTTTCAGTTTTATGATCCATAGGCTAGAGCTTCGGTCTTTATTTTGTTTACTGTATTCCGAGTCACTTTTACATCCTGAATTTAATCTTCACATGCATATTGCAGATCTGCGTATTGGATTCGGGTGAAAGAACATGTCACCCCTCCATAAATGATTACTTCACAATCTATTCTTCTAGTGCAGCGGGAGCGCGGTGGCTGATGTCTGACATAGCTTAGGGCGGCGGGTTATGCGAATGGTCAATTGCAACAGCAGTTTTAACATGGACAAATAGAAAACGCAATTGCAAGTGCAGTTTGCAATCCCTTTATGTAGTCCGCAAAGATCACTCCATAGACTATAATGACATCCAGCAGTGATGTGAACACCACGTCATGCACACCAGATCAATAATAGAGAAGAACAATAATAGAAATCACTGAATAAAATCAATAAGCATTTGCACTAAAGATTCTGTTTGTAGATTCAGATTAATGATGTTTCATACAAGAACTTGTAAATAAAAAAAATCAAACAAAGATTAGATTAGATTCAACTTTATCGTCATTTCAATAAATACAGAACACAATATGAGAGAATATAATACAGTGGGCATGTTCTATGAAAATATGACAGTAGGTATATACTATGAACAATATATACAGATCACTATATACTATGAACATTATCACTATGAACATTAATGTACAGGTGGATATGAACAGATAATAATTTAGACTAAACAATAGTGCAAGTGACTTAAGTGTGCATAAATTATTGACATTGGCTATTAAAGTTGCAGTGCAATATGTCAGTTAATGCAGTGGATGAGTTAATAATAGGTTGCAGTCCAGAAGATGAGTAAATGCAGTTAATAAGAATTATTCTATCGAGTCTTTATTTAAGTTCAGTTTGAATTATTCTATCGAGTCTTTATTTAAGTTCAGTTTGAATTATTCTATCGAGTCTTTATTTAAGTTCTGTTTGAATTATTCTATCGAGTCTTTATTTAAGTTCAGTTTGAATTATTCTATCGAGTCTTTATTTGTGTTCAGTTTGAATTATTCTATCGAGTCTTTATTTAAGTTCAGTTTGAATTATTCTATCGAGTCTTTATTTAAGTTCAGTTTGAATTATTCTATCGAGTCTTTATTTAAGTTCAGTTTGAATTATTCTATCGTGTCTTTATTTAAGTTCAGTTTGAATTATTCTATCGAGTCTTTATTTGTGTTCAGTTTGAATTATTCTATCGAGTCTTTATTTAAGTTCAGTTTGAATTATTCTATCGTGTCTTTATTTAAGTTCAGTTTGAATTATTCTATCGAGTCTTTATTTAAGTTCGGTTTGAATTATTCTATCGTGTCTTTATTTAAGTTCAGTTTGAATTATTCTATCGTGTCTTTATTTAAGTTCAGTTTGAATTATTCTATCGTGTCTTTATTTAAGTTCAGTTTGAATTATTCTATCGTGTCTTTATTTAAGTTCAGTTTGAATTATTCTATCGAGTCTTTATTTAAGTTCGGTTTGAATTATTCTATCGTGTCTTTATTTAAGTTCGGTTTGAATTATTCTATCGTGTCTTTATTTAAGTTCAGTTTGAATTATTCTATCGAGTCTTTATTTAAGTTCGGTTTGAATTATTCTATCGTGTCTTTATTTAAGTTCGGTTTGAATTATTCTATCGTGTCTTTATTTAAGTTCGGTTTGAATTATTCTATCGAGTCTTTATTTAAGTTCGGTTTGAATTATTCTATCGAGTCTTTATTTGTGTTCAGTTTGAATTATTCTATCGTGTCTTTATTTAAGTTCAGTTTGAATTATTCTATCGTGTCTTTATTTAAGTTCGGTTTGAATTATTCTATCGAGTCTTTATTTAAGTTCAGTTTGAATTATTCTATCGTGTCTTTATTTAAGTTCAGTTTGAATTATTCTATCGAGTCTTTATTTAAGTTCAGTTTGAATTATTCTATCGAGTCTTTATTTAAGTTCAGTTTGAATTATTCTATCGTGTCTTTATTTAAGTTCAGTTTGAATTATTCTATCGAGTCTTTATTTAAGTTCAGTTTGAATTATTCTATCGAGTCTTTATTTAAGTTCAGTTTGAATTATTCTATCGTGTCTTTATTTAAGTTCGGTTTGAATTATTCTATCGTGTCTTTATTTAAGTTCAGTTTGAATTATTCTATCGAGTCTTTATTTAAGTTCAGTTTGAATTATTCTATCGTGTCTTTATTTAAGTTCAGTTTGAATTATTCTATCGAGTCTTTATTTAAGTTCGGTTTGAATTATTCTATCGTGTCTTTATTTAAGTTCGGTTTGAATTATTCTTTCGTGTCTTTATTTAAGTTCAGTTTGAATTATTCTATCGTGTCTTTATTTAAGTTCAGTTTGAATTATTCTATCGAGTCTTTATTTAAGTTCTGTTTGAATTATTCTATCGAGTCTTTATTTAAGTTCGGTTTGAATTATTCTATCGTGTCTTTATTTAAGTTCAGTTTGAATTATTCTATCGAGTCTTTATTTAAGTTCGGTTTGAATTATTCTATCGTGTCTTTATTTAAGTTCAGTTTGAATTATTCTATCGTGTCTTTATTTAAGTTCAGTTTGAATTATTCTATCGAGTCTTTATTTAAGTTCGGTTTGAATTATTCTATCGTGTCTTTATTTAAGTTCGGTTTGAATTATTCTATCGAGTCTTTATTTAAGTTCAGTTTGAATTATTCTATCGTGTCTTTATTTAAGTTCGGTTTGAATTATTCTATCGAGTCTTTATTTAAGTTCAGTTTGAATTATTCTATCGTGTCTTTATTTAAGTTCAGTTTGAATTATTCTATCGTGTCTTTATTTAAGTTCGGTTTGAATTATTCTATCGTGTCTTTATTTAAGTTCAGTTTGAATTATTCTATCGAGTCTTTATTTAAGTTCAGTTTGAATTATTCTATCGTGTCTTTATTTAAGTTCAGTTTGAATTATTCTATCGTGTCTTTATTTAAGTTCGGTTTGAATTATTCTATCGTGTCTTTATTTAAGTTCAGTTTGAATTATTCTATCGAGTCTTTATTTAAGTTCAGTTTGAATTATTCTATCGAGTCTTTATTTAAGTTCAGTTTGAATTATTCTATCGTGTCTTTATTTAAGTTCGGTTTGAATTATTCTATCGTGTCTTTATTTAAGTTCAGTTTGAATTATTCTATCGAGTCTTTATTTAAGTTCAGTTTGAATTATTCTATCGTGTCTTTATTTAAGTTCAGTTTGAATTATTCTATCGAGTCTTTATTTAAGTTCGGTTTGAATTATTCTATCGTGTCTTTATTTAAGTTCGGTTTGAATTATTCTTTCGTGTCTTTATTTAAGTTCAGTTTGAATTATTCTATCGTGTCTTTATTTAAGTTCAGTTTGAATTATTCTATCGAGTCTTTATTTAAGTTCTGTTTGAATTATTCTATCGAGTCTTTATTTAAGTTCGGTTTGAATTATTCTATCGTGTCTTTATTTAAGTTCAGTTTGAATTATTCTATCGAGTCTTTATTTAAGTTCGGTTTGAATTATTCTATCGTGTCTTTATTTAAGTTCAGTTTGAATTATTCTATCGTGTCTTTATTTAAGTTCAGTTTGAATTATTCTATCGAGTCTTTATTTAAGTTCGGTTTGAATTATTCTATCGTGTCTTTATTTAAGTTCGGTTTGAATTATTCTATCGAGTCTTTATTTAAGTTCAGTTTGAATTATTCTATCGTGTCTTTATTTAAGTTCGGTTTGAATTATTCTATCGAGTCTTTATTTAAGTTCGGTTTGAATTATTCTATCGAGTCTTTATTTAAGTTCGGTTTGAATTATTCTATCGTGTCTTTATTTAAGTTCAGTTTGAATTATTCTATCGAGTCTTTATTTAAGTTCAGTTTGAATTATTCTATCGAGTCTTTATTTAAGTTCAGTTTGAATTATTCTATCGTGTCTTTATTTAAGTTCTGTTTGAATTATTCTATCGAGTCTTTATTTAAGTTCGGTTTGAATTATTCTATCGAGTCTTTATTTAAGTTCGGTTTGAATTATTCTATCGAGTCTTTATTTAAGTTCAGTTTGAATTATTCTATCGAGTCTTTATTTAAGTTCAGTTTGAATTATTCTATCGTGTCTTTATTTAAGTTCAGTTTGAATTATTCTATCGTGTCTTTATTTAAGTTCAGTTTGAATTATTCTATCGAGTCTTTATTTAAGTTCAGTTTGAATTATTCTATCGAGTCTTTATTTAAGTTCAGTTTGAATTATTCTATCGTGTCTTTATTTAAGTTCTGTTTGAATTATTCTATCGTGTCTTTATTTAAGTTCAGTTTGAATTATTCTATCGTGTCTTTATTTAAGTTCAGTTTGAATTATTCTATCGAGTCTTTATTTAAGTTCGGTTTGAATTATTCTATCGTGTCTTTATTTAAGTTCGGTTTGAATTATTCTTTCGTGTCTTTATTTAAGTTCTGTTTGAATTATTCTATCGTGTCTTTATTTAAGTTCTGTTTGAATTATTCTATCGTGTCTTTATTTAAGTTCGGTTTGAATTATTCTATCGAGTCTTTATTTAAGTTCGGTTTGAATTATTCTATCGAGTCTTTATTTAAGTTCGGTTTGAATTATTCTATCGAGTCTTTATTTAAGTTCTGTTTGAATTATTCTATCGTGTCTTTATTTAAGTTCTGTTTGAATTATTCTATCGTGTCTTTATTTAAGTTCAGTTTGAATTATTCTATCGTGTCTTTATTTAAGTTCAGTTTGAATTATTCTATCGAGTCTTTATTTAAGTTCGGTTTGAATTATTCTATCGTGTCTTTATTTAAGTTCGGTTTGAATTATTCTTTCGTGTCTTTATTTAAGTTCGGTTTGAATTATTCTATCGTGTCTTTATTTAAGTTCGGTTTGAATTATTCTATCGTGTCTTTATTTAAGTTCAGTTTGAATTATTCTATCGTGTCTTTATTTAAGTTCAGTTTGAATTATTCTATCGAGTCTTTATTTAAGTTCGGTTTGAATTATTCTATCGTGTCTTTATTTAAGTTCGGTTTGAATTATTCTATCGAGTCTTTATTTAAGTTCAGTTTGAATTATTCTATCGAGTCTTTATTTAAGTTCGGTTTGAATTATTCTATCGTGTCTTTATTTAAGTTCGGTTTGAATTATTCTATCGTGTCTTTATTTAAGTTCAGTTTGAATTATTCTATCGAGTCTTTATTTAAGTTCGGTTTGAATTATTCTATCGTGTCTTTATTTAAGTTCAGTTTGAATTATTCTATCGTGTCTTTATTTAAGTTCAGTTTGAATTATTCTATCGAGTCTTTATTTAAGTTCGGTTTGAATTATTCTATCGTGTCTTTATTTAAGTTCAGTTTGAATTATTCTATCGAGTCTTTATTTAAGTTCAGTTTGAATTATTCTATCGAGTCTTTATTTGTGTTCAGTTTGAATTATTCTATCGAGTCTTTATTTAAGTTCGGTTTGAATTATTCTATCGTGTCTTTATTTAAGTTCGGTTTGAATTATTCTATCGAGTCTTTATTTAAGTTCGGTTTGAATTATTCTATCGTGTCTTTATTTAAGTTCAGTTTGAATTATTCTATCGAGTCTTTATTTAAGTTCAGTTTGAATTATTCTATCGAGTCTTTATTTAAGTTCAGTTTGAATTATTCTATCGAGTCTTTATTTAAGTTCGGTTTGAATTATTCTATCGTGTCTTTATTTAAGTTCAGTTTGAATTATTCTATCGAGTCTTTATTTAAGTTCGGTTTGAATTATTCTATCGAGTCTTTATTTAAGTTCAGTTTGAATTATTCTATCGTGTCTTTATTTAAGTTCGGTTTGAATTATTCTATCGAGTCTTTATTTAAGTTCGGTTTGAATTATTCTATCGAGTCTTTATTTAAGTTCGATTTGAATTATTCTTTCGTGTCTTTATTTAAGTTCAGTTTGAATTATTCTATCGTGTCTTTATTTAAGTTCAGTTTGAATTATTCTATCGAGTCTTTATTTAAGTTCAGTTTGAATTATTCTATCGAGTCTTTATTTAAGTTCGGTTTGAATTATTCTATCGAGTCTTTATTTAAGTTCAGTTTGAATTATTCTATCGAGTCTTTATTTAAGTTCTGTTTGAATTATTCTATCGAGTCTTTATTTAAGTTCAGTTTGAATTATTCTATCGAGTCTTTATTTAAGTTCAGTTTGAATTATTCTATCGAGTCTTTATTTAAGTTCAGTTTGAATTATTCTATCGTGTCTTTATTTAAGTTCAGTTTGAATTATTCTATCGAGTCTTTATTTAAGTTCAGTTTGAATTATTCTATCGAGTCTTTTTTTAAGTTCGGTTTGAATTATTCTATCGTGTCTTTAAGTTCGGTTTGAATTATTCTATCGAGTCTTTATTTAAGTTCAGTTTGAATTATTCTATCGTGTCTTAGTTAAAACTACTGCTGAATCGTCTCTCTTTAATAAAGCAAATGACTCTATTTTGTAATAACTGACGCGCTCAGTTCTTCGGTTTAATGTCGTAGTGGAAAAGAAGCTGCGTTCCATAAATGAAGCTTCATCACTTTAGCTCTGTAACATATTACAGCTCACAGAAAGAGTGTCACGATCACCAGTTGGAGTGCCCTGCAGAGCCACTAGAGGCCACTCTGCCCATCACTACACTTAACTTTCCAACATCAAATGTTTAGATTCTTGCATATGGCAGACATGCATTCAGCCTAAACATTTGATCAGTTCCCTGGGAATCAAAACCAAAAGTGTTTGAGCTGCTAATGCAACGCTCTATAACCACCGAGCCACAGGAACACAAATATACTAAATATTATAACTAATAATACAAAAAAGATCTTGCATATAATCGTATTTTGAAATGAAGCCATATCACAAGAGCAAGACGGTTGTTTTTACCGATCGGACACATGATATTGATATTTTCCAAAGGTTCAAACTTAATTGTTTACATTTGGAGTGGAAAGAGTTTTTTGCTTAGAGAAAGAAAAATCCATACGAATAAAAATTGACATTTACTTTTCCTATTTGTTTTATTGTGACATTTTATGAGAGTAGGGCCTGTTTCAATAAGGAGGTGCAACACTGAGTTAAAAAATGTGAACTCTGAGTTGATTTACACCGAGATGCGAAACTTTGAGTTTTTGGTTTCAGAACAGCTGATTTGAGTGAATTCTATCAACTCTGGGTTAGGTTTACCTTGAGTTAAGCGCTTGCACCACATCTAAGACAAGCCATGATCAATGGAGCTCTGATGTGACCCTTCACCATGGCAACGGCACCAAAAAAAGCAACATGGTAGCAGAAAGCGCTTGAGAGCGGGACACACTTAACTAATGTAGTGAAATAACTGAAGTTTAAATTAATAAATGGATAAATGTACTAATAAACAAACAAATGAATCAGTTAGTAAAGTAATACATGAATGAAATAAAATCTTATGTTCTCACTCCGCATCAGTAATTATAATTGTGAGACATCATGGTGTATAGGACTCTCGTATCAAAGTCTCAAAGTCTCACTGACTACCAGTACGAACCCTGCTCGAAGCAGATTTGGCTGTACGTCTAAATGAATGGTTTATTTGCTTTATCTCCGAATTTATGTCTGTATTTATACATTTTCCACTTTATTTATACACTTTGTGACGGCTCAGTGAGTGATTGTGTGATTGTGGTGTGGCTATACACCTGAATGTAATCATGGCACTTTAAAAGACACCGGGTTAAACAGAGAAGATGTTGCTGCTCTTTGAGGCTCTTTGATGTTATTTACTTCAGTTAAATAAATCTTAGGATTTGTGTGGCGTCTTCCTTATTTTGTTGTAATCTTCAAAGAAGACCGTAACAACTTTATTGAGTCATTTCTCATCCTCCATAGAAAACTACCATTTATTAGAATCTGCTCTGACGTAATACACAGTCATGATGGCTGATGTTATTGATGTGAGGATGGATGTGATATATTTTGATAGATCTAATTCAATGTAAAGAAAACTGGTACAATTTTAATATAAATGCACATGGAAATGACAAAATTTCCACTCTGCTCTTAAACTGCTCTCCTGAAATCAAAGCACATCCCTATGAATTAATGCAGCCTCTTCACATAAAGGATCTCAAGCCCGTTTCTAAAGGAGTGTGGGCAATTCCAACGTTGTGGACGTGACATAAAGATGCTCAGAGGAAGAATTGTTTACAATTATATGAACCATCTGTAATATTAATATTTACAAAACCCTTGTTGATATCAAAACATTTCAGTTTATGAAAATTTTCTATTTTAAAAAGGGGAATGAACATGCGTTATGGATGTGACAAAGAAAGGACGCGTCTTTTGGGAGACGACAAACTTTGTAGGATTTCTGTCAGGGTTCTGCCACTGGGTGTCAGGTTTTTCTAGTCTTAGGGCAGGATCTTGACAGTACCACGTCTTTTGTGTGGAGAGAAGCACATTATTGTCGGTCGCGACATAATGTGCGTCTCTTCGGTCTTGTCTTTGCCCCTGCAACTCTCCTTCTCTCATTAGCTTCCCTTTAGTGTTTCAGTCCCCACACCTGCCTTGATAATTATCCTTGTTAGCCTCCTTATATATTGCCCTTGTGTTTGCTGTCCTTTGCTGAATTGTTTTGTATGTATTCTTGTCTTGTGGTGGACTTGGACTTGGACTTGGACTATTTATCATTTGTTCTCATCATTGAGAAGAATAAGTCTTGTATCCTGTGTTCTCGTTTTGCCCCATTGCGTGAAGTCTTTTGTTCTTGTTTGTATTTTTGTTTCGTTACTGTTTTACCCCATCGTGGGCTTTATTTTATTATTAAACTCTTCTGTGTATGCACTGCTGCCTGCGCTATTTCTGTGAGATAAAATCCACAAATCCTGACGCAGTAATACCCAATGAATGGAGAAGAGATGCTTCTTTATAGAACATAAAAGATTTACTTTATTTAAATGTTCATCTTTCCATTTATGAGGAATATGAAGCGTTATGGATGTGACAATCCTGAAAATGGCTCTTATCTGAATATCGTGCACTAAAAATAAAACAAATGCTTTACAAACTTGAAGAGAGATCTCACGTGGGTATTTGACCCACCAAGTGTTAATATCTGTGCTGTAAGCATTGTAAAAACACTTGGGAAAAACAAAATCTTTTCACGATAAGGCTGACATTTTCATGAAATCGCCCAGCTAACTTCAATGGTCAGTAACTACAGTAATTTACTATGTCAACCTATCCTGGTAGGAAGCAGGTTTTCTTTGGGAAACCCGGAGTTTGTTCACTCTTCTCTGTAACTCATTCATTACATTTACATTTATTCATTTGGCAGACGCTTTTATCCAAAGCGACTTACAAGTAGTTTTCTACAGTGTCACATTACTGCAGATCAATCAGGGGTAAGGTGTCTTGCTCAAGGGCCTTTCAGTCATGACCTGCTGGCACTGAGAGTAGAACCTTCTGATCACAAGCCCAACACTCTAACCATTAGGCCACAGCTGATGAGCAAGTTTATTAAGTTTACAGACACAATGTAGCTGATATCACCGTGTTCAATCTTCTGATTATTTAGTTTGGACCAGTAGTCCGCAAATTTACCAGATTGAGTGCCATCTTCTCACTGCCACAGAAAATCAAATTTACGCTGTTATTGTCATCAGCTTCCTGTGTGTCATGGAAGTCTACCAGCCAGGGCAGCCTGTGTACCACAGTTTGAGACGACCCACGCAACGTCCACTAGAGGGCATCACAAATCCAACAGAGAAAAATCCTTCAGCTTATGATGTTCTAGGTCGACCTACAGAGGGTGCTGTTGAGCTAAATGCCTCATGTTACATTTACATTGAGTCATTCAAAGCGACTTACACAGAGTTCAGGGAGCAATAAGCGAAATGTCATACAAAGAGCAATAATACTATAGCTGCTAATACAGAGTTACTAGTTTCAACAAAAGCCAGAACACTACCTGTTGAGAGAAGAGGGTTTGTGTACATTACATTTTACAGTTTAAAGTAGTCGTTTTTTTAAGGTTGTGAGAGATGCGGACCGAGTTAGGAAGAACGTCCCACCAGAAAGGAGTTGTCAAGGAGAATGAGTGGGAAAGAGATTTAATGCCCTTATGGGGCCATCATGTTAAACGAATTGGAGTTATTTGTACAAAGCAGATTCGTAATTTGAGGGTGAAACCAGACCAATCCAAACATGATCCACCAGTTCTCCAGAATGAGCAAGACCTACTGACACCATTACTCAAATCTTAAATCAGGATCAAAATTAATTTCATTGAGCGCACAAATAATATCATTTACAGATCAGTCAATGAAATCTGTTTGATGCTGAAATGTAAATATGTGGCACATTTAAATGATAACAATCGCAGATGAAAAAAATGACTCAGCAGATATAATTAGCAAAAAAACATATTATAAATGAATAATTGTTCAACTTCTTTTATTTCTGACGAGAATTCTCGTGAAAGCAGGCGTGTGATGTGTGAACTGAATGTGTGTTTTCCCACAACACTTGTGACATGAATTCCACAGCAGTCCTTTGTATTCTAATGTCTCGCTGAGAACTCCAACAATGCACATCAATGAAGACACTGTCAATTCCCTTTTCATGCACTGAGCTGTCAAAACAAAGCAATGAAAAACAAAGATAATGGGTTTCCAAACATTAGCTAATGAAGAAGAGTGAAATACTTTTGCTATAAAAACCAGTTTAGGGTTGAATGGCTTTAATGAAGTTACCGTAAGATTCAAATGAGTAAAGAACTCACATACAAATCTACTTTCATCTCCAAACATCACAGATGGCAAAGTTTAAAGTTTACAGTGTCGTGCTGTATGATGAACAGCCGCGCTGTCTTGATTTCTATGATTTGGTTCACAGAGAAAGTACACTAAATGTACAATAAGAGAAAGTTTGGCTTATTTTCGACCCAGCACTGCGTCAAAAAGGGACAAACCCAGACACTGGGTTACATTAACCCGAAAATGTAAAAACTTTACCCAACCATGGGTTGAAACAACCCAGCACAGGTTAATCTTTCTTGGGTCAAAAACTAACAGGGACAAACCCAATTTGTTCTTTGATGAACCTTTTGTGAATTGTTTCAACCCTACGTTCGGTCAAATATATATATTTTTTATAATAACCCAAACATTTTACACATACATTTACACATTTGGCATACTCTTTTATCCAATGCGAGTTACACTGCATTATACTGTACATTTGTTTTTGAGGATCCCATGACTTTAGCAACAATATGAACAATATATACAGATCACTATATACTATGAACATTAACACTATGAACATTAATGTACAGGTGAATATGAACAGATAATAATTTAGACTAAACAATAGTGCAAGTGACTTAAGTGTGCATAGATTATTGACATTAATTGTTAATGTGTTATTAATTATTAATGTATTGCCGATGCATTTTCCGCTTTCTACCCAACGCTTTTCCTGTGTTTCCTTAAGACACATCTTTTCAGCCAAGCATTCGATTAATGCATAATATGCTAAATAAATAAAAAGAGAAAAGAGAGATTAAAGTCACTCAATGTGAAGTAGAAGTTATTGTTGGCGAGGTGGAAAAGATGAGAGAAATGTTGTTTGGAGGGCACAGTGTGGGCATTACTTATTTGTGGCAAAAGGTAGCAGACGCCGTTAATGCCTCACAACCTCGGACCGAGGCCGAAATATAACAGAAATGCTCGGACATCAAGGTCGAGGCAAAAAAGCGTCTAGCGCTCCATCGCCAGTGTGTGTCTGCCACGGGTGGAGGAAAGGGGACACCGGAGCTGATGAAGACATTTTTACTATGAAAACAACTTTCTCCATACATCTGTCTGTCTGTCTGTCTGTCTGTCTGTCTAATTGCATCTATATCTGCTCCACCAGACGGACACATTGACGGGATCAGTTTTGTACATTATTTCATTCTGTTTACCATATTATTTATGAGGAGGAATTGCATAACATGCCAAGATTATTGCAGAACATATTTCACTTTTCTTTCTGCAAGTATGTGTTAATTTTCATTTCTGTTGTAATTTTGGTTTGATTTCGTTTGTTTTACACTGCAGATTGATCAAACGGGTGTTCGTGTAGGCTGTTAACTGTAAGACTTGCTCTGTGAAGTCTTCATGTTAGTTATGAGAGGTAGTGTTGCCTTTTCTTTTACACAACGGTCTACAGTTTCTCACGTGTTTCTTCCATCTGCCGACAGTGTTGCCATTTCTCATTGAACCCGTTTTTGTGCGTACGCCTGGGTCAGAGCTTGCGTGAAGGACCGCACATTTTCCCGTCAAGTTTGCTTTTTATAAATACCAATTATTGCGTAGAGAGCGGTGTACGCCTGTCTCTATGACCCGATGCTGCACGTTTGAAATATATAATATATATGAAGAAAATAAGTATATTTAGTCACTTTTCCACCTATACTTCACATATTTCACTATAGTCCCAGACTAACAACTTCTACTTACAAATATATGTATAGTCAAATATATGAGTGGCATTCATTTTTTTTTTTTTTGTAAAGTTTTATGTTAAGTTAACTAAGGCCTAGTCCTGGTTTAAGCTCATTTCTGTCCAGGAAACCGCCCCCTATAGTTTTTTATCCTAATTGTTTTAATCGATTATTCAACCTTAACCTTACTATCCCAAGATCTTTTGGGTTCTGCATTGGGCAGATAAACGCTTGCATTTGGCAGTCTTGAGTTCTGCTTAAAACGAAACAGCCTTCATGAGCGGAAGTTATCAAAACACCTCCTGTCAAATATGACAATCAAGTTTTACAGTGAGAACAGGAAATAACACGGCTGTTTTTAGCACACAATCAAAAGGTCAGATGCCACACACACCCACGCACCGACGCACGCATGCATGCACTGTCCATGTTCTGTTCACATGCACGGTCTGATAACACAACGGGGTGTGTTTATAGTGTTATATCATAATGCAGGATTATTTTAACTCATCTTTAAACCAACACAGTGTTTTTCAAGAAGTCGAAGATGACGTCAATGAAACCTTTGCAATAAAATGGTAGCTTGGTATACAAAAGTCATACAGAACAATATACAAAGTCATCCTGATATGAACCTTTGAGTGCCTCTGATATTTGAGCAACAAGAAACTCAGACTGTAATTAAAATCAAAGAATGTATGAGAACAGAATAATGACATAATGAGTTACTTCAATATCAAAACTGCAAGAGTGATTTCCCATAGTCGGCGTCCAGTTCTAAGAAATCTACCGTAATTTCAGGAGTTTCACTGATTTAACTCAAAAGCTTGTTTCAAAAAGCGCTTCAGAAGAATTATATAAGATAAGTGTACTTTAGCTACTACTTTACTAACAATATAGCCAAAGTCTCGCTTAAAGTATCTTTAAGTGTGTTTGTCATCCACTTTTGTGTAGAAAGAAACTCAATTGTGTTAAGAAAACAGAACAACATTCCTCTCATGTGTTTGTTTATCTTTGAAATCATTCATTGCGTAAAACTTCAAATGTCAAGCATCAAGCCATGGGAGTTGTCCATCAAAAATAGCTCTTATTTTGATAAGTATCAACCATAATGCTCAGGGCACACCCAACCGTCACGTATCCACCCACTCACATACGCACGCACTTAACATGAAAACATTTGGATGACAAGGGCCTTTCGTAGCCGAGCGTCATAAACACCATAATCAAAGGGTCCTTTGACAGATCATCTGAAATAAATCAAGTTAGCAACATCAGCTGTGCAGTTTCTCCCAGGTTCATCTTGTCAATCAATCTGATTGAAAAATTAAAATGCCAATGCATGTGTGATGGACACAAGAGGGAGTGTGCGTGGGCAAATCTGATCTCTCGCGTGACGTAACAGAAAATAACACGATGAACGTCGTCGACTGGAACAACATAGTTCGGAGAAATGGTTCATTTAATCCAGCATCCATCATCACTGTTGTCATCGTCAACTGTCAAATGTTAATGGCAACACATTCACAGCTATTTATTCACAGATATACAGTATGATCTTTACAACACCGACATTTGCAACATAGTGAATTTCTATTCTAGATAGCCATAAAGAATTATAATCCTTACACTGTAATCTTTGCCGTATACTAGCATTTGAAATAGTTACCTTGTTCAAAGACTATTTAAGATTGAAAAATTGATTGAAACAATGCGGTTTGTTTTCACGCTGGGCTCAGGGTTCACACAAACACCATTGATGGATATTCAAAAGCACCTGTGTATTTGCAGCATAGCAAAGGAAATTTAAATCTAATATTTCATTGCATCATTGTTTTAACAATGAACCCCTTTTGGAGGCTTTCAGGTGTGTAAAAGATTCCTCACGGTCTGCTGCCTCCGAACTGAGTGCTTCTCAAGCATTCTCAACACAAAGCTTCATTGGCTTCAAGGTCATCATTCACATGGTTCATGTCATCGACTCAAAAGAATCGTGTCCTGTCGAGTGCCTATCGGCAAAGATGGCAAGTTACTGCAACTGCAACGCTCATAGAGATAAATAGCAATATCTGTATAAGCTACAGTGCAACGAATAGCTTTTTTACACATGCCGTCCGAAGAACCATTTCAAATATCCGGCTCTGTTTATATTACGTGGTGTTTTAACAACAGAACACCAAAAACACAAGAACACCACAGGAACAGAATCCCGTTTCCGCCTCCTTAAAGGGACCGTATGGCTTCTCTCTCAGTGAATACCGGTTGTGAATTATGTAAGCAAGTCCATTGTGTGTGGTGCTTGCATCTGCCACTACAGTGGCGTTGTCCTGACACTGTTCACTACACAAACACCATATTCATACAAAGAGTGTATAGGGACCTCAAGTAATTATTTAACTTCATGTCTATGTTCATTAGATTATTTGATTCAATTTCAAGGAAATAATGTATAGAAAACCATGTATACTGTTGGCGGCGCTGCGGGATGTAAGACGACAGAAATGAATGTAGTATAGAAGCCCAGAGTGTGTACATTGGGCTGTTGCAGACAAAAAAGAAAAACCGAACGGGGCAAAATAAATCTACAGAAAACTTAAACCGTGTGACGATCATTGTCCAAGGGGGAACAAGTGTAAAACCAATGAATTAGCATGTTTCAGTCTGTGGGCGTCTGGCAAATAAAACAAGTGTACTTCACAACATAAATGCACTCAAACATGTAATGACGTGTTATTTTCTAATAGGAGAAACATTGTGTTATGGTTTTGTGTGTGGAAGGTAAGAAAATGCCATGAATGTTGATTTCCTAGTCACATATAAAGACTCGACAGCACACGCCCTGAGACCAGATCATTTACATTATCCATTGACGTCTCCTTCTGATTGTTTGTTTTGAAACGCTTAGAATGGTTCAGCTTACTATTAGATAAACTTTACACCATGTCACAATGATGTAAGTCAGCTACATAGGTTTATTTTATTCTTTAGTGTTATGTATTTTTGTAGAGTTTAGATTGGCCACTTGCCAGTTGGAAAAGTGCACTATTTTGTATTTTGATCAAACGCATCCACTGTTGTTGTAATGACTTTAGTAGTAAATCCCAAGTGTAAAGCAGAGCCCTTTTTGTGGTCTTTGATAGTTAACAACAGCATGTAATTCATTCTCTTAATTTTGTATTTTGCAGTTGTCAACGATTCCTTTTGGGGCTATTAATGTTCACATAGAACTTAGGTGTCCACTTGAGACCGATCTGTTCTTAAAAAATAACACTGGAGTAGTAAAAAAAAGAGTTTCCCTATGGACCTGTCTACATCTTAAGTGCACAGGTCCCTTTACAAAAGTGTCAGGTGTACAGTGGCATTGAATTCAAATACATTTCCATACCTTGGTAATATAGCTAATGATTCAAAAACTTTGAGAATTGAAATAACTCTGCAAACTCATTAATTCATCATTTTAGATCTAAGCATGCCACTGACAACGTCACATTTCAGCAACGCACGTGTCATCTGTCAACCCCGATTTTCCCCTTCCCTTACAAAAATGAACCATGGTTTAACATAGAAAAACATGGTTACTACACTTTTACCACACACAACAACATGGTTAATATGCGCGACACACATGTCCTCTCGGTCCAAGTCAGATCACAAGTCTCTGTTCTATTTTTAGCAATAGTTCCCAGATCATTATTGTAATTCACAATGTATGAAGCGAAAGCAGTTGTGAAATATTACAATTAAATAATTCTACAGAATGTTTTGGTTCATATAATGTTTGGATATCATATAAAGTATGGAACCAGCGCTGATGTTTTCTTAAAGACATAAATGCATTGCCTTTTTACATACTGCATTGTCATTTAGTAAATTGCATTTCGCACACACACACAGGGGCCATCACCTAGACCCACACGTCCAAGATAAAGGCAGAAATTGCAATAAAAATATAACTTAAATATAACTAGGTTGAATAAAAAAGCAAACAGCATGGTTTTAAAAGATACAATCAAACATTATACAAAGAGTGATTAGATTACAGAGCCTGGAAATTCAGAAATAGCCGTATTACATCTTTGAAACAAATTTATAAAGCCTTTATGATAAATATAGGTCGTGTGAAAATGTCCCTGTGTTATAAATAGTCCTGCCTACGCCCTATAATTTGATGTAACACCAAGGATTTAGAAACATGAATAACCATCTCTGTATGTTTCTATGCGATATGTAATTATAGAAGATTTGTATTGCAATAATAAAACACAATAGTAGCTGGTAAACTATTTGCATGACAGGTTTCACCGTAAGGAATTTTTTCACCAAACAGGTTCTTCCCCATGTCTCTGTTGCTTCAGATCTTTGCACCTAGAAATCGATAAGATCTTCAAAAACGAATCAAACGTTCAGGGTAATTTGCTGTAAAGCTTTAATGTTATTTTGATGAATGGACGGTAGAGTTCTTTAGACATATCCTCAAGATTTTCACCCTGCAGGACTGGATCATTTCCGTCGCTCTCATCAGGCCAGACCAGTTCTATTGAGGTTGTAAGTACTGCTTAAGAAATTCTATTTCCTCGTCCGGACAGGTGATAGCTATCAAGATGTTGTCTTTGGAATCAGTCTCATACCAATAGAATTGGCAGTATTGACACAAACATGCACTGTCATGTTTTTTCATAAGATATTATGTCCTGTGAAAGATGGTCAGTGTTTTGGCACACAGAAAAGTATGAGAAACATTTGCTCAAACACTATTAATATGCCAGAAATTCATGATAAACTTTGAAAATGGGGGCAGAATGTGCTATTCAATTGATTTTCTTAGATAGGTTCAGTCCTGGATGCCGATGGGTCAATAGGCATAGAGCTAATGTAACACAGCTACGATCTCTTCGGCAGATTCTGTGTGTGCAGCAGACCAATGGTAAACAAGACAAGCTTACATCCAAACTGAAGAGGATGCAGATCTTCAGCAATTGTTGAAAAAAGGTGTCTGTATAAATTGAGATATGTAGACATTTTTACCTTTATGTGGATTTTTTTCTAACTGTTTAAAACTGCGTGTTGCATTTTTTATTTAGCACTGCCATGGTTAAGCTTTTGCCGCATAACAGATGTTTACACATATTCCACAGAAGAAATATGGATAATTTACACAATGGTTCTGATTATGTGTTCACATGTGCTTGATTCTTATGTCGGTGTGTAGCTTTGTCAACAATCAATGACTGCGTTTTGTGATGGTTCTTCTTGAGTTAAAAAAAATCCTTCAGGTTCTTTGCAGCATTCTTTTGTCATCTTCTGCACAGTGATGAGATTCGGCCTGTGCTTTCACTGTAGCTCGATTGGTAGAGCGTTACATTAGCAACGGAAAAGTCATCCCATACACCAATACTGATCAAATAAAAATATATAGATGAAGTGCACTGAACTATTATTCACTTTGACTAAAGAAACAATATCATATTAAATATCATAGTGGCTTTCAGAAGTTTCAGGCTTTAACTTTCAAACCAAAATTATATTTTTTTAAATATTTTTTATATATATTTTTAACAAGTGGGTGCAAGATGCTGTAGGTCATTTAGGTAAGTGAGGATAGCAAAATAAAATAAACTGTAACAAATTATACCCAAAAAAGTTCATACAGTGGACTACCAGTAAAACTGAGCAGCCATATTGCGCCAGAATGCCCACCACACACCATCTTATATGTGGAGAGGAGACGGAGTTGCGAAGCAAATTAGTACATATGGGATGATTAGGAGGCCATGATGTATAGAGGCGAATAGGCAAATTTGGCCAGGGGTTAAACGCATATTCTTATTCAAAGGACATCCTGGGATTTTTAATGACCACAGAGAGTCAGGACCTGGAAATTGCTTATTGTCCAGAGATATGGGGCGATTGAACGATGAAAGGATTTTCACTATTTATTTAAATCACTCTCTCCTGCAGATGTGCTGTAGTGTGCTGATGGTACAGATGAACATGGGCTGTTACGTTGCCTTCCTGCTCTTTTGGGGTAAGTGATGTCATCCAACAGTTATTATGGTCATGCATTTGTAAACGCTTGATTTCTGTGTCTGTTTTTATGTACACCCGCAGCCAAGCATCTGATGTCACTCTCACAATGACTATCAGTGACACAGATGCAATTGAGATATCATCTCACACACATGCACGAACACAGACACAGACACAGAGAGAAAGAGGATTCTTCTAATCTTTCTTCTGTTTTAATTTTGCAGCAATCTGTCATTCTTTATTTTTTCCAATTCACTGCCAGACCACTTCGCCCTCAACCTCCGCCCAACATCCAGCTCAGTCTGGAGATGGTTCCCCGTCAATTCTTACAATACCCGTTTCATTACCCTCTGCTGCTCACAACACTTCTTCCTCTGGTCACAGAGCATCAACTGCCTCATCACAGTCTGAAACAGCATCAACTGCCTCATCACAGCCTGAAACAGCATCATCACAGTCTGACAGAGCATCAACTGCCTCATCACAGTCTGAAACAGCATCAACTGCCTCATCACAGCCTGAAACAGCATCATCACAGTCTGACAGAGCATCAACTGCCTCATCACAGCCTGACACAGCATCAACTGCCTCATCACAGCCTGAAACAGCATCAACTGCCTCATCACAGACTGAAACAGCATCAACTGCCTCATCACAGTCTGAAACAGCATCAACTGCCTCATCACAGCCTGAAACAGCATCATCACAGTCTGACAGAGCATCAACTGCCTCATCACAGCCTGACACAGCATCAACTGCCTCATCACAGCCTGAAACAGCATCAACTGCCTCATCACAGACTGAAACAGCATCAACTGCCTCATCACAGTCTGAAACAGCATCAACTGCCTCATCACAGACTGAAACAGCATCAACTGCCTCATCACAGACTGAAACAGCATCAACTGCCTCATCACAGCCTGACACAGCATCAACTGCCTCATCACAGCCTGAAACAGCATCAACTGCCTCATCACAGACTGAAACAGCATCAACTGCCTCATCACAGTCTGAAACAGCATCAACTGCCTCATCACAGCCTGACAGAGCATCAGCTGCCTCATCACAGTCTGACAGAGCATCAGCTGCCTCATCACAGCCTGAAACAGCATCAACTGCCTCATCACAGCCTGAAACAGCATCAACTACCTCATCACAGTCTGACACAGCATCAACTGCCTCATCACAGTCTGAAACAGCATCAACTGCCTCATCACAGTGTGACACAGCATCAACTGCCTCATCACAGCCTGAAACAGCATCAACTGCCTCATCACAGCCTGAAACAGCATCAACTGCCTCATCACAGCCTGACAGAGCATCAGCTGCCTCATCACAGTCTGACAGAGCATCAGCTGCCTCATCACAGCCTGAAACAGCATCAACTGCCTCATCACAGCCTGAAACAGCATCAACTACCTCATCACAGTCTGACACAGCATCAACTGCCTCATCACAGCCTGAAACAGCATCAACTGCCTCATCACAGTCTGACACAGCATCAACTGCCTCATCACAGTCTGACACAGCATCAACTGCCTCATCACAGCCTGAAACAGCATCAACTGCCTCATCACAGTCTGACAGAGCATCAGCTGCCTCATCACAGTCTGACAGAGCATCAGCTGCCTCATCACAGCCTGAAACAGCATCAACTGCCTCATCACAGCCTGAAACAGCATCAACTACCTCATCACAGTCTGACACAGCATCAACTGCCTCATCACAGTCTGAAACAGCATCAACTGCCTCATCACAGTGTGACACAGCATCAACTGCCTCATCACAGCCTGACACAGCATCAACTGCCTCATCACAGCCTGAAACAGCATCAACTGCCTCATCACAGCCTGAAACAGCATCAACTGCCTCATCACAGTCTGACACAGCATCAACTGCCTCATCACAGCTTGAAACAGCATCAACTGCCTCATCACAGCCTGAAACAGCATCAACTTCCTCATCACAGCTTGAAACAGCATCAACTGCCTCATCACAGCTTGAAACAGCATCAACTGCCTCATCACAGCCTGACACAGCATCAACTGCCTCATCACAGCCTGACACAGCATCAACTGCCTCATCACAGTCTGACACAGCATCAACTGCCTCATCACAGTCTGACACAGCATCAACTGCCTCATCACAGCCTGACACAGCATCAACTGCCTCATCACAGTCTGAAACAGCATCAACTGCCTCATCACAGTCTGACACAGCATCAACTGTCTCATCACAGCCTGAAACAGCATCAACTGTCTCATCACAGCCTGAAACAGCATCAACTGCCTCATCACAGACTGAAACAGCATCAACTGCCTCATCACAGCCTGAAACAGCATCAACTGCCTCATCACAGCCTGAAACAGCATCAACTGCCTCATCACAGCCTGACACAGCATCAACTGCCTCATCACAGCCTGACACAGCATCAACTGCCTCATCACAGCCTGAAACAGCATCAACTGCCTCATCACAGTCTGAAACAGCATCAACTGCCTCATCACAGCCTGAAACAGCATCAACTGCCTCATCACAGTCTGACACAGCATCAACTGCCTCATCACAGCCTGACACAGCATCAACTGCCTCATCACAGCCTGACACAGCATCAACTGCCTCATCACAGTCTGAAACAGCATCAACTGCCTCATCACAGACTGAAACAGCATCAACTGCCTCATCACAGTCTGACACAGCATCAACTTCCTCATCACAGCTTGAAACAGCATCAACTGCCTCATCACAGCTTGAAACAGCATCAACTGCCTCATCACAGCCTGACACAGCATCAACTGCCTCATCACAGCTTGAAACAGCATCAACTGCCTCATCACAGTCTGACACAGCATCAACTGCCTCATCAAAGTCTGACACAGCATCAACTGCCTCATCACAGTCTGACACAGCATCAACTGCCTCATCACAGTCTGACACAGCATCAACTGCCTCATCACAGACTGAAACAGCATCAACTGCCTCATCACAGACTGAAACAGCATCAACTGCCTCATCACAGTCTGAAACAGCATCAACTGCCTCATCACAGACTGAAACAGCATCAACTGCCTCATCACAGACTGAAACAGCATCAACTGCCTCATCACAGTCTGACACAGCATCAACTGCCTCATCACAGACTGAAACAGCATCAACTGCCTCATCACAGTCTGAAACAGCATCAACTGCCTCATCACAGACTGAAACAGCATCAACTGCCTCATCACAGTCTGACACAGCATCAACTGCCTCATCACAGTCTGACACAGCATCAACTGCCTCATCACAGCCTGAAACAGCATCAACTGCCTCATCACAGTCTGACACAGAATCAACTGCCTCATCACAGTCTGACACAGCATCAACTGACTCATCACAGCCTGACACAGCATCAACTGCCTCATCACAGTCTGAAACAGCATCAACTGCCTCATCACAGCCTGAAACAGCATCAACTGCCTCATCACAGTCTGACACAGAATCAACTGCCTCATCACAGCCTGAAACAGCATCAACTGCCTCATCACAGCCTGACACAGCATCAACTGCCTCATCACAGTCTGAAACAGCATCAACTGCCTCATCACAGACTGAAACAGCATCAACTGCCTCATCACAGTCTGACACAGCATCAACTTCCTCATCACAGCTTGAAACAGCATCAACTGCCTCATCACAGCCTGACACAGCATCAACTGCCTCATCACAGTCTGAAACAGCATCAACTGCCTCATCACAGACTGAAACAGCATCAACTGCCTCATCACAGTCTGACACAGCATCAACTTCCTCATCACAGCTTGAAACAGCATCAACTGCCTCATCACAGCTTGAAACAGCATCAACTGCCTCATCACAGCCTGAAACAGCATCAACTGCCTCATCACAGCCTGAAACAGCATCAACTGCCTCATCACAGTCTGACACAGCATCAACTGCCTCATCACAGCCTGACACAGCATCAACTGCCTCATCACAGTCTGAAACAGCATCAACTTCCTCATCACAGCTTGAAACAGCATCAACTGCCTCATCACAGCTTGAAACAGCATCAACTGCCTCATCACAGCCTGACACAGCATCAACTGCCTCATCACAGTCTGACACAGCATCAACTGCCTCATCACAGTCTGAAACAGCATCAACTGCCTCATCACAGCCTGACACAGCATCAACTGCCTCATCACAGTCTGAAACAGCATCAACTGCCTCATCACAGACTGAAACAGCATCAACTGCCTCATCACAGTCTGACACAGCATCAATTGCCTCATCAAAGTCTGACACAGCATCAACTGCCTCATCACAGTCTGAAACAGCATCAACTGCCTCATCACAGTCTGAAACAGCATCAACTGCCTCATCACAGTCTGAAACAGCATCAACTGCCTCATCACAGACTGAAACAGCATCAACTGCCTCATCACAGTCTGACACAGCATCAACTGCCTCATCAAAGTCTGACACAGCATCAACTGCCTCATCACAGTGTGACACAGCATCAACTGCCTCATCACAGCCTGAAACAGCATCAACTGCCTCATCACAGTCTGACACAGCATCAACTGCCTCATCACAGTCTGACACAGCATCAACTGCCTCATCACAGCCTGAAACAGCATCAACTGCCTCATCACAGTCTGACAGAGCATCAGCTGCCTCATCACAGTCTGACAGAGCATCAGCTGCCTCATCACAGCCTGAAACAGCATCAACTGCCTCATCACAGCCTGAAACAGCATCAACTACCTCATCACAGTCTGACACAGCATCAACTGCCTCATCACAGTCTGAAACAGCATCAACTGCCTCATCACAGTGTGACACAGCATCAACTGCCTCATCACAGCCTGACACAGCATCAACTGCCTCATCACAGCCTGAAACAGCATCAACTGCCTCATCACAGCCTGAAACAGCATCAACTTCCTCATCACAGCCTGAAACAGCATCAACTGCCTCATCACAGCCTGACACAGCATCAACTGCCTCATCACAGCTTGAAACAGCATCAACTGCCTCATCACAGCCTGAAACAGCATCAACTTCCTCATCACAGCTTGAAACAGCATCAACTGCCTCATCACAGCTTGAAACAGCATCAACTGCCTCATCACAGCCTGACACAGCATCAACTGCCTCATCACAGCCTGACACAGCATCAACTGCCTCATCACAGTCTGACACAGCATCAACTGCCTCATCACAGTCTGAAACAGCATCAACTGACTCATCACAGCCTGAAACAGCATCAACTGTCTCATCACAGCCTGAAACAGCATCAACTGCCTCATCACAGACTGAAACAGCATCAACTGCCTCATCACAGTCTGACACAGCATCAACTGCCTCATCACAGTCTGAAACAGCATCAACTGCCTCATCACAGTCTGACACAGCATCAACTGTCTCATCACAGCCTGAAACAGCATCAACTGTCTCATCACAGCCTGAAACAGCATCAACTGCCTCATCACAGACTGAAACAGCATCAACTGCCTCATCACAGCCTGAAACAGCATCAACTGCCTCATCACAGCCTGAAACAGCATCAACTGCCTCATCACAGTCTGACACAGCATCAACTGTCTCATCACAGCCTGACACAGCATCAACTGCCTCATCACAGCCTGACACAGCATCAACTGCCTCATCACAGCCTGACACAGCATCAACTGCCTCATCACAGCCTGAAACAGCATCAACTGCCTCATCACAGTCTGAAACAGCATCAACTGCCTCATCACAGCCTGAAACAGCATCAACTGCCTCATCACAGTCTGACACAGCATCAACTGCCTCATCACAGCCTGACACAGCATCAACTGCCTCATCACAGCCTGAAACAGCATCAACTGCCTCATCACAGTCTGACACAGCATCAACTGCCTCATCACAGACTGAAACAGCATCAACTGCCTCATCACAGCCTGAAACAGCATCAACTGCCTCATCACAGTCTGACACAGCATCAACTGCCTCATCACAGTCTGACACAGCATCAACTGCCTCATCACAGTCTGACACAGCATCAACTGCCTCATCACAGCCTGACACAGCATCAACTGCCTCATCACAGTGTGACACAGCATCAACTGCCTCATCACAGTCTGACACAGCATCAACTGCCTCATCACAGTCTGAAACAGCATCAGCTGCCTCATCACAGACTGAAACAGCATCAACTGCCTCATCACAGTCTGACACAGCATCAACTGCCTCATCACAGTCTGACACAGCATCAACTGCCTCATCAAAGTCTGACACAGCATCAACTGCCTCATCACAGTCTGACACAGCATCAACTGCCTCATCACAGCCTGAAACAGCATCAACTGCCTCATCACAGTCTGACACAGAATCAACTGCCTCTTCACAGCCTGAAACAGCATCAACTGCCTCATCACAGTCTGAAACAGCATCAACTGCCTCATCACAGACTGAAACAGCATCAACTGCCTCATCACAGTCTGAAACAGCATCAACTGCCTCATCAAAGTCTGACACAGCATCAACTGCCTCATCAAAGTCTGACACAGCATCAACTGCCTCATCACAGCCTGACACAGCATCAACTGCCTCATCACAGTCTGACACAGCATCAACTGCCTCATCACAGACTGAAACAGCATCAACTGCCTCATCACAGACTGAAACAGCATCAACTGCCTCATCAAAGTCTTACACAGCATCAACTGCCTCATCACAGTCTGACACAGCATCAACTGCCTCATCACAGTCTGACACAGCATCAACTGCCTCATCACAGCTTGAAACAGCATCAACTGCCTCATCACAGTCTGACACAGCATCAACTGCCTCATCACAGCCTGACACAGCATCAACTGCCTCATCACAGTCTGAAACAGCATCAACTGCCTCATCACAGCCTGGAACAGCATCAACTGCCTCATCACAGTCTGACACAGCATCAACTGCCTCATCACAGTCTGAAACAGCATCAACTGCCTCATCACAGTCTGAAACAGCATCAACTGCCTCATCACAGACTGAAACAGCATCAACTGCCTCATCAAAGTCTGACACAGCATCAACTGCCTCATCACAGTCTGACACAGCATCAACTGCCTCATCACAGCCTGAAACAGCATCAACTGCCTCATCACAGTCTGACACAGAATCAACTGCCTCATCACAGCCTGAAACAGCATCAACTGCCTCATCACAGTCTGAAACAGCATCAACTGCCTCATCACAGACTGAAACAGCATCAACTGCCTCATCACAGTCTGACACAGCATCAACTGCCTCATCAAAGTCTGACACAGCATCAACTGCCTCATCACAGTCTGACACAGCATCAACTGCCTCATCACAGCCTGAAACAGCATCAACTGCCTCATCACAGTCTGACACAGAATCAACTGCCTCATCACAGCCTGACACAGCATCAACTGCCTCATCACAGACTGAAACAGCATCAACTGCCTCATCACAGCTTGACACAGCATCAACTGCCTCATCACAGTCTGACACAGCATCAACTGCCTCATCACAGTCTGAAACAGCATCAACTGCCTCATCACAGTCTGACACAGCATCAACTGCCTCATCACAGTCTGACACAGCATCAACTGCCTCATCACAGCCTGAAACAGCATCAACTGCCTCATCACAGTCTGACACAGAATCAACTGCCTCATCACAGCCTGACACAGCATCAACTGACTCATCACAGCCTGACACAGCATCAACTGCCTCATCACAGTCTGACACAGCATCAACTGCCTCATCACAGTCTGAAACAGCATCAACTGCCTCATCACAGCCTGAAACAGCATCAACTGCCTCATCACAGTCTGACACAGAATCAACTGCCTCATCACAGCCTGAAACAGCATCAACTGCCTCATCACAGCCTGACACAGCATCAACTGCCTCATCACAGTCTGAAACAGCATCAACTGCCTCATCACAGCCTGAAACAGCATCAACTGCCTCATCACAGTCTGACACAGCATCAACTGTCTCATCACAGCCTGACACAGCATCAACTGCCTCATCACAGCCTGACACAGCATCAACTGCCTCATCACAGCTTGAAACAGCATCAACTGCCTCATCACAGCCTGAAACAGCATCAACTGCGTCATCACAGCCTGAAACAGCATCAACTGCCTCATCACAGCCTGAAACAGCATCAACTGCCTCATCACAGCCTGAAACAGCATCAACTGCCTCATCACAGCCTGACACAGCATCAACTGCCTCATCACAGCCTGACACAGCATCAACTGCCTCATCACAGCCTGAAACAGCATCAACTGCCTCATCACAGCCTGAAACAGCATCAACTTCCTCATCACAGCTTGAAACAGCATCAACTGCCTCATCACAGCTTGAAACAGCATCAACTGCCTCATCACAGCCTGACACAGCATCAACTGCCTCATCACAGTCTGACACAGCATCAACTGCCTCATCACAGTCTGAAACAGCATCAACTGCCTCATCACAGCCTGACACAGCATCAACTGCCTCATCACAGTCTGAAACAGCATCAACTGCCTCATCACAGACTGAAACAGCATCAACTGCCTCATCACAGTCTGACACAGCATCAATTGCCTCATCAAAGTCTGACACAGCATCAACTGCCTCATCACAGTCTGAAACAGCATCAACTGCCTCATCACAGTCTGAAACAGCATCAACTGCCTCATCACAGTCTGAAACAGCATCAACTGCCTCATCACAGACTGAAACAGCATCAACTGCCTCATCACAGTCTGACACAGCATCAACTGCCTCATCAAAGTCTGACACAGCATCAACTGCCTCATCACAGTGTGACACAGCATCAACTGCCTCATCACAGCCTGAAACAGCATCAACTGCCTCATCACAGTCTGACACAGCATCAACTGCCTCATCACAGTCTGACACAGCATCAACTGCCTCATCACAGCCTGAAACAGCATCAACTGCCTCATCACAGTCTGACAGAGCATCAGCTGCCTCATCACAGTCTGACAGAGCATCAGCTGCCTCATCACAGCCTGAAACAGCATCAACTGCCTCATCACAGCCTGAAACAGCATCAACTACCTCATCACAGTCTGACACAGCATCAACTGCCTCATCACAGTCTGAAACAGCATCAACTGCCTCATCACAGTGTGACACAGCATCAACTGCCTCATCACAGCCTGACACAGCATCAACTGCCTCATCACAGCCTGAAACAGCATCAACTGCCTCATCACAGCCTGAAACAGCATCAACTTCCTCATCACAGCCTGAAACAGCATCAACTGCCTCATCACAGCCTGACACAGCATCAACTGCCTCATCACAGCTTGAAACAGCATCAACTGCCTCATCACAGCCTGAAACAGCATCAACTTCCTCATCACAGCTTGAAACAGCATCAACTGCCTCATCACAGCTTGAAACAGCATCAACTGCCTCATCACAGCCTGACACAGCATCAACTGCCTCATCACAGCCTGACACAGCATCAACTGCCTCATCACAGTCTGACACAGCATCAACTGCCTCATCACAGTCTGACACAGCATCAACTGCCTCATCACAGTCTGAAACAGCATCAACTGCCTCATCACAGTCTGACACAGCATCAACTGTCTCATCACAGCCTGAAACAGCATCAACTGTCTCATCACAGCCTGAAACAGCATCAACTGCCTCATCACAGACTGAAACAGCATCAACTGCCTCATCACAGCCTGAAACAGCATCAACTGCCTCATCACAGCCTGAAACAGCATCAACTGCCTCATCACAGTCTGACACAGCATCAACTGTCTCATCACAGCCTGACACAGCATCAACTGCCTCATCACAGCCTGACACAGCATCAACTGCCTCATCACAGCCTGACACAGCATCAACTGCCTCATCACAGCCTGAAACAGCATCAACTGCCTCATCACAGTCTGAAACAGCATCAACTGCCTCATCACAGCCTGAAACAGCATCAACTGCCTCATCACAGTCTGACACAGCATCAACTGCCTCATCACAGCCTGACACAGCATCAACTGCCTCATCACAGCCTGAAACAGCATCAACTGCCTCATCACAGTCTGACACAGCATCAACTGCCTCATCACAGACTGAAACAGCATCAACTGCCTCATCACAGCCTGAAACAGCATCAACTGCCTCATCACAGTCTGACACAGCATCAACTGCCTCATCACAGTCTGACACAGCATCAACTGCCTCATCACAGTCTGACACAGCATCAACTGCCTCATCACAGTGTGACACAGCATCAACTGCCTCATCACAGTCTGACACAGCATCAACTGCCTCATCACAGTCTGAAACAGCATCAACTGCCTCATCACAGTCTGAAACAGCATCAACTGCCTCATCACAGCCTGAAACAGCATCAACTGCCTCATCACAGTCTGACACAGCATCAACTGCCTCATCACAGCCTGACACAGCATCAACTGCCTCATCACAGTGTGACACAGCATCAACTGCCTCATCACAGTCTGACACAGCATCAACTGCCTCATCACAGTCTGAAACAGCATCAACTGCCTCATCACAGCCTGAAACAGCATCAACTGCCTCATCAAAGTCTGACACAGCATCAACTGCCTCATCACAGCCTGACACAGCATCAACTGCCTCATCACAGCCTGACACAGCATCAACTGCCTCATTACAGCCTGAAACACCATCAACTGACTCATCACAGCCTGACACAGCATCAACTGCCTCATCACAGCCTGACACAGCATCAACTGCCTCATCACAGTCTGACACAGCATCAACTGCCTCATCACAGTCTGAAACAGCATCAACTGCCTCATCACAGCCTGAAACAGCATCAACTGCCTCATCACAGTCTGAAACAGCATCAACTGCCTCATCACAGACTGAAACAGCATCAACTGCCTCATCACAGACTGAAACAGCATCAACTGCCTCATCACAGTCTGAAACAGCATCAACTGCCTCATCAAAGTCTGACACAGCATCAACTGCCTCATCACAGTCTGACACAGCATCAACTGCCTCATCACAGTCTGACACAGCATCAACTGCCTCATCACAGACTGAAACAGCATCAACTGCCTCATCACAGACTGAAACAGCATCAACTGCCTCATCACAGTCTGAAACAGCATCAACTGCCTCATCAAAGTCTGACACAGCATCAACTGCCTCATCACAGTCTGACACAGCATCAACTGCCTCATCACAGCCTGACACAGCATCAACTGCCTCATCACAGTCTGAAACAGCATCAACTGCCTCATCACAGACTGAAACAGCATCAACTGCCTCATCACAGACTGAAACAGCATCAGCTGCCTCATCACAGACTGAAACAGCATCAACTGCCTCATCACAGTCTGACACAGCATCAACTGCCTCATCACAGTCTGACACAGCATCAACTGCCTCATCAAAGTCTGACACAGCATCAACTGCCTCATCACAGTCTGACACAGCATCAACTGCCTCATCACAGCCTGAAACAGCATCAACTGCCTCATCAAAGTCTGACACAGCATCAACTGCCTCATCACAGTCTGACACAGCATCAACTGCCTCATCACAGTCTGAAACAGCATCAACTGCCTCATCACAGACTGAAACAGCATCAACTGCCTCATCACAGTCTGAAACAGCATCAACTGCCTCATCAAAGTCTGACACAGCATCAACTGCCTCATCACAGTCTGACACAGCATCAACTGCCTCATCACAGCCTGACACAGCATCAACTGCCTCATCACAGTCTGAAACAGCATCAACTGCCTCATCACAGACTGAAACAGCATCAACTGCCTCATCACAGACTGAAACAGCATCAGCTGCCTCATCACAGACTGAAACAGCATCAACTGCCTCATCACAGTCTGACACAGCATCAACTGCCTCATCACAGTCTGACACAGCATCAACTGCCTCATCAAAGTCTGACACAGCATCAACTGCCTCATCACAGTCTGACACAGCATCAACTGCCTCATCACAGCCTGAAACAGCATCAACTGCCTCATCACAGTCTGACACAGAATCAACTGCCTCTTCACAGCCTGAAACAGCATCAACTGCCTCATCACAGTCTGAAACAGCATCAACTGCCTCATCACAGACTGAAACAGCATCAACTGCCTCATCACAGTCTGAAACAGCATCAACTGCCTCATCAAAGTCTGACACAGCATCAACTGCCTCATCAAAGTCTGACACAGCATCAACTGCCTCATCACAGCCTGACACAGCATCAACTGCCTCATCACAGTCTGACACAGCATCAACTGCCTCATCACAGACTGAAACAGCATCAACTGCCTCATCACAGACTGAAACAGCATCAACTGCCTCATCAAAGTCTTACACAGCATCAACTGCCTCATCACAGTCTGACACAGCATCAACTGCCTCATCACAGTCTGACACAGCATCAACTGCCTCATCACAGCTTGAAACAGCATCAACTGCCTCATCACAGTCTGACACAGCATCAACTGCCTCATCACAGCCTGACACAGCATCAACTGCCTCATCACAGTCTGAAACAGCATCAACTGCCTCATCACAGCCTGGAACAGCATCAACTGCCTCATCACAGTCTGACACAGCATCAACTGCCTCATCACAGTCTGAAACAGCATCAACTGCCTCATCACAGTCTGAAACAGCATCAACTGCCTCATCACAGACTGAAACAGCATCAACTGCCTCATCAAAGTCTGACACAGCATCAACTGCCTCATCACAGTCTGACACAGCATCAACTGCCTCATCACAGCCTGAAACAGCATCAACTGCCTCATCACAGTCTGACACAGAATCAACTGCCTCATCACAGCCTGAAACAGCATCAACTGCCTCATCACAGTCTGAAACAGCATCAACTGCCTCATCACAGACTGAAACAGCATCAACTGCCTCATCACAGTCTGACACAGCATCAACTGCCTCATCAAAGTCTGACACAGCATCAACTGCCTCATCACAGTCTGACACAGCATCAACTGCCTCATCACAGCCTGAAACAGCATCAACTGCCTCATCACAGTCTGACACAGAATCAACTGCCTCATCACAGCCTGACACAGCATCAACTGCCTCATCACAGACTGAAACAGCATCAACTGCCTCATCACAGCTTGACACAGCATCAACTGCCTCATCACAGTCTGACACAGCATCAACTGCCTCATCACAGTCTGAAACAGCATCAACTGCCTCATCACAGCCTGAAACAGCATCAACTGCCTCATCACAGCCTGGAACAGCATCAACTGCCTCATCACAGCCTGACACAGCATCAACTGCCTCATCACAGCCTGACACAGCATCAGCTGCCTCATCACAGCCTGAAACAGCATCAACTGCCTCATCACAGTCTGACACAGCATCAACTGCCTCATCACAGCCTGAAACAGCATCAACTGCCTCATCACAGTCTGACACAGCATCAACTGCCTCATCACAGCCTGACACAGCATCAACTGCCTCATCACAGCCTGAAACAGCATCAACTGCCTCATCACAGTCTGACACAGCATCAACTGTCTCATCACAGCCTGACACAGCATCAACTGCCTCATCACAGCCTGACACAGCATCAACTGCCTCATCACAGCCTGAAACAGCATCAACTGCCTCATCACAGTCTGACACAGCATCAACTGTCTCATCACAGCCTGACACAGCATCAACTGCCTCATCACAGCCTGACACAGCATCAACTGCCTCATCACAGCTTGAAACAGCATCAACTGCCTCATCACAGCCTGAAACAGCATCAACTGCGTCATCACAGCCTGAAACAGCATCAACTGCCTCATCACAGCCTGAAACAGCATCAACTGCCTCATCACAGCCTGAAACAGCATCAACTGCCTCATCACAGCCTGACACAGCATCAACTGCCTCATCACAGCCTGACACAGCATCAACTGCCTCATCACAGCCTGAAACAGCATCAACTGCCTCATCACAGCCTGAAACAGCATCAACTGCCTCATCACAGCCTGAAACAGCATCAGCTGCCTCATCACAGCCTGAAACAGCATCAACTGCCTCATCACAGTCTGACACAGCATCAACTGCCTCATCACAGCCTGAAACAGCATCAGCTGCCTCATCACAGCCTGAAACAGCATCAACTGCCTCATCACAGACTGAAACAGCATCAACTGCCTCATCACAGCCTGAAACAGCATCAACTGCCTCATCACAGTCTGAAACAGCATCAACTGCCTCATCACAGCCTGAAACAGCATCAACTGCCTCATCACAGCCTGAAACAGCATCAACTGCCTCATCACAGCCTGAAACAGTATCAACTGCCTCATCACAGCCTGAAACAGCATCAACTGCCTCATCACAGCCTGAAACAGTATCAACTGCCTCATCACAGACTGAAACAGCATCAACTGCCTCATCACAGCCTGAAACAGCATCAACTGCCTCATCACAGCTCCGAAATCTAGGATCAGCAGCAACTACCACCTTGGACGAAAGTATATCCTCAGTACCAACAGACTCGTCACAGTCTATCAACACCTCCACAACAGAAAGCACAGATAAAGTTTTACACTCTGAAAGATTAGTTTTTTTTATAAACCCACCTTATGTACCAGAGATTCAAACCATTACCTTTAATCACCCACTGGTGTTCCAGGTCAGCATTATGAAATCAAAACCTTCAGAACCGTGAAAGGCCTCAGCTGTAAAGCTGCAGTATGTTGTTGATGTAATCCTAGAATTAAACTAATAAATCTACAACATCAAACCTCCTTCGCTAGTGAGTGAGGATATCTGAACCGCTACAGATAATGACATTAAAACCCACAGTTTGATTCAGTTAAACCCACCAATATTGAACATGCAGCTGCACCTTAAAGGGATAGTTCGGCCAAAAATGAAAATTTGTCATGAATTACTCACCCTCTAGATGTTCCAAACCAAGGTTATTTTAATTTACTAAAATAAATAAAATAAAACGTTCCTGTTCATTGAAATGAAATAAAATATCGACCTAAAAATTATTGGAAAAACGTAACCCAAGGAAAAGTTGCCTTAAAAATAAAGTCTTATATAGCAACATAAAAAATTTACTAAAATTAACACAAAAACAAACAATCTAAAAATGAAAGGCAATTTTATATATTTATATAACTAAATAAAACTAAAATCAAAACTATAATAACTCTGTTTCAAACCTGTTTACATGTCTTTGTTCAGTTAAACACAAAGAAAAGTTTTCGGAAGAATGTTAGCAATAGACAATTCTGAGGCACCATTGACTGCCATAGTAGGAATGTTTTTTTGTTCTACTGAAGACAAAAAAAAGGTATTTCAGGTATTTAGGGAAGCAAACAGTTCTGGGCTACCTTTGACAAACATTGTTAGTTTTCCTATGGTAGTCAATGGTGAAATGTCCTTTGCTAACATTCTTCCAGATATCTTTATGTTCAACAGAACAAATACATTTATACAGGTTTGGAACCATTAGAGGTTAAGTTATTCATGACAGAATATTTTTAATCAAGAAAATATTTTGACAGTAATAATTAAAGTACATTTCTCCCTGTTTTCCTTGCAGTCCGTCATATAGATGCTGCCCCGTCCCAGGCTTGCGTTGAGCCAGTGTTGCTTTGTGAAGCTGGTTGAGGTTGCTAAAAGATATATATTTCGAGCATAAATACAACAGAAACAGAAGCTTTCTGTTAGCAGATGGGTGGCGAGAGAATATAAAGAATGCTCTTAACCTACGTCACTTTCTGTTACCAAATGCATTGTTTGTTATTCCAGTAATTTAAACATCAGTGATGTCTCACATAACTAAACAGTTTAAACAAACTAAAGATAGAACTAGTTGCCTTTTTTTCAGAAGAGTTTTAAATAAGCGTATATACAGTACAGTGTGTATACAGTATATATCTGTTGGATCTATTGCTATTTTTATTTGAAATGTAAGAAAGTCAAAGAAGATAAAAATAAATATTAAGTTGGCTACAGATAGATGTTAGATGACTTTTATTGCAATATGTTGTGGGAATTTTATCAACCCTAACTGTCGATATCAATATTTTTAGTGCTTTTAGTAATGATCATGGTACGCGCCGAAAATGTTTTATTTTGGATAAACGATTCTGAGACCTACCTGTCCAACAGGTCAAACCACAGAAAAGAGAAAAATATAATGCAATAATAATGCAACCATCAAGGTATAGAGACAAGCTGTCAACATCACATGCTTCATGATCATGTGTGGTCATGCATATCTGTCACGACCAAAGAGAAAAGTTACAATATCACCTCTTAGACTATCTCTTTTCACACAGTGTTCGTGCATCTTTCAAAGAACTGGATGCAGTAAACCACAAAATCACAAGTTTGAACTTTATTCCTTTTAAAAAAAATGGAATTATGTTGTTTTAACACACGTACAAATCTGAAGAACATTTTCTAAAAAAACTGCCGGCTCAATAAGATCATGTGTAGTTAGAATTGGCGATCTCTATTGACATCATCAGTCATGCAGAACAGTGATGACACCAATATATATTTAATTGTGAATGTTTCTGTAATACACTGTATTTTATTTCTTTCCATTCCACTGAAATAACGCCACAATCGCAGGGTTTTATTTCACACAAGATCAAACGCAGTCTGTATTTTAAAGAATGGACCTGCTACGCTACATATTAGAGAAATCAAATGCTGGTATGTAACCAGACCACATGTCAAGATAAAGATCCTTTAATTATCTTGCGGTCAAGCTGGAACTCACAATACAAACCTGAATAACAGATGTTTGTCACATGATTCTGAACACACCTAATAAATCTTCCAGCATCTGAGGAGTGCATCACTTTGAATATTGGGACTTAACGTGCACATGATAGCATCTGACTGGGACTAGACACAGAAATCTGGTGAGTTTAATGACTTCATTTGAACATTTCAAAATGTGAATGACAAAAGCAGGCTGAGTATTTCGTTATCAATTGTGAATTATATACATTTCTAGAAGAAATGAACATTAAAGATGTCAGTGACACTCGCGGTTTACCAGCACATTTATTCTTCATGTGTGGATTTCAATCACTATATTCAGTGTAGGATCTGTGGATGTTTTGGGGCTTATTTTCTTCTGAACCCGATGGGGATTTCCAAAGCTTCTGTGATGTCTAAACAAGACTTTTAGATAGAGTTAAGCAGCATCAAGACAGAATAATATGATGTGTTAAAATTAATTATTTAATATTAATTAATTATACGATACATCCCAAAACTAGAAGTGACATTCTCTATGGAGTTCATACTTTGCCAAACTTACAACTGGGAGCATATTCAGTAGAGTTTTTTAAGGTTCTGTCTTTTTAAGGTTGTATAAAGAACGTGTGACTTTATTAGAACTAGACAGAAAGAAAGAAAGAAAGAAAGACAGAAAGAAAGACATTTTAAAGGTAAAGTTAATCCGTATTTTGTTATCATTTACTCTGCCCTATGCAAACCTGTATTAGTTTTTTTTTGTTGAAAACCAAACATTCTAATATAAACACAAAACCACTGAGAAATTTCTCAAAATATATCTGTTGTGTTGTGAACCACATGTGGGGTTAAAAGAACATTTATTTTGGTACTGAATCATCACTTTAAGAACCCTCGACCAGAAATCCCTTTACTGGGTTCAAGTGTGAATTAGGATACTGCCACAGTCTGCATTTTACAGTTATAAAGCCATGAAATGCTCATCCTTAATGCAACAGATATGTAGGCATTTGGTATTTTTAATAACCTTGTAAACTAATATGAATCATTTCAATTGACTTTAAATGCAGTTGAAATAAAATTGTTTTACTTTTTTTGTGATATACTGTAAACGTGATGATAGAAATATGCTTTATAATGATATAAACATGCTCACATATTAATGTTTTGACATATACCTTTATTGAGGTTTTATGGTTAATTCTCAGAAATGTACCCTAGGTTAGATTGTATGTAAATACGTAATCTTTGGGTGAAAGTAGTCTTTCTGTATGTTTTGGGTTTTTAAGCCGTTACCCCTGTTTGTTTTTTGACAATCATTGCAAATCATTGCAGGATATCATCACAGATTTAAACTGTAGAAAGAGCAGATATAGCGCTTCTGAAATCATAGGGGTGCATTTGAAAACGAATGCAGGTGAAAAATTATTTTCTGTCGTGATCACAACAATTCAGTCTTATTTTTAATGTGCAGGGCTGGTGTCGGTTGAGGGTTAATAAGGGTTTCAAACATACTCTGTTTGGAATATGTATGTATATTCTTAATGTGCCCATGTTAACAGATTAGGTTAGGGCAAGATCATTCATCGTTTTTCAGAGGAAAACATTGCAATTTCACCAAAATGTGTTATTAACGTAAGCCACTAATTTTTATAGTCATCTTATTGCTTTGATTTCAGGATAAAGCAAGAAAAAGCTAAAAACTTACCCAAAGTACATTTTTATGTGAAAGACACAACACAGTTTTTCAAAATGCGTGAGGGAGAGCGTGGCTTCTCTGCTGAAACGGAAACAATGTGACAATTGTAGAATTTGGGGGTCAAAGAAGCCACTTATCAGCACCACAAGGCGAACGCAGTGATGCTGAAAGCACATCCAGCGCATGCCACTTTAGCACCACATTTGTACTGCAATACGTACCATAAACACACTGCAAATGGAATATGTGTAAAACGAGGTTCAGGAGGATATGAACCCTTCAAAATAATGTCCAGCTGACAATGAAGAAACTAAAAAAAAATACCTCTCGTTCGTGTCATCTTTTAAATAAGGATTTGTCAATTTAGTCATAGGAAATGTATGCGAGCAACAAACTTTCTAAATAACCTATATTTACATTTATGCATTTGGCAGACAATTTTATCCAAAGTGACTTACATAGCATTATCCTATACATTTATACATACTGTAGGTATTTGCAATCCCCTGGGATAAAACCCACAACCTTGCGTTGTTAAGGTAATGCTCTTACCACTGAGCTTTCCAGAGCAGACAAAAAATAACTACAAGATGTTCTTAGAATTGAACTTGTTCCATCTCATGTGTTTGTAGGACATCATGAAGAGCCAGCCAGGAATGCTAATTGTGTTTCTGCTTGCAGGTCAGTCAATTTCTTGATTTGCACAAATGTTATTGTTCTTTTGTCATCCAAGTTACTTTTTATTACGTCTATAATTATATATGATTTTTTTTTTTATTACTCCAAAATAGTATTTAATAGTTTGCAATTCGGTGGAATCTCATCTGCATTAGCAACAAGTACAACCTCAACAACAGAAACTACAACTACATATGATCCTGAGTCCCCAACAACAACTGTATCTCCAACTACAACCACAAGCTCACCCACAACAGCTACATCTGAGTCCCCAACAACAACTGTATCTCCCACTACAACCACAAGCTCACCCACAACAGCTACATCTGAGTCCACAACAACAACTGTATCTCCCCCTACAACCACAAGCTCACCCACAACAGCTACATCTGAGTCCCCAACAACAACTGTATCTCCAACTACAACCACAAGCTCACCCACAACAGCTACATCTGAGTCCCCAACAACAACTGTATCTCCCCCTACAACCACAAGCTCACCCAAAACAGCTACATCTGAGTCCCCAACAACAACTGTATCTCCCACTACAACCACAAGCTCACCCACAACAGCTACATCTGAGTCCCCAACAACAACTGTATCTCCCACTACAACCACAAGCTCACCCACAACAGCTACATCTGAGTCCCCAACAACAACTTCATCTCCAACTACAACCACAAGCTCACCCACAACAGCTACACCTGAGTCCGTAGCAACAACTTCATCTCCAACTACAACCACAAGCTCACCCACAACAGCTACATCTGAGTACCCAACAACAACTTCATCTCCAACTACAACCACAAGCTCACCCACAACAGCTACATCTGAGTCCCCAACAACAACTGTATCTCCCCCTACAACCACAAGCTCACCCACAACAGCTACATCTGAGTCCCCAACAACAACTGTATCTCCTACAACAACCACAAGCTCACCCACAACAGCTACATCTGAGTCCCCAACAACAACTGTAACTCCCACTACAACCACAAGCTCACCCACAACAGCTACATCTGAGTCCCCAACAACAACTGTATCTCCCACTACAACCACAAGCTCACCCACAACAGCTACATCTGAGTCCCTAACAACAACTGTATCTCCTACAACAACCACAAGCTCACCCACAACAGCTACATCTGAGTCCCCAACAACAACTGTATCTCCCACTACAACCACAAGCTCACCCACAACAGCTACATCTGAGTCCCCAACAACAACTGTATCTCCCACTACAACCACAAGCTCACCCACAACAGCTACATCTGAGTCCCCAACAACAACTTCATCTCCAACTACAACCACAAGCTCACCCACAACAGCTACATCTGAGTCCCCAACAACAACTGTATCTCCTACAACAACCACAAGCTCACCCACAACAGCTACATCTGAGTCCCCAACAACAACTGTATCTCCCACTTCAACCACAAGCTCACCCACAACAGCTACATCTGAGTCCCCAACAACAACTGTATCTCCCCCTACAACCACGAGCTCACCCACAACAGCTACATCTGAGTCCCCAACAACAACTGTATCTCCTACAACAACCACAAGCTCACCCACAACAGCTACATCTGAGTCCCCAACAACAACTGTAACTCCCACTACAACCACAAGCTCACCCACAACAGCTACATCTGAGTCCCCAACAACAACTGTATCTCCTACAACAACCACAAGCTCACCCACAACAGCTACATCTGAGTCCCCAACAACAACTGTATCTCCTACAACAACCACAAGCTCACCCACAACAGCAACATCTGAGTCCCCAACAACAACTGTATCTCCCCCTACAACGACAAGCTCACCCACAACAGCTACATCTGAGTCCCCAACAACAACTGTATCTCCTACAACAACCACAAGCTCACCCACAACAGCTACATCTGAGTCCCCAACAACAACTGTATCTCCCACTACAACAACAAGCTCAACCTCAACAGATACATCTGAGTCCACAACAACAACTTCATCTCCAACTACAACCACAAGCTCACCCACAACAGCTACATCTGAGTCCCCAACAACAACTGTATCTCCCCCTACAACCACAAGCTCACCCACAACAGCTACATCTGAGTCCCCAACAACAACTGTATCTCCTACAACAACCACAAGCTCACCCACAACAGCTACATCTGAGTCCCCAACAACAACTGTATCTCCCACTACAACCACAAGCTCACCCACAACAGCTACATCTGAGTCCCCAACAACAACTGTATCTCCTACAACAACCACAAGCTCACCCACAACAGCTACATCTGAGTCCCCAACAACAACTGTATCTCCCCCTACAACGACAAGCTTACCCACAACAGCTACATCTGAGTCCCCAACAACAACTGTATCTCCTACAACAACCACAAGCCCACCCACAACAGCTACATCTGAGTCCCCAACAACAACTGTATCTCCCACTACAACCACAAGCTCACGCACAACAGATACATCTGAGTCCCCAACAACAACTGTATCTCCCACTACAACCACAAGCTCACCCACAACAGCTACATCTGAGTCCCCAACATCAACTGTATCTCCCCCTACAACCACAAGCTCACCCTCAACAGCTACATCTGAGTCCCCAACAACAACTTCACCTCCTACAACCACAAGCTCACCCACAACAGCTACATCTGAGTCCCCAACAACAACTGTATCTCCCCCTACAACCACAAGCTCACCCACAACAGCTACATCTGAGTCCCCAACAACAACTTCACCTCCTACAACCACAAGCTCACCCACAACAGCTACATCTGAGTCCCCAACAACAACTGTATCTCCCACTACAACCACAAGCTCACCCTCAACAGCTACATCTGAGTCCCCAACAACAACTGTATCTCCCCCTACAACCACAAGCTCACCCTCAACAGCTACATCTGAGTCCCCAACAACAACTTCACCTCCTACAACCACAAGCTCACCCACAACAGCTACATCTGAGTCCCCAACAAAAACTGTATCTCCCCCTACAACCACAAGCTCACCCTCAACAGCTACATCTGAGTCCCCAACAAAGACTTCACCTCCTACAACCACAAGCTCACCCACAACAACTACATCTGAGTCCCCTACAACAACTGTATCTCCCACTACAACCACAAGCTCACCCACAACAGCTACATCTGATTCCGCAACAACAACTGTATCTCCTAGTACAACCACAAGCTCACCCACAACAGATACATCTGAGTCCGCAACAACAACTGTATCTCCTACTACAACCACAAGCTCACCCACAACAGCAACATCTGAGTCCCCAACAACAACTGTATCTCCCACTACAACCACAAGCTCACCCACAACAGCTACATCTGAGTCCCCAACAACAACTGTATCTCCCCCTACAACAACCACAAGCTCACCCACAACAGCTACATCTGAGTCCCCAACAACAACTGTATCTCCCACTACAACCACAAGCTCACCCACAACAGCTACATCTGAGTCCGCAACAACAACTGTATCTCCCACTACAACCACAAGCTCACCCACAACAGCTACATCTGAGTCCCCAACAACAACTGTATCTACCCCTACAACCACAAGCTCACCCACAACAGCTACATCTGAGTCCCCAACAACAACTTCACCTCCTACAACCACAAGCTCACCCACAACAGCTACATCTGAGTCCGCAACAACAACTGTATCTCCCCCTACAACCACAAGCTCACCCACAACCCCAACAACAACTGTATCTCCCACTACAACCACAAGCTCACCCACAACAGCTACATCTGAGTCCGCAACAACAACTGTATCTCCCCCTACAACCACAAGCTCACCCACAACCCCAACAACAACTGTATCTCCCACTACAACCACAAGCTCACCCACAACAGCTACATCTGAGTCCTCAACAACAACTGTATCTCCCCCTACAACCACAAGCTCACCCACAACCCCAACAACAACTGTATCTCCCACTACAACCACAAGCTCACCCACAACAGCTACATCTGAGTCCCCAACAACAACTGTATCTCCTACAACAACCACAAGCTCACCCACAACAGCTACATCTGAGTCCGCAACAAAAACTGTATCTCCCCCTACAACCACAAGCTCACCCACAACCCCAACAACAACTGTATCTCCCACTACAACCACAAGCTCACCCACAACAGCTACATCTGAGTCCCCAACACCAACAACTGTATCTCCTACTACAACCACAAGCTCACCCAAAACAGCTACATCTGAGTCCCCAACAACAACTGTATCTCCCACTACAACAACAAGCTCACCCACAACAGCTACATCTGAGTCCACAACAACAACTGTATCTCCCACTACAACAACAAGCTCACCCACAACAGCTACATCTGAGTCCACAACAACAACTGTATCTCCCACTACAACCACAAGCTCAAACACAACAGCTACATCTGAGTCCCCAACAACAACTGTATCTCCCACTACAACCACAAGCTCACCCACAACAGCTACATCTGAGTCCCCAACAACAACTGTATCTCCCACTACAACCACAAGCTCAAACACAACAGCTACATCTGAGTCCACAACAACAACTGTATCTCCCACTACAACCACAAGCTCACCCACAACAGCTACATCTGAGTCCCCAACAACAACTGTATCTCCCACTACAACCACAAGCTCACCCACAACAGCTACATCTGAGTCCACAACAACAACTGTATCTCCAACTACAACCACAAGCTCACCCACAACAGCTAATTCTGAGACCGCAACAACAACTGTATATCCCACTACAACCACAAGCTCACCCACAACAGCTACATCTGAGTCCCCAACAACAACTGTATCTCCCACTACAACAACAAGCTCACACACAACAGATACATCTGAGTCCCCAACAACAACTGTATCTCCCCCTACAACCACAAGCTCACCCACAACAGCTACATCTGAGTCCGCAACAACAACTGTATCTCCCCCTACAACCACAAGCTCACCCACAACAGCTACATCTGAGTCCCAAACAACAACTGTATCTCCCACTACAACCACAAGCTCACCCACAACAGCTACATCTGAGTCCCCAACAACAACTGTATCTCCCCCTACAACCACAAGCTCACCCACAACAGCTACATCTGAGTCCCAAACAACAACTGTATCTCCCACTACAACCACAAGCTCACCCACAACAGCTACATCTGAGTCCCCAACAACAACTGTATCTCCCCCTACAACCACAAGCTCACCCACAACAGCTACATCTGAGTCCCCAACAACAACTGTATCTCCCCCCACAACCACAAGCTCACCCACAACAGATACATCTGAGTCCCCAACAACAACTGTATCTCCCACTACAACCACAAGCTCACCCACAACAGATACATCTGAGTCCCCAACAACAACTGTATCTCCCCCTACAACCACAAGCTCACCCACAACAGCTACATCTGAGTCCCAAACAACAACTATATCTCCAACTACAACCACAAGCTCACCCACAACAGTTACATCTGAGTCCCCAACAATAACTGTATCTCCCACTACAACCACAAGCTCACCCACAACAGCTACATCTGAGTCCGCAACAACAACTGTATCTCCCCCTACAACCACAAGCTCACCCACAACAGCTACATCTGAGTCCCCAACAACAACTGTATCTCCCACTACAACCACAAGCTCACCCACAACAGCTACATCTGAGTCCCCAACAACAACTGTATCTCCTTCTACAACCACAAGCTCACCCACAACAGCTACATCTGAGTCCCCAACAACAACTGTATCTCCCACTACAACCACAAGCTCACCCACAACAGCTACATCTGAGTCCCAAACAACAACTGTATCTCCAACTACAACCACAAGCTCACCCACAACAGCAACATCTGAGTCCCCAACAACAACTGTATCTCCCCCTACAACCACAACCTCACCCACAACAGCAACATCTGAGTCCCCAACAACAACTGTATCTCCAACTACAACCACAAGCTCACCCACAACAGCTACATCTGAGTCCCCGACAACAACTTCACCTCCTACAACCACAAGCTCACCCACAACAGCTACATCTGAGTCCGCAACAACAACTATATCTCCCAGTACAACCACAAGCTCACCCACAACAGCTACATCTGAGTCCCCAACAACAACTGTATCTCCTACAACAACCACAAGCTCACCCACAACAGCTACATCTGAGTCCGCAACAACAACTATATCTCCCAGTACAACCACAAGCTCAACTACAACAGCTACATCTGAGTCCCCAACAACAACTGTATCTCCCACTACAACAACAAGCTCACCCACAACAGCTACATCTGAGTCCGCAACAACAACTATATCTCCCAGTACAACCACAAGCTCAACTACAACAGCTACATCTGAGTCCCCAACAACAACTGTATCTCCCACTACAACAACAAGCTCACCCACAACAGCTACATCTGAGTCCTCAATAACAACTGTATCTCCCACTACAACCACAAGCTCACCCACAACAGCTACATCTGAGTCCGCAACAACAACTGTGTCTCCCACTACAACCACAAGCTCACCCACAACAGCTACATCTGAGTCCCAAACAACAACTGTATCTCCCACTACAACCACAAGCTCACCCACAACAGCTACATCTGAGTCCCCAACAACAACTGTATCTCCTACAACAACCACAAGCTCACCCACAACAGCTACATCTGAGTCCGCAACAACAACTGTATCTCCTACAACAACCACAAGCTCACCCACAACAGCTACATCTGAGTCCCCAACAACAACTGTATCTCCTTCTTCAACCACAAGCTCACCCACAACAGCTACATCTGAGTCCCCAACAACAACTGTATCTCCCACTACAACCACAAGCTCACCCACAACAGCTACATCTGAGTCCCCAACAACAACTGTATCTCCTACAACAACCACAAGCTCACCCACAACAGCTACATCTGAGTCCCCAACAACAACTGTATCTCCCACTACAACCACAAGCTCACCCACAACAGCTACATCTGAGTCCTCAACAACAACTGTATCTCCCACTACAACCACAAGCTCACCCACAACAGCTACATCTGAGTCCCCAACAACAACTGTATCTCCTACAACAACCACAAGCTCACCCACAACAGCTACATCTGAGTCCCCAACAACAACTGTATCTCCTTCTTCAACCACAAGCTCACCCACAACAGCTACATCTGAGCCCCCAACAACAACTGTATCTCCCACTACAACCACAAGCTCACCCACAACAGCTACATATGAGTCCCCAACAATAACTGTATCTCCCATTACAACCACAAGCTCACCCACAACAGCTACATCTGAGTCCCCAACAACAACTGTATCTCCCCCTACAACCACAAGCTCACCCACAACAGCTACATCTGAGTCCCCAACAACAACTGTATCTCCCACTTCAACCACAAGCTCACCCACAACAGCTACATCTGAGTCCGCAACAACAACTGTATCTCCCACTTCAACCACAAGCTCACCCACAACAGCTACATCTGAGTCCCCAACAACAACTGTATCTCCCACTACAACCACAAGCTCACCCACAACAGCTACATCTGAGTCCCCAACAACAACTGTATTTCCCACTACAACCACAAGCTCACCCACAACAGCTACATCTGAGTCCGCAACAACAACTGTATCTCCTACAACAACCACAACCTCACCCACAACAGCTACATCTGAGTCCCCAACAACAACTGTATCTCCCACTACAACCACAAGCTCACCCACAACAGCCACATCGGAGTCCCCAACAACAACTGTATCTCCCCCTACAACCACAAGCTCACCCACAACAGCTAGATCTGAGTCCCCAACAACAACTGTATCTCCCCCTACAACCACAAGCTCACCCACAACAGCTACATCTGAGTCCCAAACAACAACTGTATCTCCAACTACAACCACAAGCTCACCCACAACAGCTTTATCGGAGTCCGCAACAACAACTGTATCTCCTACAACAACCACAAGCTCAACCACATCAGCTACATCTGAGTCCCCAACAACAACTGTATCTCCTACAACAACCACAAGCTCACCCACAACAGCTACATCTGAGTCCCCAACAACAACTGTATCTCCCCCTACAACCACAAGCTCACCCACAACAGCTACATCTGAGTCCCCAACAACAACTGTATCTCCCACTACAACCACTAGCTCACCCACAACAGCTATATCTGAGTCCGCAACAACAACTGTATCTCCCACTTCAACCACAAGCTCACCCACAACAGCTACATCTGAGTCCCCAACAACAACTGTATCTCCCACTACAACCACAAGCTCACCCACAACAGCTACATCTGAGTCCGCAACAACAACTGTATCTCCCACTACAACCACAAGCTCACCCACAACAGCTACATCTGAGTCCGCAACAACAACTGTATCTCCCACTACAACCACAAGCTCACCCACAACAGCTACATCTGAGTCCGCAACAACAACTGTATCTCCCACTACAACCACAAGCTCACCCACAACAGCTACATCTGAGTCCCAAACAACAACTGTATCTCCAACTACAACCACAAGCTCACCCACAACAGCTTTATCGGAGTCCGCAACAACAACTGTATCTCCTACAACAACCACAAGCTCAACCACATCAGCTACATCTGAGTCCCCAACAACAACTGTATCTCCTACAACAACCACAAGCTCACCCACAACAGCTACATCTGAGTCCCCAACAACAACTGTATCTCCCCCTACAACCACAAGCTCACCCACAACAGCTACATCTGAGTCCCCAACAACAACTGTATCTCCCACTACAACCACTAGCTCACCCACAACAGCTATATCTGAGTCCGCAACAACAACTGTATCTCCCACTTCAACCACAAGCTCACCCACAACAGCTACATCTGAGTCCCCAACAACAACTGTATCTCCCACTACAACCACAAGCTCACCCACAACAGCTACATCTGAGTCCGCAACAACAACTGTATCTCCCACTACAACCACAAGCTCACCCACAACAGCTACATCTGAGTCCCCAACAACAACTGTATTTCCCACTACAACCACAAGCTCACCCACAACAGCTACATCTGAGTCCCCAACAACAACTGTATCTCCCACTACAACGACAAGCTCACCCACAACAGCTACATCTGAGTCCCCAACAACAACTGTATCTCCTACAACAACCACAAGCTCACCCACAACAGCTACATCTGAGTCCCCAACAACAACTGTATCTCCCACTACAACCACAAGCTTACCCACAACAGCTACATCTGAGTCCCCAACAACAACTGTATTTCCCACTACAACCACAAGCTCACCCACAACAGCTACATCTGAGTCCCCAACAACAACTGTATCTCCCACTACAACGACAAGCTCACCCACAACAGCTACATCTGAGTCCCCAACAACAACTGTATCTCCTACAACAACCACAAGCTCACCCACAACAGCTACATCTGAGTCCCCAACAACGACTGTATCTCCCCCTACAACCACAAGCTCACCCACAACAGCTACATCTGAGTCCGCAACAACAACTGTGTCTCCCACTACAACCACAAGCTCACCCACAACAGCTACATCTGAGTCCACAACAACAACTGTATCTCCCACTACAACCACAAGCTCACCCACAACAGCTACATCTGAGTCCGCAACAACAACTGTATCTCCCACTACAACCACAAGCTCACCCACAACAGCTACATCTGAGTCCCCAACAACAACTGTATCTCCCACTACAACCACAAGCTCACCCACAACAGCTACATCTGAGTCCTCAACAACAACTGTATCTCCCACTACAACCACAAGCTCACCCACAACAGCTACATCTGAGTCCGCAACAACAACTGTATCTCCCACTACAACCACAAGCTCACCCACAACAGCTACATCTGAGTCCCCAACAACAACTGTATCTCCCACTACAACCACAAGCTCACCCACAACAGCTACATCTGAGTCCCCAACAACAACTGTATCTCCTACAACAACCACAAGCTCACCCACAACAGCTACATCTGAGTCCCCAACAACAACTTCATCTCCAACTACAACCACAAGCTCACCCACAACAGCTACACCTGAGTCCGTAGCAACAACTTCATCTCCAACTACAACCACAAGCTCACCCACAACAGCTACATCTGAGTACCCAACAACAACTTCATCTCCAACTACAACCACAAGCTCACCCACAACAGCTACATCTGAGTCCCCAACAACAACTGTATCTCCCCCTACAACCACAAGCTCACCCACAACAGCTACATCTGAGTCCCCAACAACAACTGTATCTCCTACAACAACCACAAGCTCACCCACAACAGCTACATCTGAGTCCCCAACAACAACTGTAACTCCCACTACAACCACAAGCTCACCCACAACAGCTACATCTGAGTCCCCAACAACAACTGTATCTCCCACTACAACCACGAGCTCACCCACAACAGCTACATCTGAGTCCCTAACAACAACTGTATCTCCTACAACAACCACAAGCTCACCCACAACAGCTACATCTGAGTCCCCAACAACAACTGTATCTCCCACTACAACCACAAGCTCACCCACAACAGCTACATCTGAGTCCCCAACAACAACTGTATCTCCCACTACAACCACAAGCTCACCCACAACAGCTACATCTGAGTCCCCAACAACAACTGTAACTCCCACTACAACCACAAGCTCACCCACAACAGCTACATCTGAGTCCCCAACAACAACTGTATCTCCCACTACAACCACAAGCTCACCCACAACAGCTACATCTGAGTCCCCAACAACAACTGTATCTCCCCCTACAACCACAAGCTCACCCACAACAGCTACATCTGAGTCCCCAACAACAACTGTATCTCCCCCTACAACCACAAGCTCACCCACAACAGCTACACCTGAGTCCCCAACAACAACTGTATCTCCCACTACAACCACAAGCTCACCCACAACAGCTACATCTGAGTCCCCAACAACAACTGTATCTCCCACTACAACCACAAGCTCACCCACAACAGCTACATCTGAGTCCACAACAACAACTGTATCTCCCACTACAACCACAAGCTCACCCACAACAGCTACATCTGAGTCCCCAACAACAACTGTATCTCCCACTACAACCACAAGCTCACCCACAACAGCTACATCTGAGTCCCCAACAACAACTGTGTCTCCCCCTACAACCACAATCTCACCCACAACAGCTACATCTGAGTCCCCAACAACAACTGTATCTCCCCCTACAACCACAAGCTCACCAACAACAGCTACATCTGAATCCCCAACAACAACTTCACCTCCTACAACCACAAGCTCACCCACAACAGCTACATCTGAGTCTGCAACAACAACTGTGTCTCCCCCTACAACCACAAGCTCACCCACAACAGCAACATCTGAGTCCCCAACAACAACTGTATCTCCCCCTACAACCACAAGCTCACCCACAACAGCTACATCTGAGTCCCCAACAACAACTGTATCTCCCCCTACAACCACAAGCTCACCCACAACAGCTACATCTGAGTCCCCAACAACAACTGTATCTCCCCCTACAACCACAAGCTCACCCACAACAGCTACATCTGAGTCCCCAACAACAACTGTATCTCCCCCTACAACCACAAGCTCACCCACAACAGCTACATCTGAGTCTGCAACAACAACTGTGTCTCCCCCTACAACCACAAGCTCACCCACAACAGCTACATCTGAGTCCCCAACAACAACTGTGTCTCCCACTACAACCACAAGCTCACCCACAACAGCTACATCTGAGTCCCCAACAACAACTGTATCTCCCACTACAACCACAAGCTCACCCACAACAGCTACATCTGAGTCCTCAACAACAACTGTATCTCCCACTACAACCACAAGCTCACCCACAACAGCTACATCTGAGTCCCCAACAACAACTGTATCTCCAACTACAACCACAAGCTCACCCACAACAGCTACATCTGAGTCCCCAACAACAACTGTATCTCCTACAACAACCACAAGCTCACCCACAACAGCTACATCTGAGTCCACAACAACAACTGTATCTCCCCCTACAACCACAAGCTCAGCCACAACAGCTACATCTGAGTCCCCAAAAACAACTGTATCTCCCACTACAACCACGAGCTCACCCACAACAGCTACATCTGAGTCTGCAACAACAACTGTGTCTCCCCCTACAACCACAAGCTCAGCCACAACAGCTACATCTGAGTCCCCAAAAACAACTGTATCTCCCACTACAACCACGAGCTCACCCACAACAGCTACATCTGAGTCCGCAACAACAACTGTATCTCCCACTACAACCACAAGCTCACCCACAACAGCTACATCTGAGTCCGCAACAACAACTTCATCTCCAACTACAACCACAAGCTCACCCACAACAGCTACATCTGAGTCCCCAACAACAACTGTATCTCCCCCTACAACCACAAGCTCACCCACAACAGCTACATCTGAGTCCGCAACAACAACTGTATCTCCCACTACAACCACAAGCTCACCCACAACAGCTACATCTGAGTCTGCAACAACAACTTCATCTCCAACTACAACCACAAGCTCACCCACAACAGCTACATCTGAGTCCGCAACAACAACTGTATCTCCCAATACAACCACAAGCTCACCCACATCAGCTACATCTGAGTCCCCAACAACAACTGTATCTCCCACTACAACCACAAGCTCACCCACAACAGCTACATCTGAGTCCTCAACAACAACTGTATCTCCCACTACAACCACAAGCTCACCCACAACAGCTACATCTGAGTCCGCAACAACAACTGTATCTCCCACTACAACCACAAGCTCACCCACAACAGCTACATCTGAGTCTGCAACAACAACTTCATCTCCAACTACAACCACAAGCTCACCCACAACAGCTACATCTGAGTCCGCAAAAACAACTTCATCTCCAACTACAACCACAAGCTCACCCACAACAGCTACATCTGAGTCCGCAATAACAACTGTATCTCCCACTACAACCACAAGCTCACCCACAACAGCTACATCTGAGTCCCCAACAACAACTGTATCTCCCCCTACAACCACAAGCTCACCCACAACAGCTACACCTGAGTCCGCAACAACAACTGTATCTCCCCCTACAACCACAAGCTCACCCACAACAGCTACACCTGAGTCCGTAGCAACAACTGTAACTCCCACTACAACCACAAGCTCACCCACATCAGCTACATCTGAGTCCTCAACAACAACTGTATCTCCTACTACAACCATAAGCTCACCCACAACAGCAACACCCGAGTCTCCAACAACAACTGTATCTCCTACTACAACCACAAGCTCACCCACAACAGCTACATCTGAGTCCCCAACAACAACTGTATCTCCCACTGCAACCACAAGCTCACCCACAACACCTACATCTGAGTCCCCAACAACAACTGTATCTCCTACAACAATCACAAGCTCACCCACAACAGCTACATCTGAGTCCCCAACAACAACTGTATCTCCCACTACAACCACAAGCTCAACCTCAATAGATACATCTGAGTCCACAACAACAACTGTATATCCTACTAAAACCACAAGCTCACCCACAACAGCTACATCTGAGTCCTCAACAACAACTTCATCTCCAACTACAACCACAAGCTCACCCACAACAGCTACATCTGAGTCCCCAACAACAAATTCACCTCCAACTACAACCACAATCTCACACACAACAGCTACATCTGAGTCCCCATTAACAACTGTATCTCCAACTACAACCACAAGCTCACCCACAACAGCTACATCTGAGTCCCCAACAACAACTGTATCTCCCACTACAACCACAAGCTCACCCACAACAGCTATATCTGAGTCCGCAACAACAACTGTATCTCCCACTTCAACCACAAGCTCACCCACAACAGCTACATCTGAGTCCCCAACAACAACTGTATCTCCCACTACAACCACAAGCTCACCCACAACAGCTACATCTGAGTCCCCAACAACAACTGTATCTCCCACTACAACCACAAGCTCACCCACAACAGCTATATCTGAGTCCGCAACAACAACTGTATCTCCCACTTCAACCACAAGCTCACCCACAACAGCTACATCTGAGTCCTCAACAACAACTGTATCTCCCACTACAACCACAAGCTCACCCACAACAGCTACATCTGAGTCCGCAACAACAACTGTATCTCCCACTTCAACCACAAGCTCACCCACAACAGCTACATCTGAGTCCGCAACAACAACTTTATCTCCTAATACAACCACAAGCTCACCCACAACAGCTACATCTGAGTCCCCAACAACAACTGTATCTCCCACTACAACCACAAGCTCACCCACAACAGCTACATCTGAGTCCCAAACAACAACTGTATCTCCCACTACAACCACAAGCTCACCCACAACAGCTACATCTGAGTCCCCAACAACAACTGTATCTCCCACTACAACCACAAGCTCACCCACAACAGCTACATCTGAGTCCCCAACAACAACTGTATCTCCTACAACAACCACAAGCTCACCCACAACAGCTACATCTGAGTCCCCAACAACAACTGTATCTCCTACAACAACCACAAGCTCACCCACAACAGCTACATCTGAGTCCGCAACAACAACAACTGTATCTCCTACTACAACCACAAGCTCACCCACAACAGCTACATCTGAGTCCGCAACAACAACAACTGTATCTCCTACTACAACCACAAGCTCACCCACAACAGCTATATCTGAGTCCGCAACAACAACTGTATCTCCCACTTCAACCACAAGCTCACCCACAACAGCTACATCTGAGTCCCCAACAACAACTGTATCTCCCACTTCAACCACGAGCTCACCCACAACAGCTACATCTGAGTCCCCAACAACAACTGTATCTCCCCCTACAACCACAAGCTCACCCACAACAGCTACATCTGAGTCCGCAACAACAACTGTATCTCCCACTTCAACCACAAGCTCACCCACAACAGCTACATCTGAGTCCCCAACAACAACTGTATCTCCTACAACAACCACAAGCTCACCCACAACAGCTACATCTGAGTCCCCAACAACAACTGTATCTCCCACTACAACCACAAGCTCACCCACAACAGCTACATCTGAGTCCGCAACAACAACTTTATCTCCCACTACAACCACAAGCTCACCCACAACAGCTACATCTGAGTCCCCAACAACAACTGTATCTCCCACTACAACCACAAGCTCACCCACAACAGCTACATCTGAGTCCGCAACAACAACAACTGTATCTCCTACTACAACCACAAGCTCACCCACAACAGCTACATCTGAGTCCGCAACAACAACAACTGTATCTCCTACAATAACCACAAGTTCACCCACAACAGCTACATCTAAATCCACAACAACAACTTTACCTCCTACTACAATCACAAGCTCACACACAACAGCTACATCTGAGCCAACAACTTCACCTCCTACTAAAATCACAAGCTCACCCACAACAGCTACATCTGAGCCAACAACTACACCTCCTACTACAACCACAAGCTCACCCAAAACAGTTCAGCCAACAATATTCAATGTCAGTGTTATAATGATTACACCTGAACCTTTTGATACTCAACTCTCAAACTCATCTTCCACTGCCTTCGTAACTAGAATGCAGAAAATCCAAAATGAGGTATGTTGCATTGCAATACATTTTTAAGGAAAAATTATAATTTATTATAAAAGTAGAATACAGTAAAACGTAATGTAAACTAGAACTTACACTTTATACAACGCCAAGGTCAAGGGATCGATCCCAGGGAAACAAATATGTAGTATAATGCAATGTAAGTTTTTGGATAAAATGTGTCGGCCAAATGCATACATTTTTTATGTAAATACACAGAAATGTAATCCTGATTGTTTATGTAATATCATGTTTTTTATCAAGAAATGACTGTCATTTCTTTCATACTGAAGTGATTTTTCTCTTTATAAAGGGTGTCTGTGGTACAATTAACTGATTGATAACAACATTGATAACTAAATGTTTCCTGCTTTTTTCAGTTTGGGCCAGCCTTGAGAAACAAATTTGTATCTTTCCGTCAAATGATAGTTAATAAGTTCTTGTAAGTGTCTCATTTTCTTGCTTTTTTCTTTAAAGAACATTACATTTTAAATACACGTATGTTTCTATTTGTAAACACTACTAATGGCAGGATTTGTCCTATTTTTGTAGTCATGGATCAACCGGTGCAGAAATAGTTACACAGTTCAGCAACCAACCCATTAATGCTGATGTTGAAATAGTGTTTAGAACTGCCAACACATCTTTCAATGTCACCAGAGCATACGGTAAGCATCACTCAAAGTCCAAAATCAGAGCAGTCATTTAAATGTTTTTCTCTTGTAGTTATTGAAGTTCTTTTTGGAAACCACATATGCCAGCTTATAAAAATGTGCATAAATTAAAATGTGGAGGGCAGTCAGAGATATAGCTCCGGCTACATTGTTTAATGCAATCCAGTTTCCAAAACGTTCAAACCTACAGTCTCAAACCGAACTGATAAAATTAAATCAGCTAATGTTGTTATATTGGGTTGGTCAGATCTGGAGGGGCATAGTAAATGTAAACTAAATATGACAACACATATACAAATATGTGATGCGATCTGGGAAAACCCGTCAGATGTCTTGCTAGGGCGCCTTTTAAGAACATAATAAATATGTACAAAATATCGTTTTATTTGTCAAAATTATTCTATTACATCTTGACTATCATCTCTAAAAATATTTTGGCAAAATTAACTTGTTAATTGCAGAAAATATTGATTTATAGTGGCCAGCTGATGTTTAAGGACATGCCAGGCTGAGGTTAAAAAATTCCCCTCAGCTCTTAACATTTCAAATACAGTTAACCTGTACTAAACTTAACCATAAATGTCAGGGCTGTACAGTGCGACGGAAAAATCGGTCAGTGCAAAGTATATACCCCTTTAAATTTACATGTAGTCATTTAGCAGACGCTTTTATCCAAAGCAACTTACAAAGAGTTCGGGGAGCAATAAGCAATATGTCATACAAAGAGCAATAGTACAATAGGTGCTAATACAAAGTAACTAGTTTCCACAAAAGCTAGACCGCTACCTGTTGAGAGAAGAGGGTTTGTGTATGTTTTTTTTATTTTATTTGTCTCACAAGTATTCACAGAAGTGATGGTTCTAAGTAGTTTTTTGAAGGTTGTGAGAGATGTGGTTAATCGGACCCCATTGGGAAGAATGTTCCACCAGGAAGGAGTTGTGAAGGAGAATGAGCGGGAAAGAGATTTAGTGCCCTTATGAGAGGGCATTACAAGGCGCCACTGGTTTGCTGAACAAAGGGTTCTTGATGGGGTGTAGGAGTGTAGGAGGGTGTGAAGGTTCTTGATGGGGTGTACGAGTGTAGGAGGGTGTGAAGGTTCTTGATTGGGTGTAGGAGTGTAGTAGGGTGTGAAGGTTCTTGATGGGGTGTAGGAGTGTAGTAGGGTGTGAAGGTTCTTGATGGGGTGTAGGAGTGTAGTAGGGTGTGAAGGTTCTTGATGGGGTGTAGGAGTGTAGCTGGATGGTGAGATCGTGTTGGACCGTGGGGTGTGCCGGAAACACAAGTAGTTCTGTCTTGGCCGGGTTCAGCTGCAGGTGATGCTCTTTCATCCAAGCTGAGATGCCTTCTAGGCAGGCTGTTATGCGAGCTGCTACAGTGGTATCGTCTGGGTGAAACGAGATGTAGATCTGGGTGTCATCAGCATAACAGTGATACAAGAAGCCGTGTGCCCATATGATGGGTCCTACAGATGTCATGTAGATGGAAAAAAGCAGCGGTCCAAGCACCGATCCCTGAGGGACCCAAGTGATCATATGGTGAATCAGGACCGAGGATTTGGATTCCGCCTTTGCTAGCCGGAGTGATTCTTAGACCGAAAGCAGTGCAGTCTCAGTGGAGTGGTTTGTTTTTAAGCCAGACTGCTTGTTATCCAGTAGATTGTTCTGGGATAGGTATGAGAAAATTAGTTGAAAACCGCCGACGTCACGCTTATGTCACAGCGTTTTGTCAAAATTCAAAACCTGTATAAAGACTGTATAAACAAATATACATCATGCAAATATATATATATATATATATATATATATTTATTGTCAAAAATGTATTTATTGTTCCATCATTTTATGGCACATTTTATTGAACATTTGTGGATTTGTTGTAATTTGGCATATTTGTTAATTATGGTATCATTTATTACTTAAACATTAGAGTGAAAATTTGTTATTTCAAAATGTATATAATTATAAATTATAGATTTTGAAGGAAAAATTATATTTGTTTTCTCAATTATTATTTTGCAAAAACAGTGGTCACATCTACAACCACCAAACGTCCAACGACAACAACAACAACCACCAAACATCCAACAACAACCACCAAACGTCCAACAACAACCACCAAACGTCCAACAATAACAACCACCAAACGTCCAACAACAACCACCAAACGTCCAACAATAACAACCACCAAACATCCAACAACAACCACAAAACGTCCAACAACAACCACCAAACATCCAACAACAACCACCAAACGTCCAACAACAACCACAAAACGTCCAACAACAACCACAAAACGTCCAACAACAACCACCACCAAACATCCAACAACAACCACAAAACGTCCAACAACAACCACCAAACATCCAACAACAACAACAACAACCACCAAACGTCCAACAACAACCACAAAACGTCCAACAACAACCACAAAACGTCCAACAACAACCACCACCAAACATCCAACAACAACCACAAAACGTCCAACAACAACCACCAAACATCCAACAACAACAACAACAACAACCACCAAACGTCCAACAACAACCACAAAACGTCCAACAACAACCACCAAACATCCAACAACAACCACAAAACGTCCAACAACAACCACCAAACATCCAACAACAACAACAACAACCACCAAACGTCCAACAACAACAACAACCACCAAACGTCCAACAACAAAAACCACCAAACATCCCTCAACAACCACAAAACGTCCAACTACAACAACAACCACAAAACGTCCAGCGACAAAAAGAACCACAACTACTGCTCCACCAATTCCAGTTCCAACACGACCTCCACCGAAAGTAACCATTGTGGCTGTGATTTTAATTGAATATAAATCAGAACTTGAAAACACACAAAGTACTGAATTTAAGACTTTAGCAGCAACTATTGTGCAGTGGGTAAGTTTGACACCCTTTTTTTTGTTTTGTTGTTGTAACTGTAAAAATGTTAACAAGTACATTTAAAATGTTCTTGCATAATACAATTAATGCTTGGCCCCATGAATGCTGTTTAACAGTGTTCACATGTTTCAAGCATTTGCTAAGTCAAGAATGACAGCAGCAAACATGTTTTGATTTAAGCCTTACCCTCAGAAAGTGTTCATATTTTGGGCATTTTTGTAGATTTCTGGAGCTGTAGGTGGCACTCCATGAAAGGAATAAAAGGAATAAGCTGATTTTTATTTCAATGCATCTAGTCATTTTCAAAGTATAACTTCACCTTCAGATCTATTGATGTGTTCCACTCAAACATGTACTAGTTGGCCTGAAGATGACTTGTTGGTGGCACTGGATGATTTGAGCCAGAGACCAGGACTGGGTTTCCCGAAACCTTCTTAACACTATGTCATTCTTGACATACACCTTAAGAGCGGTAGCAACATATTCTTAAGAACAATGTAGTGATACGAAGGTTTCTGGAAACCCAGCCCTGAGGTGTTCCTCCAAAAATCTGTTTAATCTGTATAATAGAAGTAATTTTAAGGGGAAGAGCATTTCTTGTATAACCTCAAACTAGATCTGATTTTCTGCATATTGTTGCTACAATAATAATTACATTCAGAATTTTGCATTGTTGATTGTAGTACATAACGAAAATGTCAAGTAAAACAACTAACATGAAATATGACGCTTTTTTGTTTTAGTTGGAACTGGTCTATAGAAGCATCTATGGAAATCGTTTCTCGGGCATCGTTGTTGTTGCCTTCAGGTCAGTTCATGATTTGCTTAATCACTAAAAGGAAAAACCTTTTAGGTTTGCTTCAAACCTGTGTACATTTCTTTGTTCTGTTGGACACATAGAAAGATATTTGGACGAATGTTAGCAACTGACATTTGTGGGGCACCATTGACTACCATGGTAGAAAAAGTATACTGTACATATTTTTTGTTCTGTTGAACACAAAATAGGATATTTGACAGGATTTAGGAAACAGATCTCGGGCACATTTGACAATCATTTTACTATGATAGTCAATGGGGCCCCAGAAATTGCAGTTGCTGAAATTTGTCTTAATATATTTATTTGGGTTTAAAAGAAAAAAGAAATGTAAATATGTTTGGAACAACTTGAGATTGAGAGTCTGTTTTGATGCATTTACAATCCACAATGTCAGTCAGTTTGTTTGATGAAATGTTATACAAATGCCACCCTGACACAGCATTTTCCTTCAAATATATGAAGAGTTTGGTTCCAAAATGAGATTTATTATTTATTTTCAGAAATCAGGTTTTCTTGTTTTAGTTAGCTGTATTTTCTTAGTTATTATGGCTTAAATCAAAACAAACCAACGTTTGATTGATATTAATTGGAATGCATAATAAAAAAACTTGATTTTTGAAATTTTAAAACTCATTTAGGAACCAAACTCTTCATAAACAGCATATACAGTATATATACGAACCTCAGGAGAAGTCTTGCAGTGGGGTAACCAACAGATTAAATAGCATTATTCTGCTTGTTTCCAGACGTGTTGTCAGAACCCGGATGGTAGCCAACGTGGAGGCGGAGATTGATGTAGTGTTCAATGAAAGTGCACCTCAAGCCCTCCCCGGCAACAATGAGATTGTGGAAGCGCTTAATGTAGCAGCTAAAAATGAAACATTCCAACAAAACATCCCCCTCCTTGAAAACTCAATTTCTGTGATCAGTAAGTTCGCTTCACATTTCTCTTGGTGTCTTCCGTTCAGTTTGACTTTTTCCAGACTCATCTGTTCAGTGTGAGGTTTATTCACGCTGTTATTTTGCATTTGTGTGTCTGTAGGAGACCTGCAGAAAATCCCTGTGACCTTCTTGACCAATGGCACGTTTGTGTCAGAGCTCTTATATGCAGATTCAAATCCATTTCAAAACAGGGCATTAATGATAAAAGTCTGGGTCAGTATGAGGTGTTCATATGGCTATTTGGCGAAACATACCATATTATTTTTACTAGTGTCTTTTTTGGTATTGGAAATGAATAACTTTTGTGTTTATTTTAGCTTGAACCTTTCTTCATCTCGGATAACCCGTCATCATTCAGTGTTTTACATCTAACCAACTTCAGGTATGCAGATGCATGTGTGTTTCTCTGTCTGTCTATTCCCATGAGATGTCTGTCTGTTTAAAATACCCACAAAAACTTTTTCTTACATTTTCGTCAAGGCAACACTTAAGTTTGTGTGGATTCAATTGTCTTGTTGCTGTGTGTTGTTGTTGTTGTTTTCTTTAATATAGCTCTTTTGATTCAAATACACTTTTTGGTGGAATCTTGTTTGTCTCAAACCCCAGATCCTACTCAAGTGGTGTCAAAGCAGTCATCTACCCCACCATCCAAAACGCCATGAATCTAAATTTCCCAGCAAACACCGCTCTACCCAATGACACCCAGATCGTGAACACTCTACTCCGAGCTTCCAACAACAATTCACTGCCCTTCAAAATCTTCCCTTTTTCAATCGTGGTCAATGGCACGGGTACGTTTCATTTCTCTTGATCACAATGCTCTCATGCAGTATTGCACATTAACAGTGAATGATCAAATACGAAACTGAATGTTGCTGTGTCTTTTCTTTGTAACGCAGCGTACTCCTCAGCTGAAGTGAGCAGTCATACCAGTGTGCTGACGGCTTCCATCCTGGTGGTTTTCTCTCTTCTGGTCACACGGTTTGACTGATTATAGTTCCACATGTGCGCCATGATGTTTGTTATTTTTTTGGTTGTATGCTTTTAATCTAAATGAAGTCGGTGGAAGGCTGTGCCTTTCAAACACATGTCACTCTGGAATAGAATGGCCGCTCCTTTAAAACCCAGCAGAACAAGAGCCATTGTGAAAAGAAAAGCGTCTTGAATACCGCAGAACAGCTTAGAAACAAATGACGGTCACGGGACATGAAAAACACTCACGGATAAGATGAAAACTGGACTGCACTTGTTCTTCATCTTGACAGCAGATCATTTGTTAGTTATGTGTCGAAGTCATGACGTGACGGGGTCTATATTTGCGGTATATAGGAAATATTGCACGTTTATTTTGGGACCTGCATTTTTCTGCACTTTTTAAATAGGAATATAAACATAAGACTTTTTTCTGAATTCTTGAGTCATGGCAAACGACAGTAAATCCAGTAGAAGCTTGAAAATGTCAACCAAGATGAGCATTTGGGACAGTGCCACCTACAGGAATGACGCTGTCGAATGAAGATACTAAGACTTTCTCCCAATATATTCTGGATTGTGTCTGATGAAACAAATATTCATATTCACATTTCATAAGTCATTCATGAGTCAAATAGAGATTCTCTGGTGTTAATCATGTTATATAATAATAACCTCTTCATCCACATGTATTCTGTTTATATATTGTTCACGCTGGATGTGGTTTTTCAATGTAAATTGTTCTATAGAAGAGACCTTCAAGTATTTATTCTTTTTGTTTTAGGTTTAACAATACGTGAACCTAATATAATTTATGAAATTCTGTAACATTGTAATTTATATAGAAAACATATAGAGTATATATTTTATTAATGCTTTATTAATGCTTATATTAATATATGAATGCTTTCTCTTTAAGCACATGTCATTGATGTTAGCGTTTCAAACAAATAAAACACATTGATGAACTCCTGGTTTGTGATAAATGGATCATGAGATGTGATAGAGATATAAAGTCTCTAGTAGTTTAAGTCATTCTTCAGTGGTTTTGAGTTCATACAATGGATGTCAAAAGATTCTTCAGAATATTTTCTTTTGTGTTCAGCGGGAGAAATGCATAAATGATAACAGAATTAGTGGTAAAATAGATTGAAATAAGTGTATTTTTCTTTAAGCAAAAGGACATCTGTAAAGTTGTGATTTATTTAGTTGTGTGTGGTTCAGGTAGCGTCCAGTGAATGTCTCTGGCTGGTTGAGTAAGAGTTCATAGCAATAGTACATCAGGGTTGGATGTCGCTACAAAAAAAACGTGGATACATTCAACCTAACCTGATATAACTGTAAACATCATTTGTTGTCTTACTTTTCAATGATAAAAATGAAGTACATAAGGGATGCATTCAGAAACACCTAGGACTTTAACAAGTGGACCGTGTCCAACCCAGCACAATGGATGCAGACAGACTTCAACAACTGTGGGTTTTGGTGTGTAAAGTAAGCTTCAGTACAAGTAAACTAATGTTTGTATATTGTATCTTGTATGTTGAACATCATTTACTGAAACAACTTTTTTGCATTATATGGCAGAAATGGAGATGAGGGAGAAGTGGACGTCTCTCAAAACAGAGGCATTGCTGACAGATGATCTGTGGCACCTGCGTAGGCATCACGTGTCATCTTTGTAAGCATATGCTATTCAGCACTTGACATACGAGAGGTAGACCTATGTCTTAAATATGTTCTTATCATTATAAACAGCCTGACAAGCCAATGCAAGTAAAATTATTTCCCATTGTAATGTTCAAGCTACAGGACAATGGAGGAGGAGGAATTGTTTCTCTCGTCATTGATTCTGAAATGCAGGAGTCTGGAACACCGGGAGTCTTCTCAGTTGGCCCCAATCATTGGACGAATGGTTGCACAGAGCTGGTGTTTTGTGGTGTATTGCGAGGGTGTGGTTGTGTGGTCTTGGCAAAGAAGTCCAGGGCCACTTTTAAGTCGCAGTCGGCCCCTGTGTGTATCTTTTCAGGACATCTTCCAAGGGATTCGTCAAGGCTCCATAAATCATGGAACCATTGGTGTCGTGATTGCTAATGGCGGATCAGCCGTGCTTGATTATATGCTCCAAATTTCTCCTAAATTTGTATGATTAAAGATCATGTGTTTACTTAGGGTTGAAGCTAAACTCTGCAGGACACTGGCCCTCCAGGCCCGAACCTAGGGACCCCTGCTTCAAGGTACGTATCAAATTTACTTCCACATAATGTAAATATTAAGTAAGATCTTACTTACGTAGTTATACTAGGGCATACATGATGTGTTCTAATACCACCTTTTTTGCTTGTGTGTTTGGGGAATTACCGCTGGGCATCTGAGATATCAGCTGACTGCTGTAATGACATCTTCAGACCCCCTTCTGTCATGATGTCCACAAGGTTTTCCAGGAAACCAAATCCAGGCAAGGCACTCAACCTCTTGTTATGAAATAGCGATTGATCTGAAGTATTATACAAGCACTTAATATTAACAGTTAATATCTATTTAATCATTTAAGTGTTTGTTTTTTGTCGAGCACCTGGAGTTGGTTTGACAGCTCGCCATGTGCTCGAGTTCATTTAACAGTTTATTATAATGAAAGTTAGCCAGCTAATCCTCAGAGACATGTAAACTGCGGGACCAGGAGACAAATCCACAACTGAAGAGTATCCAGTACTGCGGTAAGCAATTCACCAGCCAGATAATCCTCATAGAGACGGAAACTGCGTGGCCAGGGAATAAGTCCTCGAGAGTATAATACCATGTAGTCCGGTAAATTATCTACTACTCGGTAAGCAATACAGACCAGGCGCCGAAAATCTGGAACCACAAAACCCTGGAGACATGACAGGCATGAGGCAAACAATGATCTGACAATAACACACTACAACCGTGCCTCTGTAAATGAGGCACAGGTGCCGCTATGAGGGACAAAGCTAGTGAGTTACAGACATGCAGGAATGAACACACAGACCCGACAACCTGCTTTGTGGATCTCAGGGTTCTCAGCTATCCAGAATCTGTCACTGTTCTGCAGCAGACTTCAGTCAAGCAGTGGATTACATCTCTGCCAGAGTCGGTTTCGTCTCTCTTTCCGAGTGGAATATATCTTACCCAAGAACAGGTCCATCTCAGCCAGGAGGCACTACCAGTCACGCTATTCTTTCGCTCCGGGCAAGTCTCTGTCTGACGCTGAAAGTCTACCACCTCGTCACCCCTCTCCCCACTTCTGTCCGATTGCTCAAGCCTGTGGCCCCAGTCCAGAACTGTTTTGTGCTATTTGTTACTTTGCCCTGTCTGTTTCTTTAATAAATCTCTTGTATCCTGCATCTGGATCTGCTCTCGTTCATGACAAATCCCACCTGTTTTGTTGGTGTGTTTGGGGAATGACTGCTGGGCATATCAGCTGACATCCGACTGTGTCCCACAGTGAAGGATGGTTTCTCCTATAATTTTTTCTCAACTACCGGAATCCTATGGAGTTTTCTTTACTTGGTCATGGTTGCATTTGGCTTCCTTAATGTGTTCATGAAGACTAAAACAGAATGATTTTAACCAAATGTTGCAACAGTGGAGACTTGACAATATGACAGTATAGTATGTCTTTCTGTAAAAGTAAAGTGTTCTGCATTGCGAAAAGCTCTGTTAATTTCTTACAATGATAGTCTACAGGATGCTTTAGATTTTGTGTAAAAAGTTTAATATCTCTTAATTAATTTAATACCAGTCACGCTGTACTTTCCCTCGGGCCGTCCCAGTCCAATGGCGACAATTACTTTTTTTGTTTCTAACTGTTGTGACAAACTGTCTTTCTTGCCTTCTTGACAAATTGAAGTAACATATTTAACAGTGTTTAACCGTATTGTATGATGTTAAATACAGTAAGTGCACAAACAACATGCTTGAAAATATTATTGGCCACATAATTATAATTAACACCAGATTATAACAATTTGAATACCTGAAAATATATATAACAATGTTTGTATTAATCCCATAATTACGTGTAGCTATTCTTATATTTTTCCGTACCATTGCTTGTGCACTTTCATATTGTATCAACATTCCAAATGAATGATGTTATTTTAATATAACTCATTTTGTGACACCTATGTATCAGGACCCCTTGAAAATGACATCTCAAGAGGTTTATCCAATAAATACATTTAAATATCATTTCCTAAATCCTTTATTTCTTTTTTTGACTGCATCCCTACAGTAATCATCCCACAAGGGGATATTCTTTTTCCTTCTATTTCCTTTACTTTTAGCAACTGTTTCAAGCTCAATTTGTCATTAAATTCTTCAATATCTGTTATTTTGTTTATCAAATTCTTTATACTGTATCTAGTTTCATTCAGTTCTTGAAATATCTCTCAACTGGCTTTATTAAACTTCCATCTTCCAACAGTTACATCTAGTACCTCTTCCATCGTTTATGCACACTAAATCTTTCTCATTTATAAATTCTTCTATTTCTGATCCATTTATGTCTGTGTTTCTACTTCCCCATAATGTACTAGAAGAATTAAAGTCCCCACACCACACTACATTTCCTTTGTTTTGTTCATGTACATTATTTTGTTCATCCTGTCGAGTCCTCTCACACGGATTAAAATAATTAATAATTGTTATATATTCTTGCCCAACCCAAATCTTGTTTTTCCCCTATGTTAACTATACTATAAGTTATTTCATTATGTAGAAATATTGCTACACCTCCACTGTTTCTTTCCTTCCTTATCGCATTGTGTCCGTATTATAAAATCCATTGTGGTTTTAACCATGTTTCTTGAAAACAAATTATTTGTTGTGTATTTTGTAAATTTTACATAAATTGTTTAAATTCCTGACCGTTTGCCTCAAGGCTTCTTGCATTCCTCTAAGGAATTTTTAATGTATTGTTGTATTTCCAACCCATGTTTGTGGAGGGGAAGTTCTTCCTGTAGTTTCTTTATCCAACCCTATAAAACCAAGATACTTTTCTAATGATTTCACAATTATCTTTTTTTCTTGTCCGTTTGAGCCATACAATTTATGACATCTACCATGAATAATACAAAATCCCTTTTGTTTACAATCAAACTATCCTCCTTGATTCTTTAACATCCTGCACAGGATCTTGTTTTGTTTATTATCGTGACATCCTCTTTTAATTTCTTTGACTAGGCACTTTCCTTGATGCTTCACATGTTATTCCTTGTGATACTTTATATTTTTGTTGCTCTTTTTATTGACTTTGCGATATACAGAACAATGATCCCCTCCACAATTGCAGCACTTTATCTTTGCTCTTACTTCACACTTTCCATATTCATGTTCTCCTGCACACCTTCCACATATTGTCAGTAATGCCTGTATTTTTCACACTTAAAACAACATATGGCCTTACTTCATAACTCACGCAACCCTGATATACTCCTGTTGGTAATCTTTCTATATACAATTGAATCATTACTGACAGACTTTTTTATTTTTTCAGCTATTGTTGCATCTCTTTCGCTCATTCCAATAGCTTTGCTTTGCTGTGCACTACCCTTGCATTCAATTATCATTCATCATTCAGCACGCCATGGAGCAAGCACGTCCATAAGGACATATCGAAATTAACAACACCATTTTTTTCATGTGTTATGAAATTATAGATTTTGCTGGGTGAGAAACTAAAAACAAAACACTAAAAGGCATGAGGCCTTGTGGAGACTAGGCCCTGCGGAACATCCCTTAGGGCGGCTCTGAAACTGTGTGTCCTTTTGTAGTAATTATAGATTTTCTTAAATATGTATGATTGTCAATGGTTTTTGTATGGGTGTAATACATTTCAAAATGAAAATGAAATAATTTAACTTGAACTCAGAAAAACGTCCACAGAATGTCCACTGTGCTCGCCCTTGCGGCCTAAATGACGCAAACTAAAACGCTGGTCCATAAACACTTCCGGGTTTATTTTGAAAAACATTTTATTTAATAATTTTTATTAATTTACATTTTACATTTTTATTTGATTACACAAACACTTATAGATAAAAATCAAATTGTTTATTTATTGTAAATTGTGTATAGTGCCGAAAACTCTGTCCAAGTTTCGGAATAGAGGAGAATACTGTTATAAGCTCACGTCGCATGTGAACACCATTTCAACAAGTAGCTGGTGTTTACTCTTCATTTTACCTTTCATAAAAAGTATAATGAGAGTTCAGCCCTACTGGTTACCTGTCGCCATCTACTGGTTCATTCTGTTCCATATTAAAAAGTTTATAATAATAAAAGTTACAGAAGATTTTTAAGAAGAGGTTTGGCCTGGGTTTCCCGAAACCTTGGTTACTACGTCGTTCTTAAGAATATGTTGCTTCAGAATGACGTAGCGTTAAGAAGGTTTCAGGAAAGACAGCCTTGGAGAAGTTTTAGTAGATACTCCGTAAAACCATCTAATGGTTTCCTTTGATGTCTGTTTAAAAAGCTAAAAACAGATCATATAAAATAATTGAAATAGTAAAAGCTAAATATGAACATCTTTGTAATAAGGTCATTTTGATTGTTTTTAAATAAAGTCATAATTCTTTCATTTATTGTGTTGCTGTGCCTACACTGTGCAGGCCTACAGAAAACCCCCATTGGGGCCCAGACGGGCAAAACCACCTGGTTCTTAAATGGGCTAACCCACTTGAGGTTTGGTGTGGGTTTTCCCTGCCCACACTGTTCCACAGTCTGCGCAGTCGAACACATCTCTTGCCAGTTGGCAATAATCAATAATATTCACAACGTTGAATATAGATAGAAAATAAATAGAGTGGTATATTAGTTAAAATAATATATATGAAATAATACATAAAGAATTGACACAATGTCATAAAGGGTAACCGCTTTGCTTCATTTTTATTTTCTTTTACGTTTGTGCTCTGTTCATTTGCTTGCAAACAATGACTCTTTTACTGCTCTAGCACAAAATAATACAATATATGTGTTCTCAAAATACACATTAAACATTTACATAATTTTTTACTGGGAAGAAGAATCAAATATCAATCAGTGTTTTAATGAAATTCTCGCAATGATTTGAGCATGTTTTGAATACGGTTAAGAGATATTCTCTATGATATTGTATATTGTACGTATCTGTACACGTACAGGACATGTGTCTGTGTGTTGTGCATGTCAAATGGGTTCATGATGCCCCTGGCCGGACTGACGCTGGTATGAGGCCTGCAGCGAGCGGGGCGAATAGCACTAGTTCACTTAATATTCACTCATACTGAAGAAAGGCAAAACAACAATGTATATTTATTGTTATTTCTATATGTATTTAAAGTGACAATAAATATACAGATTTTTTTCAAACACTACTGTCCATCACATTTATTTGATTATTGTAGAACATAACATGGATCAGTGGTGTTTACCGCCAGTGTCCTGCAGCGGAGTTACAATCAGGTTTAATGGGAAATATAGTGAGCGAGTGCATGTACAACACATGTGCCCTCAAAGTCAGAGTGTACCGAGGATCAAAAACAGTGAAGGAATGTGGGCAACAGCACTACAAACTGGCAGACACACGGGGCGGACCACTACGGTTAAAGATCCAGGGCCGATTTCTCTTCCCAGGTCAGCCCTGCGGAAATCCAATATAGTGCATTATATAAGAGACACAGCTTAAATTAGGTACAGAGATTGACTGCTTGCAATGCATCATGGGAGTGAGTGAGCAGGGCAGTTTATATGAGATGATAGACTATCAGTTTACCCTGAAGCATGGTCTCCGATAACATTCATCAACAAATGTGTTCATGTGTAACACTTTACAATGAAGTGTTTTAGGTTCATGTAAAATATTTACCTTTGCATTTACACAAGAGTTTTGATATTGGTTAAAACAAGTTGAAACATTTTAGTAGCCTACTGGTAAAACTGGCATTAAGTTGTTAGAATGAACATTCTGTTGAACAAAAACAGAAATGAAGAAAAGTCTGTATAGACATTAACTTTTTTTAACTTGAAACTTGATGCTTATTTAGATCCTGGTTATACTGGATCACGATTGGTAAGTGAAAAGGCAGGTTTCTCTAATGCAAAGCAAAACACTGAGGGTTAGTGGCTGGTGGCCTTGTTGCCACATCAACAACACGGTCAGAAATCAGGTACAAAGGCTTTATCTGGGATGGCGCCATTTAGAAAGATGATAATATGTACCATTAAAGTACAGATATGTTTTATTTTGGTACTTTCAGGTACTTACGTATCAGCGTTTTGCAAGCAATGATGATCAAAGTAGTCAATTACAGTATGTTCATGAAAAGAAGGACACAGGAAATCGTTTTGGTTACGTATGTAACCTCTGTTCCCTGATGGAGGGAACGAGACGTTGTGTCGAAACCGACAGATGGGGTTCGCCCTTGAGAACCAATCATCTCTGACTGTTTTGAAAAGGCCAATGAAATTGGCGAATGAAATTTGCATGCCGGGCTCCGCCCCCGGATATCCGGGTATAAAAGGGGAGCCGGCGTGCTCATTCATTCACCTTTTGTGCTGAGGAGCCTGAGAGCATCTCGTGACTGCTGCAGCGGACGGCTATTGTCGTGGCATGAAGGACACAACGTCTCGTTCCCTCCATCAGGGAACAGAGGTTACATACGTAGCCGAGACGTTCCCTTTCTGTCTGTCTCTCGACGTTGTGTCGAAGCCGACATATGGGGTTCCTATTGAAAACGCCACGGCTCTAGCCGCGTCACAATCTCCAGCGAAGCGACGTTGACCAGCCTAGGCGAGTCAGACGTAAGCGCTCTCGCGAAATTGTAACCTTCCAGTAGGTAGACAGGGGGTCCCAGAGCTTAGCAAGATGGGTAGCCCCTGCCCTCGGCCATCTCAGACGGCTCCATTGGCGAGAGCCATCCGGTACTGTAGGACCACTGGGTAAGCGCTACTCCCTCAAGGGGGAGGTGCGCTACGGAGACCAGTTCCCAGCTTTTAGGGGGGAAACAGTGGAGAATCAACATGGTCTTACCAGCAGGGAAGAACTCATGGGAGGTATGTGCGGGACGCCGCAAGGTGGATGTCCACCTGGGGGAGGTCATGGGTACCCGAAGGGGAACCAAGTCATGACGAACTCTCAGACAGAACCACCCTGCTGGGGGGTTACTACGTCTGGAGCACTGAGGTCGGTTAGAGCTACACGTGGCTAACTCAGCTTGGGCCCGCCACAGGTGGCAGGCTACTCCGCCCAGCCCACTGCCTTGAGTGCTTAGTGATGGATGGAATGCCCATTCTTCCCCCGAGGGGAAAGAAGGGAGGCAGATGATCGCGCACTGACCCACGGGGGGATGGCGCTCTTTCACAGGCGTACGCCCTGCCGGCCGCCGGTCTCACCTGGTGTTACCCTGTAAGACTCGAGCTGACACCGGTTCCACGCGGAGGTTGTAGAACCTCGCGAAGGTGTTGGGCGTAGCTCTGCATATGTCTGCCAGAGAGGCGCCCTGAGCCAGTGCCCCTGGTGGAGTGTGCTCTCAGTGCCAGTGGGCACGGGCAGTCCTGAGATCGGTACGCCACCGTGACGGCGTCCACGATCCAGTGCGCCAGTCTCTGTTTGGAGACAGCTCTCCCCTTCTGCTGACCTCCGAAACAAACAAAGAGCTGCTCAGAGCCTCTGAAGCTCTGCGTGCGGTCCACGTAGAGGCGCAAGGCGCATACTGGACACAACACGGATGGGGTTGGGTCTTCCTCCCCGGTGGGGAGCGCCTGCAAGGTCACCATCTGGTCCCGGAAGGGAGTAGTGGGAACCTTGGGCACGTAGCCAGACCGGGGTCTCAGGGTCACATGAGAATCACCGGGCCCGAAATTTAGGCAATGTGTGGATACGGAAAATGCTTGCAGATCCCCCACCCTCTTGATGGATGCGAGCGCCATCAGGAGAGCCGTCTTCATCGTGAGATAAGAAAGAGCGGCCTCTCCGAGGGGCTCGAAGGGAGGCCTCTGAAGGCCTGCCAGGACCACATTGAGGTCCCAAGAGGGTACGGAGCGCGGCCGAGGCGGGTTAAGCCTCCTCGCGCCCCTGAGGAACCTGATGATCAGGTCATGCTGCCCTAAAGGTTTTCCAGCAACTGGTTCGTGATGAGCGGCGATTGCAGCTACCCACTCTTTCAGTGTGGAAGGGGAGAGATTACTCTCCAACCTCTCCTGCAGGAAGGACAGCACGTGCCTGACCGAGGAAATCCGTGGGTCTTCTCTGCGAGAAGAACACCAAGACGAGAAGAGGCGCCACTTAAAGGCGTACAGCCGCCTTATGGCAGGTGCCCTAGCCTGAGTGATGGTCTCCACCACCGCGGGGGGTAGACCACTCAGGATCTCCTCGTCCCATCCAGGAGCCAGACGTGGAGGTTCCAGAGGTCTGGTCTCGGGTGCCGCAACATGCCCTTCCCCTGCGAGAGAAGGTCCTTCGTCAGGGGAATTTGCCAGGGGGGAGTTGTCGTCTGAACCATTAGCTGCGAGAACCAAGTCCGGTTGGGCCAGTACGGCGCAACTAGTACCACTTGATGCTCCTCTTCCCTGACTTTGCACAGGACCTGTGCAATGAGGCTCACTGGGGGGAAGGCGTACTTCCACTTGTCCCGTGGCCAGCTGTGCGCTAGGGCATCCGTGCCGAGGGGGCCCTCGGTCAGGGAGTACCAAAGCGGGCAATGGGTGGTGTCCAGGGAGGCAAACAGGTCCACCTGTGCCCGCCCGAACTGCACCCAAATAAGCTGGACTGCACGGGGGTGGAGTCGCCACTCTCCACGGGGCGTTGACTGACGAGAGAGCGCATCGGCTGTCTGGTTCAGGTCGCCCGGTATGTGGGTGGCATGCAGAGACTTCGTCACCTGCTGGAGGAGGCGTCGGGCAAGTTGCGTTAACTGCCGTGAGCGGATACCACCCTGGTGGTTGATATACGCCACAGCAGTCGTGCTGTCTGATCGGACCAGAACGTGCTGGCCCTGCACGAGGGACCGTAGTCCTCTCAGTGCCAACAGAACAGCTAACAACTCTAGGCAGTTTATATGCCAACACAGGCGGGCCCCCGTCCAGCGCCCCGACACTGTGTGCCCTTTGCACACCGCACCCCAACCCTGTAGGGAGGCGTCGGTCGTTACCACGACGCGCCTCGGGACCTGCCCCATAGGGACGCCCGTCCGTAAAAAGGTCACTGATGACCACGGGGTTAGGATACGACGGCAGCAGAGAGGCGTAATGACAATCTGCCTCCTGCCTGTGTGCCACGCTCTCCAGGGAACTGAAGAGGTTCAGGCAGTTCAGCACTGACTGTGCACGCTCTGAAGTGAGTGGCGCCGTCATGGAGACAGAGTCGAGCTCCATACCGAGAAAAAAGGAGCTCTGCGCAGGGGAGAGCTGGCTCTTTTCTCGGTTGACCCATAACCCCAAACGGTCTAGGTGCCGGAGCACCATATCCCTGTGTGTACACAACAGATCTCGCGAGTGTGCCAAGATAAGCCAGTCGTCGAGATAGTTGAGTACCCGCACACCTCTCTCCCTGAGGGGAGTGAGGGCGGCTTCCACGACCTTCGTAAAGGCCCCGTGGGGACAGGGACAGACCGAATGGGAGGACCCTGTACTGATATGCCCGCCCCTCGAAAGCGAACCTTAGGTACGGCCGGTGACGAGGGAGAATCGAGACATGAAAGTACGCGTCCTTCAGGTCGATAGCCACGAACCAATCCTGACGCCTGATGGACGTCAAGATGCGCCTCTGCGTGAGCATCCTGAACGGCAGCTTTTGAAGGTGCTTGTTCAGGGTACGCAGATCTAGAATGGGGCGCAACCCTCCACCCTTCTTGGGGACGATGAAGTACGGGCTGTAGAACCCACTGGACATCTCGGCCGAGGGGACGTGCTCGATTGCTCCCTTCGCCAGAAGGGTTGCCACCTCCTCCCGCAGCACGGGAGCATCCCTGCCTCTGACCGAGGTAAAAAGGATCCCCCGAAACTTTGGCGGAGGTCTGGCAAACTGGATCGAGTAGCCGAGACGGATCGTGTTCTCCAGCCACCTTGACGGTCTGGTGAGTGCTAACCAGGCACTCAAAGACTGCGACAGGGGCACTAGAGGTACGATCTGCTTCATCGCCCCTGGGGAGGGCGGTTCGCTGGCTAGCGGTGCCGGCCCCACCTCGTGGGAGGGCTGGCTCCGCTGATTTACCTGCCTGGCGGTGGCGCACCTCAACGCACCGTCGAGGTGAGAGTGCTGAGGGCTGTGCAATTTTATACTAGACCTTGCGTGTCGCCACAACGTTGAGTTGCCGAACACCGTCCTGTGGAGAGTGAGTGCGGCTGAAAGAGGGACCCAGAGAGAGAAACTGCTCTTTTTGCGAGGAAGTGGGCGCTAGGCCCTGAAAAGGGCCTAGCAGATGTTGGGACGGGGCAGGGACCGTCCCTTTCCGACCCGCCAGCGATGGAATGGCTGGGGTCGGGCCCGATCTCGATCTCCCCGGGTCCCGCCCGTCAGGAACGCTTCTGCTTCCGCGGCGGCTGCTGACGGGACGGTGGTCGCTTCCTCGCCGTCCTCTTCCGGAGGGCCGCCTGAGGAGGGGGCGCCGTAGCCGGGGCTGACGACGAAGAAGGCCGGGGCTGCTGGGAGGCAGACGTTCCACGGGACCTTGAGGGCCGAAAGGCGGCCGAAAGGCGGCCGGGTCGCGGTGGGGTAGGATGTGCTTGATGGCCTCCGTCTCCTTCTGTACTGCCGAGAACTGCTGCGAGAAGTCCTCGACAGTGTCACCAAACAGCCCCCCTTGCGAGATGGGAGCATCGAGAAAGCGAACTTTCTCGGCTTCACGCATATGCGCAAGATTTAGCCAGAGGTGCCTCTCGTGGACCACTAGTGTGGACATCGTCCGACCCAAAGCTCGTGCCGTCACCTTCGTCGCCTGGAGGGCAAGGTCGGTGGCAGTGCGGAGCTCCTGCATGATCTTTGGGTCGGTCTTACCCTCGTGGAGCTCCTTCAGTGCCTTGGCCTGATGGACCTGCAGGATGGCCATGGCATGAAGGGCTGAGGCAGCCTGTCCAGCAGCGTTATAGGACTTCGACACCAGCAATGCCGAAACCCTACACGGCTTAGACGGGAGTCTATGTCGAGACCTCCAGGTGGCCGCAACTGCACGTTCAGCCTGGGGAACATCAACATCCACCATCAAGGGAAGAGATGGCGACAGAGTCAGCTTGACGGGAGCGAGCCGAAAAGGGGGCGCTCCAGGTCTTACTGATCTCCTCATGCACCTCGGGGAAAAAAGTTACAGGGGGCGTGCGTGGCTTGGAGCCGTGCTCGGACTCGATGTACCAATTATCCAGCCGCGAGCGCTAGGGCATGGGCGGTGCGGTGCACTGCAGCCCGATGCTCGCGGCGGCCCGATAGAGTATGGCCGACATCGCGACGTCTGCTTTTTCCTGAACTCTATCTCCAGGAGGAGACGGCTCGAAGGAATTGTCAGGGTCGGATGCCAGAATGTCGCCCTCCGATGCTGCGAGGGACATCTCATCATCGTCATGCATCGAGCCCGATTGCGTGACGGAGGAGTAAGACGGTGTGGTACCGTCTCCTTGGGAACGGTCAGACGAGCGAGACGGGGCGTGAACGGTCCACGAGCCATCGGCTGACGGATTTACGCTCACGGAAATCCCCATGCCACACAAGCTGCTCGCTGCCGCCGACGGCGGGGCCGTGGCCACCGCGGTCGCAGTGCGGGCAGGATGACTCCACGAAGGCTGCCTCAGCGTGTTGGACCCCCAAACACCTGACGCAAGCATCGTGTCCGTCCCCCTCCTCAATGAGGGAACCGCAACCACGAGAGCAGCGGGACATGCCACGCTGAGAAATTTGCTCTTTTAGGAAATTATCTCTTTCAGTAAACACCTCTGGAACTGCTGAAACACCGGGGGGATGATCGCTTGGAAGGGACAATCCGTTGCACCACGTCAAGAATTCAGCTCTGTCAGTCATACGAGCAAAGGCTCCGAAGAAAAAAAGGTGAATGAATGAGCACGCCGGCTCCCGTTTTATACCCGGATATCTGGGGGCGGAGCCCGGCATGCAAATTTCATTCGCCAATTTCATTGGCCTTTTCAAAACAGTCAGAGATGATTGGTTCTCAAGGGCGAACCCCATCTGTCGGCTTCGACACAACGTCGAGAGACGACAGAAAGGGAACTAGAGATTTGCTCAAATTAGCGTTGACTTGATACACATTTACCGTGTCAGGTCAGTTTAATGTACCAACGGAGAGCAGAACAACACAGCGGAGTGTGAACCGTACATCAGTGTCGATAAGAAGTGGCATTGGCTGTCGTGTGTCCTCCCTGACAGCACACTTACATCTGGCAGACGTCTATTTGATATCTGCATTTTCACCTGCAAGACATCTGGCAGATGCTGTTTGCTAGCTTACCTTCTGAAACGCCATCGGCTGTCCCGCTCTGATTGTTAGTGTGTGATGAACTTGAATTAAACCCGACTGGTGGCATTCCAGGAGTGCGATCATCCGTGACCTGTTTTATATTGTTTGTATACTGTTTATGGGTATTGTGTACAAGAAATACCTAGGTCTGACTTCTATTTCCTTGTTGCGTATTTATGTTGATGGGAAGCGGGTAGTTTTAGGGGTGCGATTACAAAGCTCTAAAAAATCGATTAAAGTACACGGCACAAGTATTTATAAAATCGTACAGAGGCACATTATGACATTGACACGCATTCAGTTCCTCTCTTTAGTGCCTTCAGTGGACTTTTGGGTCTCAAAACTGTAGCACTATACCTGATGGTACGTATTTTGTGACGCTCCAAAAAGTGTACGTATTTCCTATCAGACCAGGTTGTAACTATGTGCAATCACTGGGCTCGAACCCATGACCTTGGCGTTGCTAGGGCCATGCCAACCACTGCACTAGAGGAAGGCCATATGCGTACAGCATATACGGTTACACACATACCTTATTTACATTAACAAATGTGCTATTAGTATAGTTCATTTAGGTGTACTTAAGTGTCGTCTTGTATTTGCTATATACTTGTACTCAAGTCTTTAGATGGACATCTGAAATATTTTAAGTGTCCTTGACATGTAGTTGTATTTACTCTTTTGATAGACTAGTCTATTATATACTTATTGACATAGTTTGACACACTGTCTTATAAACATACGTTCACATTTATAGAGTAACAAGTTCAGCTTTAAGGGGAATAGTTTAGAGTAAATAAAAAGTTATACATACTGATCATTGAAGTGTCGACGAAATATATCTTTGATTGTTACTGATTTAGATTTAAATTAGTAATTTTACATTGAAGTAAACCTTATTAAGCTCAAAAGTGGGCCAATTTAGTACAATTAGTAACCAAATAGTACACTGTCAAGTACGCTACAAGTACACTGATACTTTGCAGTCTACTTGAACTAAGCTTGAGCATATTTATTTTGTTAGGGTTTCACAAAGTCCAAACTTGTTTTCTAACACAGATTTCAACAAGAAATGAAGTCAATGTGTCATTACAGTTCATGTTCTGAAAGGAAGAAAATGTTTAACAGATCAAGGAACTAGGAAACAACCCTGCTGGGGAAACACTCATCATGTCAACATCAGATGCAATTATTATTAGTCTCAAATATTTGATCTGTTGTCTAGCTAAAGCATTCCTCTTCTTCACGCACTGTAATTTAAAGTAAGAATATAATTTTCTTTACAAAACATAACTTTATAACTTGTCCTATAGCCTCCGTGTCAAAAACAAGAGATGACAGTGAGCTTATGAGAAACCGTCATTCAGAGAAGATGGTAATATTTCTTCCATGATGAATGTGCATCATCTGGTGGCGTTGTAACGAAACACATTTATTAGATGACTGCTTCATCTCACCAGACGTTTAATGATATGACGTTGTCTGTCAGGTGAAGGCTCACAGGGATCAGCAGTCAGCGCTCTGCTTGGAATCTGTACAAGCTGCATCAATAGAACAGAAAATAAGGTGGGTGAGGAAGTCCGTGTTTAGGGAGTTTAAGGTTCAGGGAAGCCATAACACCACAACACGGCCAGAAATTGATAGTGCAATTGAAAAAACTTTGTTCCCATTTATTCCTCCGCTTGATTTGAAAAAAATTCACAATTTAATACGTTTGATGCTAGTTTCATTCAGTCCGTGTTTTGTATAGAACATCCTCAAACGTGTGACAGTTACACTATTTCCAGGAGTTGTACACACCTAACTTTCAGATCTTCTCTGATCCAACTGCATGTCTAAGGAGGAATGCAGTGTTGTGAAAGTAGGCATGTCCACTTGGTTTCTGACAGGAATCTTTTTACCAGTACCAGCACTTAGAAATGATAACAATGTGCATTTGTATACGTCACATGAAGCAAATAAATGAACCGATCTAATAAAATCCACCCAGTTGATAAGAGCAAGACTTGACTGACTGTACTCACAGAACATCTCCAGCATCCTTCATCCCACTGGGTGAGTTTATTATACTTTATATTGTGTGGAGCCCAACTGATATGACACAACACACCTTCTTTACATTCATTGGTTTTAAGCCGCTGGTTTGTCAACCCATTGTTTTTGTGTTTTTTATAAGACTGAGATTCAGAGACAGAGTGGCTTTAATGTCATTTCAGTCATATACGGCTTGAAATAAGAAGACTTTCCTCCAGGACACAGAGCTACATCAATTAATACAAGATATAAACTAAACTTGACATAATAAACTGATCTTAAATAGACTAAAGAATTAAAAACTCAAAGTTGAATAATTTCTATTTGTGTTATGGAGTCACAAATGGATTTTATGGTGTAGAGTTAAACATTAAGGGCTTGATTACTCTAACAAAGTGCAATAAAAGGAAGGAAGGAGGCGGGAACCGACGAACATAAAACACTTTTAATTAATAAATCTAAACGTAAATAGACAGCCGGCAGCCCCCTCACGGGCGACACACAAAAACCATAACTAAAAGCCAGGCCTGGTCCTCTCTCAGTGATGGTCCGGTCGATCGTCCTCTTATGCTCCCGATCTCCTCCGTGATACGAGACCGGTTCTCGTCCCGCCTACCTCACTACAATTACTAACTTCCATAAATGAAGTAGAGGGGGAAAAAAAACATGACTTATTTGGTGCTCATCTTTGATAGCCTGCTTTCTTTGCACATGAAACAAATGAAATGAAACAATATTCAATAAACGAATAACAACATCAACGTGCTGCCATCAGCTTATTCCAATAGCGGTTGAGAGATCAGATTTGCAAGATGGAGTCTTGTCTTTTACCTTTTCACCCATCATCATCCACCAGACAAAAGCTTCAGTGGATTCATCATTCAATTTCATTTGGCTGTGATTCCGGTTTCTCTCAGTCTATTTTTTAACATGAAAAACACCAACTTCAAATCTCCCACAAGAATAAAACTCAAAGGATTTCAACTGTTTCTCAAGGACATAAATAAGATGAAAAGGGGTGCACATTTTCTTTTGGTATTCTTTTGGTGTCACTTGGGTGTGCTGAAGCCCTGCAAATATCTTTTTGTATCACTTTCAATGCCAAAGATGACTCATCAATTCTGTTTATTTCTGTTATAGGGGTTTATTGGAAATCTACAAAGATGCAAAGCACAGGATTTATAATAACATTGGCTATTTTAGCAGGTCAGTGAGTTCATTTTTTGTGTATTCTTTTTCCTTTTAGCTATTGATATTTAAATGCACAAAATATCTTTATTACTAATGTTTGCTTTTCAAACAACATTGGATTGTAATGGCTCTCCTAATAACTTGAAAGTTTTAAAGGCTTTTGTTGCCTTACCACTACTCAAATGTAACTTTGTTAGAAAATTATATTTATTCTACACAAATATTTGCCTAAATCAACATTCAAAACTTGCGATTTTATTTAAATACAGTGACGGCACAATCTACATCTCAAAATTCAAGCAATGCAACAGTGACGGCACAGTCTACAGCTCAAAATTCAAGCAATGCAACAGCGACAGTGACGGCACAGTCTACAGCTCAAAATTCAAGCAATGCCACAGTGACGGCACAGTCTACAGCTCAAAATTCAAGCAATGCAACAGCGACAGTGACGGCACAGTCTACAGCTCAAAATTCAAGCAATGCCACAGTGACGGCACAGTCTACAGCTCAAAATTCAAGCAATGCAACAGCGACAGTGACGGCACAGTCTACAGCTCAAAATTCAAGCAATGCAACAGTGACAGTGACGGCACAGTCTACAGCTCAAAATTCAAGCAATGTAACAGTGACGGCACAGTCTACAGCTCAAAATTCAAGCAATGCAACAGCGACGGCACAGTCTACAGCTCAAAATTCAAGCAATGCAACAGCGACAGTGACGGCACAGTCTACAGCTCAAAATTCAAGCAATGCAACAGTGACGGCACAATCTACAGCTCAAAATTCAAGCAATGCACCAGCGACAGTGACGGCACAGTCTACAGCTCAAAATTCAAGCAATGCAACAGTGACGGCACAATCTACAGCTCAAAATTCAAGCAATGCAACAGTGACGGCACAATCTACAGCTCAAAATTCAAGCAATGCAACAGCGACAGTGACGGCACAGTCTACAGCTCAAAATTCAAGCAATGCAACAGTGACGGCACAATCTACAGCTCAAAATTCAAGTAATGCACCAGCGACAGTGACGGCACAGTCTACAGCTCAAAATTCAAGCAATGCAACAGCGACAGTGACGGCACAGTCTACAGCTCAAAATTCAAGCAATGCAACAGTGACGGCACAGTCTACAGCTCAAAATTCAAGCAATGCAACAATGACGGCACAATCTACAGCTCAAAATTCAAGCAATGCAACAGCGACAGTGACGGCACAGTCTACAGCTCAAAATTCAAGCAATGCAACAGCGACAGTGACGGCACAGTCTACAGCTCAAAATTCCAGCAATGCAACAGTGACGGCACAGTCTACAGCTCAAAATTCAAGCAATGCAACAGTGACGGCACAATCTACAGCTCAAAATTCAAGCAATGCAACAGTGACGGTACAGTCTACAGCTCAAAATTCAAGCAATGCAACAGTGACGGCACAGTCTACAGCTCAAAATTCAAGCAATGCAACAGTGACGGCACAGTCTACAGCTCAAAATTCAAGCAATGCAACAGTGACGGCACAGTCTACAGCTCAAAATTCAAGCAATGCAACAGTGACGGCACAGTCTACAGCTCAAAATTCAAGCAATGCAACAGTGACGGCACAGTCTACAGCTCAAAATTCAAGCAATGCAACAGTGACGGCACAGTCTACAGCTCAAAATTCAAGCAATGCAACAGTGACGGCACAGTCTACAGCTCAAAATTCAAGCAATGCAACAGTGACGGCACAGTCTACAGCTCAAAATTCAAGCAATGCAACAGTGACGGCACAATCTGCAGCTCAAAATTCAAGCAATGCAACAGTGACGGCACAATCTGCAGCTCAAAATTCAAGCAATGCAACAGTGACGGCACAATCTGCAGCTCAAAATTCAAGCAATGCAACAGCGACAGTGACGGCACAGTCTACAGCTCAAAATTCAAGCAATGCAACAGTGACGGCACAGTCTACAGCTCAAAATTCAAGCAATGCAACAGTGACGGCACAGTCTACAGCTCAAAATTCAAGCAATGCAACAGTGACGGCACAGTCTACAGCTCAAAATTCAAGCAATGCAACAGTGACGGCACAGTCTACAGCTCAAAATTCAAGCAATGCAACAGTGACGGCACAGTCTACAGCTCAAAATTCAAGCAATGCAACAGTGACGGCACAGTCTACAGCTCAAAATTCAAGCAATGCAACAGTGACGGCACAGTCTACAGCTCAAAATTCAAGCAATGCAACAGTGACGGCACAATCTGCAGCTCAAAATTCAAGCAATGCAACAGCGACAGTGACGGCACAGTCTACAGCTCAAAATTCAAGCAATGCAACAGTGACGGCACAATCTACAGCTCAAAATTCAAGCAATGCAACAGTGACGACACAGTCTACAGCTCAAAATTCAAGCAATGCAACAGTGACGGCACAGTCTACAGCTCAAAATTCAAGCAATGCAACAGTGACGGCACAATCTACAGCTCAAAATTCAAGCAATGCAACAGCGACGACACAATCTACAGCTACAATCAAAGAAATTACAGGAACAACCTCACCTACAATGTTATCACAATCTACATCTCAACTGTTGTCAACAACAGCAACAACTCCTTCTTCACCTAAAATACAGCTTCCATCCACTAGTGCTCTAAAAACAACCACCACCCCACGTACAACAACCACAACAACCATAACACTCGTTCCAACACCTGCTCCTCCAAAAGTAGCCGTGGAGTTTGTCATCCAACAGATGTTTGTTCCAGAGCTCGAAAACCAGCAAAGTGAACAATTTAAGATTCTATCAGCAAAGGTCAAGAAGGGGGTAAGTTATAACCACCATGAGATTGGATTGTTTTTGTAAGACTTCAAAATAAACATCCTTACAATAATTGTTACTTGTTTTTGGTAAGATAATAATTATAAAGGAAAAAAAGAAAAGACAATGTCATGTGTGCTGTCTAGCATGACACAAAGTGTAACTCTTGTAATTAACATTTCCAAAACTATTTCACAGTGTGATTTCATCTATATGAAGAAGTTTGGAGCCCGTTTCCTCAGGACTGAAGTGCTTGCTTTCCGGTATGTGAATTTGGTGTGTTTGATTGAGGTTGGAGACTAAAATGTGCAGAGCTACCGCCCCCCAAGAACTGAGTGTAGGTGTAAAGTGTATCCTTGAAGTCAGGGGTGTCCAGTCCTGTGTTATGGAACTGAAGGAGAACCCAATTGCAGGCAGCGAAACGGGGATGAAGGGGTTAACAGATATACTTTAATAAATAACAAGAACAAACATCCACAATGGGAAAACACTGACTAGACTGGATACAAAAAACTGAAAACAAACTCATCCCACAAGGGGGGCAAACGTAAACAACTAGGACTAAAACAAGGTACTTTGAAACCATACATACACTACGAACAAGACCAGAGAACTAGGGGACATGGCAGGAAACAAGCACAGCATACAGTACATCCAAGGCACACGTACAACGAACCAGCACAAGACAATAGACAAGAGGGCATTAAATAGGGAGACTAACAAAGGAGATAACAATGGGCAGGTGTGGGTAATGAGGCACAGGAGGAAAGCAGTACTAGGAACGAGAGGGGCGGGGCCAATGACGAGACTGGAGAGAACACATATTATGTCCTGATTGACAATAATATGTTTCTCTCCACATAAAACACGTGGGTCTGTCATGATTCTGCCCCTATACCAGAAAACCAAGACAAGATTAGGCAGAATCATGACAGTCCTGCACCTGGAGGGTCGGTGTCCTGCAGAATTTAGCTCCAACTCTTATAAAACACACATGAACATAATAAATAAGGCAGACTGGAAACTTCTAGACAGGGGTGTTGAGCTATGTCCGAGCTAAACTCTACTGGACAGTGGCCATCCTGTAGCGAGTTTGGACACCCCTGCAAGCGATTTTAAACTATAACACACATGTTTGTGTTTTGTTTCAGTCGCGCTGGTGTAACCCGGGCAGCAGCCGATGTAAAGGTGGAGCTCGAGATAGTGTTTAGTGGATCCTCTATTAGTCCGCTCCCAACCATCACTGAGATTGCAACAACACTAAAAGACGCAGCCTCAAATCCAGCCTCAGGAATAAACTTCAACATTAATGTTGCATCAGTTTCTGTTATCAGTGAGCTGAAAATCACACCTGACATTCTAGATTATGTGAACACTGAAAATTCTGACCAATTTATGATACATTTTTGTTTGTTTGTTAGGAAGTCCACAGACAATTCCAGTGAGCATCTTGACCGATGGCATTTTTGTGGCTGCTTTATCAAATTCAAGTTCGCGTGCATACATCAACAGGGCATCAATGATTAAAACAGGGGTGTGTGATCTCCAATTCACTTCACTTCAAAGTATTTTATATAAAAACGTCAACATTTTCTCCTGAAAGTCTTGGTTATGTGCTGTAAATGACAATACTCTTTTTTCCATTCTGTAGCTTGAAACATTTTTCAACTTTGATTATCCAACGTTCAATTGTCTATCTATAACAAACTTCAGGTATGCAGTTGGAGTTTCAGTTTTCAAAAATTGCTTTGACTCTTGAAAGGTTCATGTTGATTACCGAATCTCATTTCACATCCACAGAGATGTGAGCACAGAATCCATCAGCAGGGCCACAATACAAAACTTCATGGATCTTACTTTTGCAACAAACAGCCCTTTACCCAATGACACCCAGATAGTGAACACTATAGTCCAAGCAGCCAACAGCAGCTCGCTGCCCTTCAAAATCTTCACTCATGCCATCACAGTAAATGGAACAGGTACGTGACCCACTGTTACTCAGCTATCCTTCAATGCCTGTTCTCATGTAAGGGTGCTTCATAAATAAATATTACATTCATTGATTTTCTTTTCTTCGTAACGCAGCGTACTCCTCAGCTGAAGTGAGCAGTCACATCAGCGTGCTGATGGCTTCAGTCCTAGTTGCTGTGTCACTTCTGGTCACACGGTTTGACTGATTATATTCTGACATGTAGCTTAAATATTTGTACATACTTTTATTTAATTAATATTTTAATCTCTTCTGCCTCTTGGATCATTAAAGTTGGGGAAAAGGCTGGGCCACCCATCTCTACACAATTTGTCAAATACACGTTTTAATCTAGCAAAACTTTATTGTTCATGATTAATATTATTTTATTACTCCCACATGTAATGTAATATATTGATATAGTCAACTAAGAAAATAATGGCATTATGTTGTGCTGTGTAGAACTGACCTCTCCTTTGACGGCTCACTGGAGGCTCAAAGGCTTTCAATGATGTTGTTAACTGAAAGGGCTTCATGTAGACTCTTATGACACTACAGTTTCATTTCATGTAAACCTGCTCTGAAACTATGTATCGTGAAAAATTCCACATCAATACATTTTTTTTAAAACAGTTGTGTTTCTTGAATGCTCAGTTTTTAAGGAGGGGCTAATGTATTACATTAAAGACAGTTAGCAAACCTAGGTATTTTTTTTACATTAATATTCCAATTTCAGTGAGAAAAAAAATTACAAACATTTATATATTTACATTTAGTCATTTGGCAGATGCTTTTATCCAGAGTGTACATTGCATTATCCTATACATTTATACACAGGTATCTGCAATCCCCTGAGATCCAACACACAACCTTGTGCTGTTAACACAATGCTCTTACCCCTGAGATACAGGAAAGCTGTAGCTATATATCAATCTGTATAGACATTGATTTTCCTCAGCTTTGAGATCTAAGGCATTCTAAGTAGAACATCTCCTTGTGTAACAAAGCAGATACTAGGGATGCCCTGAAATGAAAATTCTTGAATAATTAGTCAATTAGTGCTCTATTGATCTCTGCCCAGCTTAGTGTCTAGGGATCATTGTCCAATCCTTAACAGGACACAACCAGTCAAAATACACAGTATTCTGGAGCTTCCATAACCCACATTCTTCACAGCTCACAACCAATTGAAAGCCAATGGGCTTAATTGAACACCTACATGATGTCCATGAGCGACTACACACGCACGCACATACGCACACACACGCACGCACACTTACTGTTACTGTGTTCAGCAAACGAGCAGCGTCTTCTAATGTCTTCTCATAAAGGCACTAAATCTCTTTCCTGCTCATTCTCCTTCACAACTCCTTCCTGGTGGAACATTCACCCTAATGCGGTCCGGTCAACCGCATCTCTCACAACCTACTTAAAACCATCACTTCTGTGAATACTTGACAGACAAATGAAAAAAAAACACTAACCCTCTTCTCTCAGCAGGTAGTGGTCTGGCTTTTGTTGAAACTAGTTTCTCTGTATCAGCACCTATTGTACTATTGCTCTTTTATGACATATCGCTTATTGCTCCCTGAACTCTTTGTAAGTTGCTTTGGATAAAAGCATCTGCTGAATGACTAAATGTAAATGTAAATGTTTGTGTTAAATTTTTATTTGTTACAAAATCGCACACGGTTTATTTATGATCAATAAAAAAGATTTGAAGTAATAATTGTTGTGCTGACCTGCAACTTTTAGCCGTAAGCCTCCCTGAACTAGCAATATAAAATTAGAAATTTTACATTGAACATGATGAGATATATCAACAATCTCTGCGTTGACGGGCCAAAAAACGATAATGAACCAGTGACTATAAAACCCCATTCACACAGTGAACGCAAACACATCCCGGATAGATCCGGAAAAACATTCCAGAAAAGGGACCTAGTAACAACAGGGGATCAGTCCCGTAAGCGCTCGGTGTGTACAAAAGGCAGAAACAATGCCATAAAAGCTGTGTATTGAGGACACACATCTGTAATAAATCAAAAATAATTTGGTTATGAAAACAAATATAGTTAAGCGAAAAACTTTTTTTTATTTGAAAATCAAAAACTCAAAAACAGGCCTACTTCTATCAAAAATATTAACACGAAAATACACATTGCTTCAATAAACTTGATCGCTTACCAACCTTGAAACAGTCTGTGTGCACCTGCAGTGCTCGTGCTGCAGAGAAGGCTGTGTGTCTCTGTGCAAAATCGGAAATATCGCATAAAACATTTGCGAATAAGCACTGTTTCCATCCAACTAGTCAGCTGTCAATGTCCTAATAAACTGCCACTAAATATCAGTAATAAAAGTAAAACTTTGCGTATGCCAGCTTTCACGCTCACGGTCAGATGTACTAACAGTGAAATTAACGCGAGAATGTGCGTTCCTCCAAGCCAACTTCATGTCTGGCGTACGTACATTTCTCATTGTTTTTGTCCATTGGCGACTGTTACAGGCAATGAAGTGAAGTTGTAAACATTACACAATAATTTGTTCTACAAGTCTATCGCACCACCACCTGTGGGAAGCATTGCTATTAATAAGCAATTTATAAAATAATGGACATATATTGTCACACGAGCTTTATGGGATTATTTCAATTATGCAATTAAATAAGAACATATAAAAGCATGCCGGTATGCAAATTGATACAACCCTTAGTCTATGGCAATGGCAGCTTTGGCCTTATTAGAGGACATTGCTAATGGCAGAATCCGAAGAGAACGAGTTTTTAGGGACCACAATGATTTTCTGGCCCAGGATGATGACTGGCTTATCAGCCGTTTCAGATTTCCAAGGGCTATCCTCTTGGAGCTCTGTGCTGAGTTGGGTCCGAATATAGAGAGAGAGACAGCGAGGAGCCACGCAATACCCGTTCCCTTGCAGGTGCTGACAACACTTGGTTTCCTGGCAACTTGTTCTTTCCAAAGGGAACTGGCAGACCGCTCAGGAATAAGCCAGTCGTCTTTGAGCTGCGCAATGCCAGCGGTATGGGACGGGATCATCCGCATGTCTACCAGGTATATAAGGTTCCCATATGATGCAGTTGACCAGCCAAACATTAAAACGCAATTTGCAGCAATAGTCGGTTTGCCTAATGTAATCGGAGCGATCGACTGCACACACATTGCTATAAAGGCGCCATCTGAAGAAGAATTTGCATATGTGAATCGGAAACATTTCCATTAATATATGTGCAGATAATATGTGATGCGCCTAACAAATATTGTGGCAAGGTGGCCTGGGTCAACCCATGATTCATACATCCTTACAAACAGCATGGTTGGGATGAGGCTCCAAACTGGCAGGGTGCGTGATGGGTGGATTCTTGGTAAGTGATGCATTTAATGTTATGCTTTATCTTATTGTATATTGGTGGTATATTGCACTGGTGGGAGCACTGGAAACGCTGGGCACAGTGGGCGCTGGCTGCTCAGGAGGGGCGGATTCCGAGTGCGTGCCAGTGGATGTTTCAGCTGTTGCACCATATGAGTCTAAATAAACACAGGCACATGTTAACTTTGATTTCAGTCCTTTCCATTTTTAAGGGGCACACGCATTTGCCATAAATGCAATGGATACGTAAAATCTCTGGTGTACTTTTGGTCAACTACATTGCATGCATTTGATAATGAAATAAGTACGCAATATGTACCAAAGTAAAAACAAATGAGAAATTGTTACCTTCGTGGCAGTCCTCTAATAAATCGGAGTCTCCCACAGCAGCAGATACCACTTCAGAGAGTAAAGTGTCACCTATAATTGAGGCAACTCTCTGCTCAAAGGGTGTTAGTTCATCGAACCCTTTACCACTGCCTGTTCTGCCCACACTTTGTCGGTGCGCAGCATTTCTCCGTTTAACGTACACCTTTATATAAGCCATTTCTTTTTAAGGTCATTTACAGTGCGACTTTCAGATCCCACCGTATTGACGGCTCCAGCCAAACTCTCCCACTCATTTTACTTTTGTTATTAATTCCGGAGGACAAAGTTCCAAATAAAATATTTTTTCTAGTTTCTACGTCCGATAGTAGCACCTCCAATTCACTTTTCGTAAAGTTTCGTTTCTTGCTGCTTGCTTTAGCCATTTTCTTACTGCTATCTTTTCCCAAATTGGACTCATTACCATATTTAAATTGATTTAATTAGGGGAGGAGACTGGGTGGGGCGTTGTGCTCATGCATGTGCGCTCAATTTTACGTTAATTGGGATGTACAAAGAGAATATGTGTGGGATCCTTCGTACGCAGAGATTCATACATCTGTTTTTTTTTGTGCGTACGCACATTCATAGCTGTGTCTGTACGCAATGCTATAATATGAATTCAACGCAAGTCTTTCTACATGAGGCCCCAGGACTCTGGTTAGTCAGGTTTCGCTGTCTCATAGTGTGAGCGTAAAATCTTTTTTGGGGGTCCCTTGGTTTTTTATTAAAACTACTGAAAACCTCAAATAATCTTTTGCCGAATTATCACGCTCAAAAACAACACTATTTTCCATTACTTGCCCAAATTTAATAAAGTGCAAATTAAAATGACAGTTTTATCTGAAAAATCCTGGCATGCTCAAGCACTCCATTTTAAGAATTGTGTCAAGAAGTGTGTTATTAATAGCCGGACTATATCTCATCCTTAGTTAAGCGAGATGATGAAATGACGGCTATAGCTTGCTGGGACGGTTGGGTTTCTATCTCTTCACGTGACGTTCAGCATTAAGCCAACTGACACACATTTAGGCTTTACTTTCATGTGATAATTGAATATTCAAATCATACACTAAATGATTATATTCATTTACTTATAACATTTGTGACTTAGAAATGGGAGTTACATTTTGTCAAAGAGCTCGATGGCAAATATAGTTTATCCAGGCATGCTTACAAGTAGAATTGAATCTGACGGGAAACCTTTTAAACATAAGCAATACAGACACAGAACAAAGCATTTACACTATGGGTGCATTACACACCAGACTGAACAAAATACAACAGCACCATCTATTGCCCGGCAGTAGATCTCATAGATCTGTTGATACAGCATCCTTCCCTTCTCATGTTATATCACCGCATGTTTCAGTAAACACCAGTGCTCCCAAGACGGTCAGTCCAGTTCAGTTCAAATGGAATGCATGAAAAATGTTCTCTGTCACCAGTATGACAATGCATTAGGGCCATTTGAACTCTGGAATGCTCAAATCACATTTCACAGCCAATGAATGGCAGTCTTTTTCTTTTCTAGCACTGCCTCACCTTGAAATAACACCTTACGTATACAAGTATAAATCATGTGACTTGAAAAAAGCTAATAAAATCCCTTCTCAAATACCAGGATTTCAACATTTTTCTTAAGGGACCTGCACCTTTATATTATTTTCAGCTCCACCGTCAGGCTAGCAGTTCATAAAGTTATCAAATGGACTGGGTAAGTGTGACTTGTTCAATATAACATTTCTATGACATAAAATAATGCAATTGGATAAATTCTTGATATAAGGGACAAAATACATTTTAGATGTTGATTTTTCTTAATTTATTACACCACATTATTCATTCAAATTCTAATAAAAAAGTAATGATTGTGTTCATTAAGAGAACTGCAAACATTTAGAGAATATACTTTAGCACTTTTAGAAATGCAGTCATCAGATCCTATAGTTCAGTTAAGGTTTTAACATTTTTTTTTGTTGAAACACAAAATTAACAAAAATAAAAACTTTATCAAAATTACTGATAGTTCTGACACAAAGTGAGAATACAACAGATTTATAATAAATATTTGAAATATTGTCAACCTAACAACTGACAAAAAACTAATGAAGAGAACTAATCTTTATTTGTAGTATAATTTAAAAGTCCTTCCAGTTGTCAGCATTTCCTGAAAATAATTGGTCTCTAGTGACGAAACCTGTAATGAGAAAATGTGTACTTTTATTCCATGAAGACACTTTGTCCCATTTGTCTCAAAAATGTGTGATAAAGATAGAAAATAGGGCTGCTTGATTATGACAAAAATCAATATTGAAATCACAGTTATTAATATGTGTTATGTCTCATGGATATCTTTTTTAATTAGGGTGCTAGATCTTTTACATTTATTTCTGCCTTTCATAACAGGATAAATAACCTGACAGGATAAATGGCTGACACCTCTGTCTGTCGATTAAAATAATGAATTTAGTCTCTTAAATCTGTTAAATTTGATTGAAATATCTTAAGAATCAATACGCTTGTGCTTTACGGTGGTTAATGGATGGACAACTACAGAGTCAATTTTCCAAATATATGATTTGCAGCTTATTCACTATTTAATTGGCAGCATGCACGTTGACTACTGGTTATGTTTCATATCTCATCTGCATTCTTTACACACACATAGATAAGGTATATATTTGTCTAAGAGAGAATGTCACACTTATAGCGGCGGATGAGAGTGGAGCTCATTTACTCTGCAGCCTCTGTGTGTTCTCAATTTACAATTGCCATTCCAAATACTCATCGTGTAAGTAAAAAGTGTGCATAAAGCACAGAGTTTTGCACAAAAAATCCTTAATAGAAATATTTCGTTGTTTTTAAACGCGTATAATTCTGATGCTTTGTCTGCATGCATCAACCCAGTGTGTGAGAGATAGCGCAGTCCTAGGTAGTGCTCATCTCATCACTGCCACACTTCACATTTCTTACTTAAATACTTAAATACAGCGGTTTTGACTCTTTGAATTTGGTTTTGAATTTGACTGAAAATTATCAAAACTATCATACAGAAAACAAATTTAACGCACAGACCACTATTGGTATACAAATTTATTTTATACATTTTTTTACTTTTCATGATAACAGCCTCCCCAGTAGCGTGTCCCTAGTGCTCAAATTCTGCTATAATAAGTATTGTCACTTTTTCACCGTACAAAAAAGATTAAATGTTCTTTGTTATGAAAGGCAGAAATAAATGTAAAAGATCTGGCACCCAAATATACACTTCACAATCCCAAAACCTTACTATTGATTTGAAAAATGTATCCGTAAACATTGGTGTTTGAAGTTTAAGGTTTGCATAAAATAAAAAAATATTCTAATGTTTTAAAAACTGTTTTTGTGACTTTGATTGTATCAACATTATTTTTTCAAATAATGCTATCTGAACCACCATGGATCTCACATTATGTCTTATGTATAAAGGTGTTCTTCTGGACAGCTGTCAACATGCGTAGAACTTTACTGATCATCACAATTTTTTTATCAGGTACTTTAAATCATGTCTTTGCATTTTCTTAATATTTTACTAATTTGAATATTTAATCTAATGCTTGCTAATTGTTTTGAACAGTATGTGCAGCTCAAACAAGCACATCCACTGAACCATCAACTACAACTGAAACAAGCACATCCACTGAACCATCAACTACAACTGAAACAAGCACATCCACTGAACTACCAACTACAACTGGAACAAGCACATCCACTGAACCACCAACTACAACTGATACAAGCACATCCACTGAACCACCAACTACAACTGATACAAGCACATCCACTGAACCACCAACTACAACTGATACAAGCACATCCACTGAACCACCAACTACAACTGATACAAGCACATCCACTGAACCACCAACTGGAACAAGCACATCCACTGAACCACCAACTGGAACAATCACATCCACTGAACTACCAACTACAACTGAAACAAGCACATCAACTGAACCACCAACTACAATTGAAACAAGCACATCCACTGAACCACCAACTACAACTGGAACAATCACATCCACTGAACCACCAACTACAACTGAAACAAGCACATCAACTGAACCACCAACTACAATTGAAACAAGCACATCCACTGAACCACCAACTACAACTGGAACAAGTACATCCACTGAACCGCCAACTACAACTGGAACAAGCACATCCACTGAACCACCAACTACAACTGAAACAAGCACATCCACTGAACCGCCAACTGCAACTGAAACAAGCATATCCACTGAACCGCCAACTACAACTGAAACAAGCACATCCACTGAACCACCAACTACAACTGAAACAAGCACATCCACTGAACCACCAACTACAACTGAAATAAGCACATCCACTGAACCACCAACTACAACTGCAACAAGCACATCCACTGAACCGCCAACTACAACTGAAACAAGCACATCTACTGAACCGCCAACTACAACTGGAACAAGCACATCCACTGAACCGCCAACTACAACTGAAACAAGCACATCCACTGAACCGCCAACTACAACTGAAACAAGCACATCCACTGAACCGCCAACTACAACTGGAACAAACACATCCACTGAACCGCCAACTACAACTGAAACAAGCACATCCACTGAACCACCAACTACAACTGAAACAAGCACATCCACTGAACTACCAACTACAACTGAAACAAGCACATCCACTGAACCGCCAACTACAACTGAAACAAGCACATCCACTGAACCACCAACTACAACTGAAACAAGCACATCCACTGAACCACCAACTACAACTGAAACAAGCACATCCACTGAACCACCAACTACAACTGAAACAAGCACATCCACTGAACCACCAACTACAACTGAAACAAGCACATCCACTGAACCACCAACTACAACTGAAACAAGCACATCCACTGAACTACCAACTACAACTGAAACAAGCACATCCACTGAACCGCCAACTACAACTGAAACAAGCACATCCACTGAACCACCAACTACAACTGGAACAAGCACATCCACTGAACCGCCAACTACAACTGGAACAAGCACATCCACTGAACCGCCAACTACAACTGAAACAAGCACATCCACTGAACCACCAACTACAACTGGAACAAGCACATCCACTGAACCACCAACTACAACTGGAACAAGTACATCCACTGAACCACCAACTACAACTGAAACAAGCACATCCACTGAACCGCCAACTACAACTGGAACAAGCACATCCACTGAACTACCAACTACAACTGAAATAAGCACATCCACTGAACCACCAACTACAACTGGAACAAGCACATCCACTGAACCACCAACTACATCTGAAACAAGCACATCCACTGAACCACCAACTGGAACAACCACATCCACTGAACTACCAACTACAACTGAAACAAGCACATCCACTGAACCGCCAACTACAACTGAAACAAGCACATCCACTGAACCACCAACTACATCTGGAACAAGCACATCCACTGAACCACCAACTACAACTGATACAAGCACATCCACTGAACCGCCAACTACAACTGATACAAGCACATCCACTGAACCACCAACTACAACTGGAACAAGCACATCCACTGAACCGCCAACTACAACTGAAACAAGCACATCCACTGAACCACCAACTACAACTGGAACAAGCACATCCACTGAACCACCAACTACAACTGATACAAGCACATCCACTGAACCGCCAACTACAACTGATACAAGCACATCCACTGAACCACCAACTACATCTGGAACAAGCACATCCACTGAACCACCAACTGGAACAACCACATCCAGTGAACTACCAACTACAACTGAAACAAGCACATCCACTGAACTACCAACTACAACTGGAAAAAGCACATCCACTGAACTACCAACTACAACTGAAACAAGCACATCCACTGAACCGCCAACTACAACTGAAACAAGCACATCCACTGAACCGCCAACTACAACTGATACAAGCACATCCACTGAACTAACAACTACAACTGAAACAAGCACATCCACTGAACCGCCAACTACAACTGGAACAAGCACATCCACTGAACTACCAACTACAACTGGAACAAGCACATCCACTGAACTACCAACTACAACTGGAACAAGCACATCCACTGAACTACCAACTACAACTGAAACAAGCACATCCACTGAACCGCCAACTACAACTGATACAAGCACATCCACTGAACTAACAACTACAACTGAAACAAGCACATCCACTGAACCGCCAACTACAACTGAAACAAGCACATCCACTGAACCACCAACTACAACTGGAACAAGCACATCCACTGAACCACCAACTACAACTGAAACAAGCACATCCATTGAACCACCAACTACAACTGGAACAAGCACATCCACTGAACCACCAACTACAACTGAAACAAGCACATCCACTGAACCGCCAACTACAACTGAAACAAGCACATCCACTGAACCACCAACTACAACTGGAACAAGCACATCCACTGAACCACCAACTGGAACAATCACATCCACTGAACCACCAACTACAACTGAAACAAGCACATCCACTGAACCGTCAACTACAACTGAAACAAGCACATCCACTGAACCGCCAACTACAACTGAAACAAGCACATCCACTGAACTACCAACTACAACTGGAACAAGCACATCCACTGAACCGCCAACTACAACTGAAACAAGCACATCCACTGAACCGCCAACTACAACTGATACAAGCACATCCACTGAACTAACAACTACAACTGAAACAAGCACATCCACTGAACCGCCAACTACAACTGAAACAAGCACATCCACTGAACCACCAACTACAACTGGAACAAGCACATCCACTGAACCACCAACTACAACTGAAACAAGCACATCCATTGAACCACCAACTACAACTGGAACAAGCACATCCACTGAACCACCAACTACAACTGAAACAAGCACATCCACTGAACCGCCAACTACAACTGAAACAAGCACATCCATTGAACCACCAACTACAACTGGAACAAGCACATCCACTGAACTACCAACTACAACTGAAACAAGCACATCCATTGAACCACCAACTACAACTGAAACAAGCACATCCATTGAACCACCAACTACAACTGGAACAAGCACATCCACTGAACCACCAACTACAACTGAAACAAGCACATCCATTGAACCACCAACTACAACTGGAACAAGCACATCCACTGAACCACCAACTACAACTGAAACAAGCACATCCACTGAACCACCAACTACAACTGAAACAAGCACATCCACTGAACCGCCAACTACAACTGGAAAAAGCACATCCACTGAACCACCAACTACAACTGAAACAAGCACATCCACTGAACCGCCAACTACAACTGAAACAAGCACATCCACTGAACCACCAACTACAACTGGAACAAGCACATCCACTGAACCACCAACTACAACTGAAACAAGCACATCCACTGAACCGCCAACTACAACTGAAACAAGCACATCCACTGAACCACCAACTACAACTGGAACAAGCACATCCACTGAACCACCAACTACAACTGAAACAAGCACATCCACTGAACCGCCAACTACAACTGAAACAAGCACATCCACTGAACCGCCAACTACAACTGGAACAAGCACATCCACTGAACCGCCAACTACAACTGAAACAAGCACATCCACTGAACCGCCAACTGCAACTGAAACAAGCACATCCACTGAACCGCCAACTACAACTGAAACAAGCACATCCACTGAACCGCCAACTACAACTGGAACAAGCACATCCACTGAACCGCCAACTACAACTGAAACAAGCACATCCACTGAACCGCCAACTACAACTGGAACAAGCACATCCACTGAACCGCCAACTACAACTGGAACAAGCACATCCACTGAACCGCCAACTACAACTGAAACAAGCACATCCACTGAACCGCCAACTGCAACTGAAACAAGCACATCCACTGAACCGCCAACTACAACTGGAACAAGCACATCCACTGAACCGCCAACTACAACTGGAACAAGCACATCCACTGAACCGCCAACTACAACTGGAACAAGCACATCCACTGAACCGCCAACTACAACTGGAACAAGCACATCCACTGAACTGCCAACTACAACTGGAACAAGCACATCCACTGAACCACCAACTACAACTGGAACAAGCACATCCCCTGAACCGCCAACTACAACTGGAACAAGCACATCCACTGAACCGCCAACTACATCTGGAACAATCACATCCACTGAACTACCAACTACAACTGAAATAAGCACATCCACTGAACCACCAACTACAACTGGAACAAGCACATCCACTGAACCACCAACTGGAACAATCACATCCACTGAACTACCAACTACAACTGAAACAAGCACATCCACTGAACCACCAACTACATCTGAAACAAGCACATCCACTGAACCACCAACTGGAACAACCACATCCACTGAACTACCAACTACAACTGAAACAAGCACATCCACTGAACCACCAACTACATCTGGAACAAGCACATCCACTGAACCGCCAACTACAACTGATACAAGCACATCCACTGAACCGCCAACTACAACTGATACAAGCACATCCACTGAACCACCAACTACAACTGGAACAAGCACATCCACTGAACCGCCAACTACAACTGAAACAAGCACATCCACTGAACCGCCAACTACAACTGATACAAGCACATCCACTGAACTAACAACTACAACTGATACAAGCACATCCACTGAACCGCCAACTACAACTGATACAAGCACATCCACTGAACCGCCAACTACAACTGAAACAAGCACATCCACTGAACCGCCAACTACAACTGAAACAAGCACATCCACTGAACCGCCAACTACAACTGATACAAGCACATCCACTGAACTAACAACTACAACTGAAACAAGCACATCCACTGAACTAACAACTACAACTGAAACAAGCACATCCACTGAACCACCAACTACAACTGGAACAAGCACATCCACTGAACCACCAACTACATCTGGAACAAGCACATCCACTGAACCACCAACTACAACTGAAACAAGCACATCCACTGAACCACCAACTACAACTGAAACAAGCACATCCACTGAACCACCAACTACAACTGAAACAAGCACATCCACTGAACCACCAACTACAACTGGAACAAGCACATCAACTGAACCACCAACTGGAACAACCACATCCACTGAACTACCAACTACAACTGAAACAAGCACATCCACTGAACCGCCAACTACAACTGGAACAAGCACATCCACTGAACTACCAACTACAACTGGAACAAGCATATCCACTGAACTACCAATTACAACTGAAACAAGCACATCCACTGAACTACCAACTACAACTGAAACAAGCATATCCACTGAACCGCCAACAACAACTGATACAAGCACATCCACTGAACTAACATCTACAACTGAAACAAGCACATCCACTGAACCGCCAACTACAACTGAAACAAGCACATCCACTGAACCACCAACTACAACTGGAACAAGCATATCCACTGAACTACCAATTACAACTGGAACAAGCACATCCACTGAACTACCAACTACAACTGATACAAGCACATCCACTGAACCACCAACTACAACTGAAACAAGCACATCCACTGAACTACCAACTACAACTGAAACAAGCACATCCACTGAACCACCAACTACAACTGGAACAAGCATATCAACTGAACCACCAACTGGAACAACCACATCCACTGAACTACCAACTACAACTGAAACAAGCACATCCACTGAACCGCCAACTACAACTGATACAAGCACATCCACTGAACCGCCAACTACAACTGATACAAGCACATCCACTGAACCGCCAACTACAACTGGAACAAGCACATCCACTGAACCGCCAACTACAACTGAAACAAGCACATCCACTGAACCGCCAACTACAACTGAAACAAGCACATCCACTGAACCGCCAACTACAACTGAAACAAGCACATCCACTGAACCGCCAACTACAACTGAACCAAGCACATCCACTGAACCGCCAACTACAACTGAAACAAGCACATCCACTGAACCGCCAACTACAACTGAAACAAGCACATCCACTGAACCGCCAACTACAACTGAAACAAGCACATCCACTGAACCGCCAACTACAACTGAAACAAGCACATCCACTGAACCGCCAACTACAACTGAAACAAGCACATCCACTGAACCGCCAACTACAACTGAAACAAGCACATCCACTGAACCACCAACTACAACTGGAACAAGCACATCCACTGAACCACCAACTACAACTGGAACAAGTACATCCACTGAACCACCAACTACAACTGAAACAAGCACATCCACTGAACCACAAACTACATCTGGAACAAGCACATCCACTGAACCACCAACTGGAACAACCACATCCACTGAACCTTCAACTACAATTGGAACAAGCACTTCTAAACTTCAAACCACAACACCTCTCACCACTAGCATAAAATTAACGATTACCATCAATGAAACATTTGATCCTGCATTGTTAGATCCTAATTCAATCACCTTTAAAGATCGGGAAACAACAATCAGAAAAGAGGTAAAATATTGAGGGTAACGAACCCTACATTTTCTAATTTGTCTTAAGTTTGAACAAAGTTACAGTTTAAAGCATAATCTTACCATGTACTTAATATAATTGCTGCTTGATTACTTTTTTAACTACCAATGTGACCCTTTTACAGTTTTTGAATGTATTAGGAAGAGCATTCAACTCCTTCTTCAATCTGACAATCATCCAGTTCCGGTTGGTACTCATTTCTTAATTTTAAATATAAAATTACATTTATGCATCCGGTTAATGGTTTTGCCTAAAGTGCATTTAATCAGGACTCCAGACTGCGAACAAATGGTGACAATTTGCGACTAGTTTTCCTGACGGTGCAGCTTCCAAACCCTATAATATATCATTTTTTAAATGTTATAATGCGCAACTGGCACATTCAGTGACTCATTTTCTTCTCTCCTCCTTCAACCATTTGCTTACCTATCAGTTTATGCCCAGAAAGACATAACATGTAATACTGCATTTCGAGAATTGCCAACCTCACTCCCAGAAGTTAACGTCTGGAACGGCAAACATAGCTGATTATCCGTGCTCGGGGCAGATTGATCAACTACTTCACGGCCAAGATAATGACTAGCCCTTCAAAACCTTGTGTAAACCATAAACAAACTTTAAATACTTCAAACAATATGTTATATATATGAACATGAATTTAAAAATATCCAAAAACGGTTTGTAAACGAATGCTTAGTTTGAATAGCTACCATATAATGTAAACTGCTGTTACGTTCCCTCAGAGTTTCATAGTGACATCACAAGAATGGGATTAGTTGTAGACATGATATCCAAAGTTTTCTGGAACACAGCGTGGCGCATTTAATTCTACGATGAAGCCGACAGAGCAGACGACTGAACTGCTCATCTTGCAACTGAAATAAATGTGTTTTTCCGCCTGCAGAATACAATATCCCTAGCTAAGGTACAACACAGCAAAGATAATGAAAGCTAATTCAGTAAACATGTCAAAATTCCCATGTAAGCAAGAATCCTTGAAAACGTAGTCCGTTTAGTAGATTTAGCCGGTCGCATTCGCCCCCCTCTCCGCGGGCTTCGAACCAACGTCGGTCCGAATGGGAAACGGGCGCTCTAACGAGGAGGCTAAAGACCCTAAAGACTCACTCACCCCCCTAAACCTCACTCCCATCCGGGTCGGCCGTTTTTTTAACATATACATGTCTAAAATGTGCCTGCCTAATAATTGTTTTATAGCCCAATGAAATAATATTAGATTTAAAAAAAAAATCATTAGGCTATTTTTGGTGCCTGATGCGCTGTGTGCCACCTCAAAATATATTTGTGAGCATTTGTGTGAATGCACATTTTATCGTAGTACATTAGCATATTGCATTAGCATTTAGCATATAGAATTTCAAATTGAATCTTGCTTCCATGCGTTTGGATGTTGTGTTAATGAATCTTTTTTTCTTGCCTCATCCAACAACTCTGGTGCTACCATTATTAAGGGTAACTTGGTAGCAACCATAGCCACCCCTCTCAAAGGTCATTCTAGAGCCCTGTATATATTCTTTTAATCAGTATTACTATTGTTGTGTGTTGTGCCTGTTAAAGCAAGTAGCTTTTTATACTACCACAAAATAAAACAAAAACTACAAAGTAATTTTCCAAAGAATTCCCCACAAGGCAGTTTGTTTAAGTTACAAGTCATGCGTTTAACACAAGTCTTTCTTCTTTCATTTTATATATGTAGTTCTGGATCAATCATCAGTGATATGAATTTAGAATTCAGGACGAACAGCGTTTTGCCTTCTGATGAAGAAATCAGAAAAACATTCCTCAACGCTAACACTACATTTAAAATCACAGGAGTAGAGGGTAAGTCAATCAGTTCAAAACGGTAACAATACAAAGCTCTGCCAAACACACGATTTTATTTCAATATTTAATATTATAGCCTTGGCTTTCATTCAGTTGTACTATGTGGCCAGTACCGCCCGTTGCTCTGGCCCAGTATAGCCTCTCTTGGCATCCATTCTGTGCCGTGAGCGTACAGCAGATGACTCATTAATGAATGAAATCTAAACGGGTTTAAAATGGATTATGAAATCTCACACTGCTGTATGTTTAAATGTGTTTTATGCTAGTGCTTAAGAATTCCTCCCGATGATTCATTTGGCATTTAAAAAATAATATCTTTATATCTTTCTTATTTTTATGTTACATCTACCAGTTACCACCAACACAACAACCACGAGGCCACCCCCAAGCACAACAATCACGAGACCACACATAAACACAACAACCACCAACACAAACACCACGAGACCACATACAAACACAACAACCACCAACACAAACACCACGAGACCACACACAAACACAACAACCACCAACACAAACACCACGAGACCACACACAAACACAACAACCACCAACACAAACACCACGAGACCACATACAAACACAACAACCACCAACACAAACACCACGAGACCACACACAAACACAACAACCACCAACACAAACACCACGAGACCACACACAAACACAACAACCACCAACACAAACACCACGAGACCACAAACAAACATAACAACCACGAGACCGTCCACAAACACAACAACCACGAGACCGTCAATAACCACAACAACCACAAGACCACTCACTACCAAAAGAACTACAAGACCAACAACTACCACCCCCACAACAACAACAGCAGTTCCAAAACGTCCTCCACCATCGGTTACCATAGACATGATCATCATCGAAGTTTTTGTTCTAGCGCTTAAAGACACAAAGAGTGAAGAATTTAAAAAGCTAGCAGGAAAGGTTCAAAGTGAGGTGAGAGTCAACCCACAGAAGCCTTCTTGACATTATGTACTGAGAACTGATTTTAGATTGATGAAAAATGTAAACCCAATAAACCCCAAAAAAGAAACTCTGTTGTGTGGATGAATTTTGGTCTGGAGTGTTAGAGATCTTTGTTCCACACCCACTCTTAACTCAATCTGCATGGAGCAGATTTTTTGCGTTGCAAAGGCTGTTCAGCTTAGAACAAAGAATGCTAAACTATACCTCTACCAGAGTGGGACTTGCTAACGGCAAGGGTTGGGTGTTTTGGCTATTCAAATACATTCTTGTTTATATTGTTTCAATTTGATTCAATACTAACCTGTTATTCATATTTCATTCACTTTAGCACATCTGCAGAAAAATCATTCATATTTATATGCAGCATAAATCCTAGTTACTGAATTAACACTAACAATATGTCCACACAATTCTTCACAGTGTGACAAAGTCTACAAACAGAAGTATGGACTTCTTTTCATCAGGACGATTGTCATTGCTTTCAGGTGGGTCAGCGGTTTGTGTCGTAGCTTCTGTGGCGCTTTAAGCAACATCTCCTGTTCCCCCTTTTATCTCAGAGAGTTTATGCGTTCCAAAGGTTGGGGCAAAAGGGTTATCCCAAAAATGAAATGGGAAATGTAATAACAATTTCTGGTCAAGAGGTAACTGATATGAACATCTTTCTGAAGGAAGGATTCAAATGTAACTTACACAGTGATGTGTTTACTTTCAGAGGTGTTGACAGAACTCGGGCAGAACAAAACGTTCAAGCGGAGCTTGAATTAGTGTTCAATGAAACCTCTTCTGCACCACTTCCGACCAGCACAGAGATCGTGGGTACCCTAAAAGAAGCAGCTTCAAACTCTGACTTTAACCTCACCGTTGTTCCTTCTTCTATTGGTGTTGTTAGTAAGTTACAAATCACACTTTCCAAAGTGATGCTGGCAATTAAATAACTATATGAACAGATTCTGACCAATTTCTGGTTCTATTTTTCTTTATTTGTCAGAGGCACTGCAGACAATTCCAGTGAGCATCTTGACCAATGGCACTTTTGTGGTCGCTCTCTCAAATTCAAGTTCGAATGGATATCGTGACAGGGCATCAATGATTAAAACAGGGGTACGTATGACGCATCCCACTTTAATGTCACAAAATATAGGCTAATGGTGTCAGCTTCTGTGTGTGCTGAAATGGCTTTTTAAAATGATTCTTTTTGCTTCCTGTAGCTCGAACCCTTTTTCACGGCTGATTATCCGTCATCATTCACTGTGTTATCTATAACAAACTTTAGGTATGCATATGGACATCGTAGTGTCTTTTTCTCTCTCTCAGAAATAGCTGTGACTCATTTAGATAACTCATTTCAAATCTCTCCGCAGTGATGTGAGCACAAAATCCGCCAGCAGTGCCACAATACAAAACTTCATGGATCTTACTTTTGCAGCAAACAGCCCTTTGCCCAATGACACCCAGATAGTGAACACTATAGTCCGAGCAGCCAACAGCAGCTCGCTGCCCTTCAAAATCTTCACTCATGCCATCACAGTCAATGGAACAGGTCTGTGGTGCACTGCAGTGAAATGTTGTTAAATCAGATTAGCATGTTCTTCACACAGCTATGACCTCATTCATGTTGTCTTTTCTCTGTAATGCAGTGTACTCATCAGGTGAAGTCCGCAACAAGATCAGTGTGCTGACTGCACTACTTTTGCTCGCTGTGTCGTTTCTGGCAGGTATGAATCTTGCACTCCAGTCTTACTGGTGTAAATGCCATAAAGTACAGATATTTTTCAGGTTTTTTGCTCAAAACGTCTTATCGGTAATAACCTTTTGTATAATCCCAGTTTTACTACAAATACCATGGTCAAACTATGGTTACTGAAGCGAGACCCTGGTTAAATGATTTCTAAAAATGGTTTCAATATTTTTAGTTGTAACACTTCTCGACAATATAAAAATTAAAGCGAGTTGGGAGTAAGACATTCTTACAACGGTAGATCTATGAACTACGGCCTAGGCTGTTCAAGTGAGACACATTAACGTCTGTGTAAAGTGACATTAAAATGTGTTCTGAGTCTGTCACGCAACAGAAAAATGTGTTATTAACCACCCAGCCAAATTTGAATGAAGAAAAAAAGCATCCAAGTAGATAAAATTAGGTATCAAATACTTGGACAAATTCGCAGGACTCTCTGCTCTCAAACGACGGGGTGCTGAAGTCACCCCCACCCACGACACACAACCCGAGTCCCCAGTAGGGAATATGGCAAGATGGGAGGATTCAAATGCAAACACGCGCGATATTCATCAATAGGTTTTCACTGAAGCCAACGCAATAACATGCAGTACTAATCCTCCTTTCGCGTTATTGCCCTCTGTTCATTGGCATCCTTTGCCTGAACAGAGAATTACGGAAAAACTGTTTAATAGTTTAACTCCACAATTCAGTACTACATACTTCTGATTCTTTGTAATGTGTTTCAGCAACACATTTCTAACATGTTTAGAAACAATTCTCAGAATTCTCTGTACCCAGACTTTTAAGAAAGAGATATCTGGCAATAAATGGACTTTGTAAAATGCCATGTAAAAAAGGAGCCGGAAAAAATGAATATCATCAATAACTTACCCTTAGATTGTTCAGACCTGCACAAATGTATTTGTTCTGCTAAACACAAAGGGAGATATTTGGAAGAACTTTCCCTTCACTGGGTGAATGTTTGGGTGAACTGTCCCTTCACAGGGTGAATGTTTGGGTGAACTGTCCCTTCACAGGGTGAATGTTTGGGTGAACTGTCCCTTCACAGGGTGAATGTTTGGGTGAACTGTCCCTTCACAGGGTGAATGTTTGGGTGAACGTTTGGGTGAACTGTCCCTTCACAGGGTGAATGTTTGGGTGAACTGTCCCTTCACAGGGTGAATGTTTGGGTGAACTGTCCCTTCACTGGGTGAATGTTTGGGTGAACTGTCCCTTCACAGGGTGAATGTTTGGGTGAACTGTCCCTTCACTGGGTGAATGTTTGGGTGAACTGTCCCTTCACTGGGTGAATGTTTGGGTGAACTGTCCCTTCCCTGGGTGAATGTTTGGGTGAACTGTCCCTTCACAGGGTGAATGTTTGGGTGAACTGTCCCTTCACAGGGTGAATGTTTGGGTGAACTGTCCCTTCACAGGGTGAATGTTTGGGTGAACTTTCGCTTCACTGGGTGAATGTTTGGGTGAACTGTCCCTTCACAGGGTGAATGTTTGGGTGAACTGTCCCTTCACTGGGTGAATGTTTGGGTGAACTGTCCCTTCACTGGGTGAATGTTTGGGTGAACTTTCGCTTCACTGGGTGAATGTTTGGGTGAACTGTCCCTTCACTGGGTGAATGTTTGGGTGAACTGTCCCTTCACAGGGTGAATGTTTGGGTGAACTGTCCCTTCACAGGGTGAATGTTTGGGTGAACTGTCCCTTCACAGGGTGAATGTTTGGGTGAACTGTCCCTTCACTGGGTGAATGTTTGGGTGAACTGTCCCTTCACTGGGTGAATGTTTGGGTGAACTGTCCCTTCACAGGGTGAATGTTTGGGTGAACTGTCGCTTCACTGGGTGAATGTTTGGGTGAACTGTCCCTTCACAGGGTGAATGTTTGGGTGAACTGTCCCTTCACTGGGTGAATGTTTGGGTGAACTGTCCCTTCACTGGGTGAATGTTTGGGTGAACTGTCCCTTCACTGGGTGAATGTTTGGGTGAACTGTCCCTTCACAGGGTGAATGTTTGGGTGAACTGTCCCTTCACTGGGTGAATGTTTGGGTGAACTGTCCCTTCACAGGGTGAATGTTTGGGTGAACTGTCCCTTCACAGGGTGAATGTTTGGGTGAACTGTCCCTTCACAGGGTGAATGTTTGGGTGAACTGTCCCTTCACAGGGTGAATGTTTGGGTGAACTGTCCCTTCACAGGGTGAATGTTTGGGTGAACTGTCCCTTCACTGGGTGAATGTTTGGGTGAACTGTCCCTTCACAGGGTGAATGTTTGGGTGAACTGTCCCTTCACAGGGTGAATGTTTGGGTGAACTGTCCCTTCACTGGGTGAATGTTTGGGTGAACTGTCCCTTCACTGGGTGAATGTTTGGGTGAACTGTCCCTTCACAGGGTGAATGTTTGGGTGAACTGTCCCTTCACTGGGTGAATGTTTGGGTGAACTGTCCCTTCACAGGGTGAATGTTTGGGTGAACTGTCCCTTCACAGGGTGAATGTTTGGGTGAACTGTCCCTTCACAGGGTGAATGTTTGGGTGAACTGTCCCTTCACTGGGTGAATGTTTGGGTGAACTGTCCCTTCACAGGGTGAATGTTTGGGTGAACTGTCCCTTCACAGGGTGAATGTTTGGGTGAACTGTCCCTTCACAGGGTGAATGTTTGGGTGAACTGTCCCTTCACAGGGTGAATGTTTGGGTGAACTGTCCCTTCACAGGGTGAATGTTTGGGTGAACTGTCCCTTCACTGGGTGAATGTTTGGGTGAACTGTCCCTTCACAGGGTGAATGTTTGGGTGAACTGTCCCTTCACAGGGTGAATGTTTGGGTGAACTGTCCCTTCACAGGGTGAATGTTTGGGTGAACTGTCCCTTCACAGGGTGAATGTTTGGGTGAACTGTCCCTTCACAGGGTGAATGTTTGGGTGAACTGTCCCTTCACAGGGTGAATGTTTGGGTGAACTGTCCCTTCACAGGGTGAATGTTTGGGTGAACTGTCCCTTCACAGGGTGAATGTTTGGGTGAACTGTCCCTTCACAGGGTGAATGTTTGGGTGAACTGTCCCTTCACAGGGTGAATGTTTGGGTGAACTGTCCCTTCACAGGGTGAATGTTTGGGTGAACTGTCCCTTCACTGGGTGAATGTTTGGGTGAACTGTCCCTTCACTGGGTGAATGTTTGGGTGAACTGTCCATTTAAGTGTTTTTTAAGTGCTTTAAGTGCATTTTCAAATAACTGTATTTTTATCCTTTTTTCCTCCAGGAAAAAATAACTTGACTTCATTATAAAGCAACTATCATATCCGTCCGAACTAATTTAGCATGTTCAAAGTCTAGTCTGACTGTGCCCTAAATCGTGAATTTATGAAATTTTTTTGTTTTATGTCGCATATTTAAGGTTTTACTTTCAAAAACGTTGTTCACTACAGTCTCTTTAGGGTCATCTATGACATAAATATTTGAATACTATAAAAAAATGCTGTCTGGGTAGGATAGAGGTTTTTCGGTAGTAGTTTTTTTTAATGGTAAAAATGCAGAAAACATTTTAGTTAAGGTTAGGTTATAATAGGTGAATGAGTTTGTGAGTGCGTGTACTTCAATCATGTTTTGCTTAACAAATGTAGTAAAAAGTACACAAATGCAAACAATCTTATCCAGAAAATATTAAAAATATTAAGTAATTGAAGTGTTGTATGTGCTGTTGCAGAACGGTGGATTTAATTTGATGTCTTAAGAACTTGTTACATTCGTTTCATGTTAACAATAATTCCATTTTCATTTCAGGAAGTGACAGGTGAAAACGGGAGGAACAAGAATCAGATCCAGAAATGTTTGTCAACCAGACTTTAACATGAAGTGATCATAAGTTATTTATTCTATAAAACAGACTTTATTAGATAATATATTTTAATTCGTCTTATTTAATCCTGTATATCAAAGAGCAGATCTCTAAATCTATCATGTATAGTTTATTTATATTGTAAAAAACAATGTTGTGGGAACTTTATTGTGACTTGTCAGCCTCACTGTTTTGTGTTGACCCTGCAAATATGTTTTAGACCGTAGCAGAAGAACATCATCTCAATAAGAAAACTCAGATAAACTGACTTGACGTAATTGTCCAAATCGGTGGTATTGAAATGATGTATTCGCCCGCAAGTTCTTTCTCCCTGCATGCCATTTATGGGCCGTCACGTAAATGCACCCAAACGATAAGATAAGAATCCACATTTCTGTTAGCAGTTACAGCATGTAGTGACGTCGCAGAGACCCGAGTGATATTTACTGATGTCTGTCTGATAAAATGTAGACTCTTGTATTAAAAACTGCATACACCCCTTTAACTGTTCAGTGCAAAGCGTTTATGAACTGTATGTCTGTTGTACTGTATGTCACTATCTCTGTAGAAATAATAAATAAATATTATATTTGATATAAAGACGCGGTGCAGGTGGATGAATGGATGCGGCTGTGAGTCTGACTGTGACAAGCAGTTGTTATGTGAAAGCTTCCATATGCTCTTCCATAAGTCCTTTCCTTATTAAGCTATTTAAAATTTGATTTTCTGCAAAGCTGCTAAAACAACGTGTTAAAGAGAAAGAATCTACAGTTGTGTTGAACATGCTGTGGCGTAACAGTAAAGTATTACGATCGGCGCCCTGGGCAGCATGGTTATTGTTGGGGTTACGATGTTCTATGCATTATAAGTTTATATTTACTGTTGTTTTACTGTAAAATATATTAAGTGTGTTTATGCTGTGCTGGTTTTCTAATCTTGAAAACTAGTTGGCAGGAGTGTAAAACAAGAGCTTTGAGGAATGCGGAAGCTGAGTTTCAGATAACGAGTGTGTGTGTGTGTAAATCGCATTTCTCGGCAGGCCCGGGCTGTATTCATATTATGTGTTACAGGGAACCAAACAGTTTGGGGGAGAATGGAGTCAGATTAACATGTCCCAAGGTGATTGGTTCCAGAGGATTGAACGCCCGCCCAAGGAAGGGGAGGAGCCTGAAGAGAGAATCGACGTCACATATATTATAAATATCTGTAACCCGGAAGTGTGTTTCAGTTGTTCGCTCATATATATGTTGAGAGGCAACCCCAGCTGGAAAGAAGCTTTTACATCTGATAATAAATTCAACTTAAACTTATTGGGAAAAACGGTCTCTTTGACTTTCTTCAAATCTTTTAACATGCAGGACTGAAGCGAAAAAGTCCGTCATTATGAAGCACATACAAACACACAGCGACCGCGTCTAGAAGGGAACCCATATTAACCTGTGTGTGTCTAATCTACTTCCTTTAGACCAACTCAAATCTAAATCTTATCAATGATTTAAGTATGCCTAAGTCATTTATTTAATAATTCAAAACAGAACGACGTATTGTTTCAGCCTCACTCAGATGCTGTGGTCACACATGGTTTGTTACACACTTCAATCAATTCCACACCGATGTTTTTGGTTTACATTTACATTTAGTCATTTAGCAGACGCTTTTATCCAAAGTGACTTACAAAGAATTCAGGGAGCAATAAGCGATATGTCATAAAAGAGCAATAGTACAATAGGTGCTAATACAAAGATACTTGTTTCAACAAAAGCCAGACCACTACCTGCTGAGAGAAGAGAGAGAGTTAGTGTATGTTTTAGGGTATGCTTTCCAGTAAAAGCGCAAAACTATTTATACTATTTGTGCTGCGCAATAGTTTGTTAACGCTTCTCCAGCAAAGTGTAGATTTACTACACCAGTGCTAGAACCACCAGAGGAGACTTACAGCAAAATCTTAACACTCATTCACAGCGACGAAGGGTTTATAGACGGCACTTTTGGATCAGACCCGGGAGGACGAGGAGATGGAAGGAAAACTATATAATGTCCAAACTTTTCGCCCATCTTGTTTGTTTGTTTGTATATGTGATATCGCCAACTACTGGCGTGGTATGCGCAATACAGTGTTTTAGTCAAACACGGATTGTTTTGATAACGTTGTCGTGTGTACATGAAACTTTTCAAGAACGCAAAAGAAAAATTTTCCCGTTTTTCATCATGTAAACGTGGCCTTAGAATTTTTGCCACATGCTCAAATAAAGTTGTGAATAAATCTCATGGAGAATGTTGTAGAGACGTTGTATACTGGTCTTCAGATAACCTGGACACTGGGCTTTTAGGTAATGAATCTGGTCATTTCTATTTGCTATGTTATTTTATGGAAAATGTCAAATCTGTTATTATGTCAAAACCAATGCTATGAATCCGCCTTTTCAGAGCTATTGAACTGGAGTTAAAGAAGATCCAACAATTAAAACTGTTTTCTTATTATTGAATGCACACGATGTGCGCGATATGTGCATGCGCTTGTCCTGCAACCGCATTCTCTTTTATATGTTCTCTCTCTCTGTCTTTTCTATCTAAAAAAACGGACATCCTGCTAAACGTACGTGGGAAGAAAATAATATAAGTTAGGCTTTAAGATAATGTTTATTCATCTGTAACAATAAATATCTGCTTTGAATCCTCTATATTGTGTTGAAGTCTTTGGATATTTATGTCATTTATTTATTAAGATGTCTGATGCTGATGTACAGTGCTGTGTTGTAATCGTTATGCCGTGCTTTATACATATTTGAATAGAGAATGATGCCAATTATGCACAAAATTAAAAAGAATTTACACACAGATTAAATCATAAAGTAATTTAATCCTTCACGTGATGGATGATGTGTTTAAATAAAACGATATAAAAAAGATTTTAACTACGCCACTCTTTGTTCGTTGGAACATATTCGTCATGTTCCAGAAAAGTTTTTTGATACGTCGCTGAGACGAATGTGATCCGGTCCAGGTTCACCGTGAAAGCATGACTAGTTTAACTGGGTTGTAACATGTGTTTAGTCATTGTCAAGCCATTAAAACTATTTCAATCCATTTGTCTTCGATAGATAGACAAATATACAATTAATAAGGAAAGTTATTAATGTGCTTACTTCCTTGTTACTTTAAACTGTATTTTATATAACATTGTATCTCTCGGCAAACCCCAGTTTCAGCTGAGTTTCCTCTCTGAGTCATTGTACTGCTTTTAGAAAGAAGATCATTAGATTGTCACACTAATCGTACTCTCTCATTTGCTATTTTCAAGAGAATATAATCTGTTGACCGATCGAGTATGATGCCAAACATCGTGTTAAACGGCATCTCATTCCTAACAGAATTGTGTTCGTAGCAGCGCTACATGCTGTTTTTGGAACGTACGTCATATGGCCAAAAGTATTGTGAATTAAATAATGGGCTTGGTGAATTAAAAGCATTGGGAATTGTGTGATTTCAACATTGTTCAGGATAGATTCTTGATTCTGATTTTATCATGATGTTAGATCTTGTCATAAAAATGAGTTGGAAGCTTTGTGTTGGCATCAACATGAATCTTTTTCCTTGACGAACTGAAACTATGCCGATGGTTGAGTTCCAGACACGCTGAGCTCCCATGACTGGATAAGGAAAGTAAATACAAAAAGTATTGTTATCTGCAGGTTGCTGAGCAAGTTGAAAGATAAGGAGACTTGTTTACTGTGTTTCTTATATGACGAAAGGTTTCACTTCACAAGAACAATATCTATGAGTGCTATGAACACGTCTTTACGCGTTTTAAAGTTTGCCTGTTTTGAAACAGTCGAATGGCTTTACACCAATGAATGGTCAGATTTTTGCATAATATGAAGTTCCCTTTATTTATTTTTCATTTAATTAAAGGAATCTAAATGAATAATTTTTCAAGCTAAAATGAAATATTAAAAACATACATTCGGACCATTCTCTGCGACCCAGAGAGCACAGTCCATCTGGCTCACGTCTATTTGACGTCTGCATTTACATTTGCAATACGTAGTTTGCTCATCTGCAAAACATCTCGGAGACGTCTGCTAAAGATCTGGAAACATCTTAGAAAGAGCAGCTTTACATCCATTCTAAATCGTAATCATTTTACAGACGTCTTCTAGAGGTCTATATGACGCATGACAGCAGACGTATTGCAGATGAGCAAACTATGTATTGGCAGATGTCTTGCAGATGTAAATGCAGACGTAAGCTGGATGTACAGTATGTGTGCTATCAGCTGACAGTTTGGTATAAAACCTGTTTACTGTGAAAGACGTCATTGTCAACAACTGCATAGAGACGCTATCTGGTGACCTATTGAGGCAACAAGAAGAGAAACCAGAAAAACTGGATTGGATTGTGAAGGATTTTGGGAAGCGTGTGTGGGTATGTGGTGTATTTCAGTGATTGTTTATTATTTCAGTATCACATTTATCAAAAATTGAATGCATCTACTAACCTTTACTTATGTTTAGCTTCATACATTATAATTCTTATTTTCCTTTACTGTTGTTAAATCTTATGTTGTGTGCTGTGTTGTCAAATGCATTTTGGTAATCATTAAAGAAATATTAAGGTTTGATTTATCATATTTTTACACATACACATACAAATGAAAACCATAGGGCTGGTTAGATTAGGACAATTAAATCTTGTTTTCACAAATTGCACTACAATAAACATTACTTGTGTGCATTGTCAGACAAAACAAGGGCACTGATGTATATTAAGAGCTGTTTTCAGTTTAGACATTTCAGTTATTTATATTAGCCTGAAGCGCTGTATGGGAAACCAGCACTTGATGTTTACAACCTTCTTTTCTCTTATGATTGAATGTCAGTTGTAACACTTTCAATTTGAACAGCAGTTATTTTGTATTCGACACACTGCTGCTGGATGTTGTTGTTTGTGCAGGCGTCTGTAAGGCAAAGTGCCGTAACTACACAAACACTTGAACTGGTAAAAATGCCTTTCAAGTTTTACTTCAGTAGTTACTGCCATTTTAAATCTCTAGTTTCTCTGAAACGAGACCAGATCGAACCATGAGACTTGTCACAAGACAAAATAGATATCACAAAGCCCATTTCAAACCTTAACTCCAATTTGAGCTTTCGGATGGCAGATTCAATATCTACACATACAACCGTCCTTCTGTCATGGATCCGTACCGATATAGACTTCACAATTATGAGATTGCATTTGCAGTTTGATTGATATAAATGTTATTCTTTCATACCATTACATTAACCAACAAAGAGTAGCTAGGAGTTGCCAACATTCCAGATTTTTTTTAAGTACTTTCATGCCTGCTGCCATAATATTCTTTGTCCAACATCTCCATAAAAAAAACCTCAAGACGGTCCACAAATGTCTTCAGAGGGTCAGAGAAATATACCACATATAGCACAGATCATTCCACCCTACTAAAAGTGTCGTGCCCCCTCTCATCATGTTGTGAAGCAGTTATCTTACACTGTTTTTAGGTGAATTCAACTTGGCAAGCATACTTTGAGATCCGCCACACAACATTGTTTGGCATTGACCGTGTGAATTATTTAGCTGTCAAACTACATTTAATGAAAGCATTTATGAACTCCTGCCAAAAGAAAGAGGAAACACGGACAAAATCCTCTTTGAACAAGTTTGAAATGTTCTAGGTCATGACGCATGAGAGTTATTTTTAAATAAAGCACGGTCTGGGTGTGACTCTTTTAATTTCTCAAGGCCGGTAAAGCTTAAAACGGATGGAAGAAAAGAGTCTGTATTCTTGAATCCCGGTGAGGATCAAGTCAATCCTCGCTGACGCATGCGTCAGGATGGAATTCTCCGAGATGATGTGTTTCTTTCAGCCGTCAGACCTGTCTGAGGTGTGCATACATGAAAACATGATGTTTGTGGCAGGACACAGGTGCTAAAAGTGTCTTATCCAGACACTAGATCTAAAAGACTCTGTGACCGTGAATGAGATCTGTCATTAACTGCGACTCGCCACACTGAGAGCGTAACACTGCGTGCATTTTTTGCATATTTTCGTATTATTTGACGTTCATTCCGATTTCTACTGAAAACAAACCAGCTCAATCTACACACTCGCAAACTGCATGGAATAAATCAAAGAGGAATCCAGGGCTCTCAAATATACAAACAAAACACATCATTGTTGAAAATGTACATTTAGCAGATCCTTTTATCCAAAGCAACTTACAGAGAACATAAGGAAACAATAAAGCGATTTGTTAACAGGAGGCACAAATACAATAAGTGCTTATACCTATTGTGAGACAGAGTTTCTTTTATTAGAGAAGTCAACATTTACCAGTCAAGCTTTTCAAACCTCTTACCTTTACACTGAAAGATATACATTATTATTACTTTATAGTGTACACACATCATTCAAGCCAAAAAAGAGAGGCAGTGGTTGATTCTCAACGTGTCAGTCTGTAAAAATTAGAGATATTTTGGTCAATTGTGATAACAGATAAAAAACTGAAAATAAAAATATGTCAAACTGTAAGATCGTGATCGTGTGCATGTGGGTAACAGGTTTTGAGTATCTGATTTGTTGTGTTACCCCCATTAATGTGGACTTGTAGTTCCTGTTTCCTGTCTAGTTTTGTCCTTTTTCTATTGGTTGTGTGTTCATTCGTTTCAAGTGTTTTCCTTGTCTTTTGTCAGACTTTGTTTTGTGTTGTGTTCAGTCTCTGGAATTACCTTATTTTGTCATCTTGCTCATCACGTTGCAGAAAAGAATCTAGTTTGACTTGTAAGACAGCTTTAAAACACTACACTATGTTACAAACAGGGATTCAATAGGGATTTGTTATGTGCCGGCGCTCCGTTGGGGTTTTGAGTGTATACTGAAGACAAACTGTAAAATATAAGTTGAGAGCCCTTTGCTATGAACAATAAAATGCTGAACAAACTCATTCTAGATGCCAGCAGTCTACAAAGCGACATGTGAGAGTCAAATCTTTCTGTATCTAGAGGGATAAAGTTCATTTTAAGGACTCAAGCGAGTTGCTGATGTCCCATATAGTTTGCCTGCCAGTAGTGTAAGTGGGCTAAATTTCTATATAGACTCGCCAGCTGTAATTCAGATAAATAAAGCTTCATAAAGATCACACGTGATCATCACCGGATTGCACATTTATCTTATACTAATCAAAGCTATTGGATTGCTTTGTCCCCTTAATGTTCTACTCTTGCATGTAATGCTTGTGACACAGGTAAACAATGTGCCAGTCATTTCTGAACCATAATGATTAAGCCGTGTTTGTATGGCCGGGATAAATGCGCTGATGGAGCCTCCTTTTGGACAGACATAAATAAGCAGCACACTTTCTGTAACTGTGTATTAATGAGACTGGATTGCTGTATATAGTAGTTTATCTTTCATTTGTAATTACGGTTGGCTATGCCTATGTAAAATGTTCATGATTATTAATGTACACTTATTGTAAATTGTTTTTCAGAACCACACCTAATGTAAAGCAGCAAACATCAGTAAACTCATTTAAAGGAATTCTGGACATTTGATTAATGAATCTGGCAATTTCTATTTATTATACAGAAAATGAATGATCCATTATAATGCTATTAATCTGGAGTTGAGTTTATTTGGATCCCACATGATGGACTTGTGCTCACATCATTTAAGCGTTAAGGGTCATTGATTTGACCTCACTGCCTGATGCCAGGAATTCCTGCGTTGCACACGTAAAGACAGATCAGATAAACAATCCTTTAATATGACGAAATCACTCCATTTTCAGGTCGTTTATTGTCTGTTTTTGTTTCGGTTTGTTGCCTTTGGTCTGTGTTGCGTTCATATTTCAATCGAACCACGCCAGAGTTATTCCATTATTCCATCTTTTCATCGGTCTTGTGTGGTGCGGGAGCAGCGTTCACACTTACTCAAATAAACCGCACTAAGATCAGTTTCACGTTCAGTTCGATTGCTCCCCCTGCGCCCACTGGACTGCGTTCACATTATTATTTTTGGGTCTGAACCGCAGGTTGTTTTCATCATCAGCCTGCAGCTGTTTACTTTGCATGAGAAGACGTCAAAATGCACAACATTGCTCGCGTCACTTTTATACATTTATGTTTTTGAACCGTTAATTTGATTTCCAACGGCGGCACTTTCGTCTGTGAATGTACTGAAAATGCTCTTAAGAAGGCTGAAGGCGAACAGAAGTGAGATCTCACCTCTCAGCTTGGATGCGTCAGTCACGCTCATCAGAAAAGTGTGTGAAACACACTCAAGGACACATTTTGACCAAAGAGTACGTCATTGATATTTAATAGAGTTATAGATTGCAGCTTTAAAATAAATGTAAATGTTAGAAATAAATATTAAAATAATCAAATATTTGTCAAGTCTTCATGTGACTTCACCCACACAGGTTCACCACTGGCTGTCTGAACACATTTTGTGTTGACATAACCAAACCCTTCACACTGAATCTCACCTTAAGTTCTTGAACTTGAGGTTCACTTGACCGGGCATTTAAGGTCGACTGACGCAGCGCCAAAGACGGATAGCAACAGCAGTTTTCTTCTCCGTGTGGTTTGCATGTGCTGATTTGAATCTGTCACAACACATTCAGCAACGAGGAAACTTTAACTTTAAAAACAACAAACCCAACCCAACAAGAGGATTATGTGCTTTCTGGCTATTGTGAGAAGGGTTCTCTGTGTCTGAACTTGAATGTTTGGTTAATGGGGTTGACTGCATTAAATAAATCAGATGACAGATCACTGGAGACAAGCATGTTTCAGCTGTTTTACAATAGCAATGATAAATAATCAATCATTTTCTGTTTTGCCTTTTGTGCAAACGCAGAATGAATCTTTAATGTGAATCGATCATCTTAACAAATGAGCTCGTAACAAAACAGATCTAAACTAAACTTTTTACGGGACACTAGAAAGTCAGGTCATATCTCTTTGCAGAAAGCCCATCTTCGTGTTGTAAGGACTTGAGTTTGGGGTGGTCTTGTTTGATCATTGGCCTACTTCTCATGCCTGTCACACAAAAACACAAAACAAGACCAAGATTATAAATAATCAATGCTCGAACTGAAGCATTAAATCTCACAAGAGCTCATCCAGCGAACATCATGCAGTATTGAGAAAGCCGCTGACTCCCAGAAGTGTTTGATATTAGCATATAGATGTTTTTTAATCATGTTTTACACATTGAACTGTATTTAAATGAACATGAAAGTCATTGTAAGAACAGAAATGAATAAACACCTGATGACGTTTTATCTTATTCTAACACGGATAAGGGCTTTTTTACATTTGCATTTGTGCCTGATTTGACCTTAAATGACATGGATATAATGCTGGGGCGGCACCAAAAGAGAATCCGGCCGATTTCTCCCCTTGCGACAGTCCTCGGTAAAGTCCCGATGATCTCAAACGGCTCTAAGGATGATGTTATCAGATTTCCCTGTGGTGTGATGTGTGTTAAGAGTGAATGAACCTGATCGGGAGAACATCAGCGACGCCCCGATCGCAAATCTTAAATATTCAACATGTTGAATATTTAAGATCAGAAATCCTGATGTGTGGGGGAAACCCCGAGGACACGCGCACAAGAACTCTGTTGATTTCCACGTGGAACAAAACAACACCCAATCAGAAAGCCAGTTGACAGAAGTAGAACAACCATAGTATTTACAAAACTGTACAAATATAATTTTTTAATTACTGTGACAATGTAAATACCACAATATTTGAGTTGCAATAAAATAATGTCTAGTGCAGTGCCACCTTAAATGCTTTAGACGACGCTGCTTAAGCAATTACTCAACGATGAATAATATTTTTTAAATGACATAAAAAGTTACATGTACACATTTGTTTACAGTATATTAAACACATATATAATATACCAAGCTTCTGTTGTGACAAAAGAATCGTTGTATTTTTTTCAGGTTCTTGTTTTAAAACATATTTGTTTTACAGATTAACTAATTTAATGGACCATGAGACCTTTATGTCTTAATACCTTTAAGCATTTAAAGTGTTATATATAAACTAAATCAAAGTGATGTGAATGTTAAAGTAATACGAGGACAATGTGATGAACATCTTGTAGTAAACTGAAATCTGTTTTGTAAATGTACATTTTAAATTCTAAATTCCGTTGAATTCTGTGCTTTAGGTGGGCTGACACGCATTGGTACGCAGTACCGGCACTTCTCTGTTTTAATCTTTACCTTTTCTTGCGTATACCTGCACCTCTCACATGGGGACGGAGCGCTTATGCTACATTTGGGATATTCCCACCTCAAGCCCATAAATAATGTCTGGAACGCCACTCGAGTCAGTCACATGGGACCTCTGAACAACCATGACCTCAGGGAGACGTGTCATTTTAAATCGCGCGCCCAAGATGCTTACAGTCAGTGAGATTAGCGCTGAGCTGCCCAATTTCAAAAGGTTGACCGATCAAACAGGTTTAGAGTCATATCAGCCAATCAAATTAGAGAGGGCATGTATCATTTCAGACAATCATACCGAAGAAGACAGAACATTCAGCCAATCAAATTGAAGAAGGGAGGCGGGCACTCGTGACGGCAATAACAAAGCCAACGGTTTTACAATAAAAATGACAAATAGATTCAGAGATGCAAACTACTTACTCTTGGCCAATTCTGTTGTGTTAAATGAAAACTGGCTTTATCACATAATGTAAGGCTTAATGTGTTTTCAACCTAACATGCATAAAAACACAACAAATACGTTTGTAGCATCTGGCATAAGATACGACTGGAGAACTATTATCCAAGTTAATGAAATCACTGAAATTATCATTTTTTATGGGTAAAAAATATTATTAAATCAGTTGTTTGGCAAATGCTTCCTTTAGTAAATGTTGTTTAGTATATGTTATATCAGCAATATGTACATATAAATGTTCTTCTTGTAGATATTTCAAATGTAATAATAAAAACAAGCACAGGAGAGTACAGGAACATTTTCTTCCCCACTTAATGCGTACATGTCTTTTGCATCCCCGTTGTGTGCATTCGCATTTATGATACGTCTGTCTGAGCGGCCCACCAGGAAAACGCCCGGAACCCCAGATGACCAGTCCGCCCTGCTTACATGAATGGCAGGATGATGTCACGTATCCACATGTTGATTTTAATTATATTCATTTTATTGTAGTACAGTTAACCAAGATTTGTCTGTGCATCTGGTTTGTTATGTTTGAGCTTCTTACTAAACTCTGTTTGTTGCGTTCAAAATCTGTGTGTTCTTGCTGACGCCCTGCGGCAATCCCAAATAAGTCAGAATCAGTGATTACAGTCCTAAACCCCCTAAAACAAGACCCCCGGTCTGAAGTATTGTTTTAACAGTACATATTGTCAGGCAACTGTAACCTTCCTCAGTAAAGAGGTTGGTCAAGGTCAGGTTGGTAAGCCAAGTTGGCCCAAGCCTCCTCTTGTCAACTGGACGTGCCCTACAATGTCATTGTGCTTTAGGGCTCATGTAGCTTGCTGCACCGCATCAGATGGTGCCCATTTCCGTCCAGTTACCAGGGTTGGAACAGCATTGCTGATGGTCTGGTCTCTGGAGTTCTTCAACGTCATCTGGAGTCTTACTTTAGAGCACTTGTACTCTTCGGTGAGGCTTGTGTTAGGCAGTTCCAGGACAGCTTTGCCGTAGAGGCTGATGTTAGTCAGACAGCGTGGGAGGCCGAGCCCTTTCTTCACGTATGAAGTCATGGTTCGCTCCATCTTCTCCACAGTTGTTATTGGGAGCTCGTAGATAGTGAGTAGCCACATTACCCGAGGGAGAAGTCCAAATTGTAGGCACCAGAGTTTGAGCTTCCCTGGCAGTAGGGTCCTGTTGATGTTTTCCAGACTGTTGGTAATGTCCTTCCTTACTTGCTGCACTTGGTCTTTGTCTCTAAGGCTTGCATTGTACCATCAGCCCAGGCTTTTAAAAGGTATTTGGTCGTCACCAATGCAGAACTTCACATTTTTAAGCTGTCCCTTGACTATCGAGATGCTTCTTGACTTGTTTGGTTTGATTTTCATCCGGGCCCATTTGATGTTCTCCTGCAGTTTTCCAAGTAACCGCCTAGTGCATTGGATTCAATTGGATTGGATTCAATTTATTGTCATTACACACATACAAGTACAGTGCAACGAAATGTAACGAAATGTATAAAGTGCATGCTGCAGTAGTAGTCACAGTGGTCATATCATCCATGTATGCACGGATAGGTGGAAGGCGGATCCCGTTATTTGTCCGCTCGCCATCCACCACCCATCTCGCGGCCCTGATGATGACCTCCATGGCCATGGTGAAGGCCAGGGGTGAGATTGTACAAACTGCCATGATGCCTTGTTCTACGCTCTACCATGATGTTGTAAAGTCAGCCGTTCTGAAACACAGTTGTAGGTCTTGAAGTAGGCTTGTACTAGACTAGTGATGGATGATGGAACTTGGAAGTAGCGGTATATGGACATGTTTTCAAAATGTTTAGCTCTAGATTTGGATTTAACATTTAGATTATATATATAATAATACAAGATGAACCTAAAATATTTACATTTATATATAGGATTTAGATTTAACTTTGGCATTTAACATTTAAATATAACATTCAAATTCAGGATTCATGTTTTTATTAAAGATTAAGATAAAACATTTAGATTTAGATAAAACATTAAGTTTTAGCTTCAAATCTGATAAAATTACACAGGTTTTTGGTACACATTTCATTTTACAAACGACGCACCAGAGTATAACCTCTCAATTTGATGTGAGCGTATATCCCCCTCTAGTGGATTCATCAGCATCAACAGGGGCGTAGATCATATGGGACCTGATGTCGGTCGGTGGCAGGCCAGTATGGGTGGACGCGAGCAAGCCTATGTTGAACTTTGAACTGTCAAGCCAGCCGCCATTTAGATTGACATGCGATTTTCAGACCTTTAAATAAAACGGTTTATGCTGTTAAGTCTGTTATATCTATAACTGCTTTGTATGAGAAACAGCACATTAATAACATGTTTGCACTTGTTAAGTGTGTCCCAACGTGTTAGAAACACTACATGCTCACTAGGGATCTTCACGCCCACTAGAACACTTGGAAAAACAGGGAATACGTCACGAAAGTAGTGCAAAGAGCCCAAGATATCTAAAAATAGACAGTCACATGATCAGTTGAATTTTATCTCTAAAATGAAGAAAAACTAACAATATTTTGAATAACTGGCTACAAAGAGATGTTATTTTTTTGGAAGAGTTTAATTAGCCAAAGCTGATAGTCTCTCCAGACTTGTTTATTCTGCTCTCTCTCTCTCTCTCGCTCTCTCTCTCTGTGGGTGCCCGGTGCTGATGTTTCCAAGGAAATCAATAAGATCTTCTTTGACTTAATCTGGAAGAATAAGACTCATAAATTGAAAAATGATATTATGTCTGGCAGGAGGGTTGATGGTGGTTTAGAAATGTTAGATTTTTTAGACACAATAACAATTTCAAACTTAAATGGTAAAAAAATAGCCAAAAGAAGGAACACTCGTTATTGTTCTTTGCATTTTAAAACTGGTTGGAGGCTTATCTTTTCTATTACGTTGTAATTTTTTGTTACTTACTTTAGCGAGTAATGATCGACTTTTTCCTGAATTGTCCATAGATGGTATCAATCTTTTTCCTCTTCAGTTAATAAATCAAAAATCTCCACTAGAGGAAAACCTTTTTAGAATGCTCAGATCCAAGATATTGATTGGAAACTGGCTTGTTGGTCCCATAGTGCATTTAAAAATTCTACACAAAATGTACCCTTGCAATTTATCTTTATCTAAATTTATGGACATTGGTGATAAATGTTCTTTTTGTAATATGCAGGAGGAAAACTTGGCCCATTTATTTTATAACTGTCCTGTAACCCTTTAATTTTTGTCTGATATTAAGCTCCTTTTTATTTGCCCATAAAAATATTGTTTATATGTTTTCTCTTAAAGATATTATGTGTTCATATACTAATGAATGTAAAATGTTTGATTATGTGGTGAATTTCTATATTTTACATGGCAAATTAACATTCATAAACAAAAGTTTGTAAAATCTGCACTTAACTGTAATTTATTAACTTAAAAAATCTCTATTGCTTATAAACAACCAAAATTGTGTGATCTGTATAATATTGTTACTTTCAAAGAAAGATTTATATTAATAAAAAAAGATAAAAAAGCAAAGATCGCAAGTGTGGGTTGTCAGTTGATCACGTGGTCTGACCCGGAAGTATCAAGGCGTGACGACGCGTCAGGTCAGCGACGCGTGTTTTCCCCGCGGTCATCGCGAACGGTCAGTTTTCACGTCGAATCACAAACATCGGCGCGTCACCTCGCGTGCGGCAGCTGTCAGTCACACACTTCTACGAAGTCTTCAGGTAAGCGCGCGATTATATCGCTCGTCTCCCTGGCAACCATGAAGTGGCCGTTGCCGAGGAAACGCCTCAGAGCGATCGCCTGAGATACCCCGACCATGACTAACTCATAGATACGCAATAAACATCGAATGGAGTCGTTTAATTGCACTTCTTAATGTGTTTCTACTGATGACTCGACTTCAGACTTTCCTCTCAGCGATGCTTTATTATCAGCGAGCTGTTAGCATGACAGCTAATGCTAAATTCAGAAATGATTAAATATACTTTCATTGAAAGGCACATTCTTTATCGGTGCTGCTATTTTATGGTTATACTATCGTCGGTTTTTGTTTGTTTAAGTGACACGTGTCGATGTTTACATTGATGTTGTTATAATGTAAGCGTTTATTTCAAGCGTCAGGTTCCTGTGTTTCATCTATATCAATCACGTGACAGTAGAGGTTGTTTATGCTCACACATGTGAGGAAGATTTATGCAACAGTTTGTCTAGACAATTTGGTGTGAAAATGTCCCACCACACACATATATATATGACATGACATATGGGGATGATGAAGCAACTGTGCAACAATACGGGTCCAAAATGTCAGATGTGTTTAATTCAACAGTAAAACATTGCAGAAGCTGTAGTGATGCTTTCTTTTCCCAAAAATAATATAAAATATATGTTGGTTTTATCATTACTTAAAAATATTTTAATACAATTTACATTGATTTAAGAAAAATATAAATCATAACGCATATTGAATATTGCATTATTTCGCATTCTATCGCATATCACATTTTTCCACAATATAGCACAACCCTACTAGTAATGACGCCCTTACCTGAAAGAGTGCAATGTTATATTATTGTAATTTTGTTAATATACTGATATCATTAAAATTGATTTCAAATCATCACATTTTTCACATTGACGTTATATTGCAGCTTTAATATGAAGTCATATGGTGTAAAAAAACAAACGTTCTGTCGAACCTCAGTAGAAATAGGTGGTGTAGAGGATGGATGGTATTATCAGACACAGACTGTTTCTAAAGACTGCGTCGGTCTCATCATGTGCTTCAGGTTGTCATATGACAGAACGTTCAGTGTTTCCATCTGCAGAAGTAAATAGAGTCGCTCTCAAAGCAGATGAGAAAGAGTTTGTTTCCAGAATAATCTAAAGGAACATGTCTATGTCACGGAGAAACTCTTGCACTCCTCGGGTGAGTGCATATACATTTAACTCTGTTCACGCTTTAAAGTTTTTCCCGACTGAAGAATATTCAGGTAACTTTAAATCAGATGAATCCTCCGTCGTTTGCCACATTTCGTTCATATTGTCATCATTTTAATGTTTATTATATTCAAACCTGCAAACCCGTATCACGGAGAAGTATTTTTCTGTTTCGTGGTCCTCCAGAAAGCTTAATGATCAGACGTTTAAGCGTGTGCAAGAGCTGTATTCTCTTCCAGACTCAAGTGTGGTGGTCAAACGTATTTCTCTTCTGGCTTTATGCTGTCTGTGATTATAGACGGTTTCATCTTAAAGGAAAATTTCATCTCAACATTAAAATGGTGTTATTTTTACTCACCCACATGACGTTCAAGATGTTTTAAGAACTCCCGGCGTCTTGGGAACACAAGTAAAGATATTTTTGGTGACATCCGAGAGATTTCCAGGCCTCCTCATAGACATCATGGTTATAGTTGTTGTCAAGGTCCAGAAAAGTGCTAAAGACATCATTAAATCGGTCCATCTGCTCAAAGTGGCTCAGTTGAATTTCTTTGAAGCAACGAGAATACTTTAAGTGCATGTGGGTGAGTAAAAATAACACAATTTTGATTTGTGTTTTGAAAATTAAATATAAATAGTTATATTATTAGACACTAGCCAAACACAAACCGATGTTAACAGCGGGTCTGCCTTCCTGAAGCATGTGATGACCGGAGGACATCTGAACTCTGTGTGTTGTTGTATAAAGCACATGATATCAGCCCGTAGACAAAGATCATCTGTGTTTGTTCATTGAGACCTTCATGTTTTTCATACAGATATTTCTCACCGTCATCTCTTGCGGTTTACGATTCATATTGTAGAAATGCAGAGAACAGAAAATGTGTGCTCTATATATTTTAACAGTCTGGTCCACCCAGGTATATTAATGGCCGCACAAGTATATGTGGCGTCACATTTTGTAATTTTTTCCATCCATCATAATAACTGTATCTTTGATTAACTAGTGGATAGTGGCCGTGTCTATGCGCGTCCTCATCCATGTTCTTATGTACAGCTGCTTTATAAAAAGGAAAATGTATTAAAAGCGCTACATAAATAAAAGTTGAGTCACGTTTTAGAGCTGCTAAAGCTTTTTGACGTATTTAAAACTAGACAATTATTGCAAACTGTTGCTTTACACAACGCCGTGGATCATTTCAGGATGTATTGCAGATTTATTAAAAGTGTATTTTATTTGTGTGTGTGTCGTCAGTTGTCGAGCAGTGTGATCAGCAGGATGAGTTCTGACGGCGGGGGGAAGCCGGTGAAGGTGGGCTCTCTGGTGGAGGTCATCGGTAAGGGTCAGCGTGGGACAGTGGCGTACATCGGTGCCACTCTCTTCGCCTCGGGGAAATGGGTGGGTGTCATTCTGGACGAGCCTAAAGGAAAGAACGATGGAACGGTGCAGGGAAAACGCTACTTCACCTGTGAGGAGAATCATGGGATATTTGTCAGACAGTCTCAGGTGAGGACCAGGACTGCACGTGTTTTCAAATTAATAAGAAATAGTTCTTAATTCACTCTTTGAAAGGCTTTTTTACAGTTAAAGATGCAGCTCTGTTTATAGTGATCATGTTTGGAAATTAAAGGTTTCTTTAAGTATTATTACATTTCATGCAATGGACCCAAATGTGAGTTTCGGTATGACCCGTGATTCAGTCAATCAGTTATATCAGTAACATCGCCAGACCGGCTCATGAATCTCTTCATCTGGTTATTCCGTCTTCAGATTCAGCTCATGGATGATGGAGGCAGCTCCGCCACGTCTCCAGAAACCCCGGACTTAGTTGTGTCCAAACTGCCCAAGAAAGGTAAGAAAGGTTTACTCCCATCATGTCCACATCTGCTTTAGTCCTCACAGATACATCACACTGTTTTGTCTTATTTCAGAGATCCACGAGACGGGGAAAGCAGTGAAGCAGGTATGATGACTATCCTCTCTTTAATCACTTCTCACTCGCGCTCAGTCGGTCAACACAGCCAGTCTTTTACATGTAATTGATGGCATCGGCCCTCCACCATTTCTGTCGACAGACGTGTGGTATGTAACATGTCATTGTGTAACATGCATACGTGTCCAATTCGCTAATGTCTTCGCGTTGCGTGCATTCGCGTTTATAATACATCCGTCTGTCCGGCCCAAGCGTCCATTCTGGCCCCATACGTTAACGACCCACCGAGAAAAGTTCCGGTACTCCAGATGTCTAGTCCGCCCCTTGACAGTAGCTTCACTCAAACAGTGAAACGCTCGTATAATAAACTCAGAACAGCTCTGTGGATGAAGTTCATGTGTTCAGAAAGATACAGATAAATCCATGAATGAGACGCTTGTAACATGTTAATCTCATAGACAGACAGAACAACCAGAGGACACGCCGTAGAATTCTGCTTTCATGATTCCTTCCCTGTTTTCCCTCATCACGCAGATCAGGGCTTCACGTCAATGGCCTTGATGCAGCCGGATAACAAGTTTTCATTGCAAAAACAAAAATAAATAGTGGTGCGCTATTAGTTAACCTCACACATAGGTCTATTATATTTACTTACACCATTTCACATGATTCTGGGGCCAATAATAGGATTTTATTGATATAGCGTTTGCGTTTTCAACTGTGTTGATTCTTGTGTGTGTTTTGACTCTTTGCTAACATCATGAGCAGACTCCAGCAGCCAAGAAGGTAGAACATCAGTTCCCTCACGTCACTCTTTATTATCTGAGGAGCAGTTCACTCATCAGACGACTCGTGTTTCTATTCATACTTTTGGGTTTTCCATCATTGGTGTGAATTTGGTTTGAATGGAATGGTGTGGTTTGGCATGACAACATCTCACGGAAATACTCATACAGCACGTTTGCACGACCACGCGGTGTCTTCTCATTGGATGTTGCTTGTGTCACTGCAGTCAGAAAAGATGCTGATTGGTTCATGACGTCAGTGTATTCGCCGCGTGCAGAGACAGTGTCTCTTCTTCAGATGACATGGCTGAAGAAAAATGTTTTGCTCAGTCACGAAAGATTTACAATGATCTCGCACACACATATCAGTATCTTTTGTGATTGTTTTATGAACGATGTTCGGATTCTACAGCTCTTCAAGTGTATAACACTGCATCTTTCTCATCTGAGTGTTCTCTGTGGTTCTCCTGATATATTTCCTCTGATGTGTGCTCTCCTTGTCTGGTTTCTTCCCTCTCCTGTTTTGCGTCTTGTGTGTGTTTTCTACTTACCACTCCTCCCTCCGCCGTCCTTCAGACTGCTGTGCGTCGTAGTACCAAGGTGAGCCTGAACACAGCAGCAAAGCATTCTGGGAATGTCTGGTGTTATCTATGATTACTGTGTTTGAGATGGAGTTATGCAACGTTACTTGTAATATTTTTGCTGAATGTAGCCTGAAAACCTGAGATACTGTATCCCACAATGCATTGTACTCAATCGGAACTTCCTTATTCTCGTACCCTGTGTGCAGTCACCTTATCAGCTGCTAAAACACTAATAATTATTCTGGTTTTCCTGAAATGAGCTGAGGTCGCGTGTCCGTCAAAGTGTTTTTTCTCGTGGTTGTCATATTTCTTCAATTTGTAATGAAAAGCACCGCACATTTCAACACTCACTGCTGAGCCATCCGTGTTTGTTTCACTCATGCTTGATGTTTACCTTAAAACAATGTCACTCATTGGGATTATTTTTATTTCTGTGAAATCACCAGTAGAATACTTGAATATTCAGTGGTGATCTGTTAAATTATTTGAAAGTTTATGGAGATACTTTTCATTATTTTATTTTTGCTATTTTGAAATATCAATATTACGTTAAAGATGTATAGGGCAGTTAATGCACTTATTAACACTTAATAAGCGTTCAAAACCGATAGTCTGCCACGTGCGCTTAAAACAAATCTAGAAATTCAATGACATCATGCTACACTTCAGCCTCTCATTAAAGTTCTTGTCCAATCAAATCCGCTTTAGAATCCGTGGAGTCACGATCGTTGACAATAAGCGGTTGGTTGTTTTAAAAGGGGGCGGGGGCCCATCGATATGTCTCGTGCTCATTGCATTTTTCAGTTGAAATTATGCCAAGACGTAAAACAATTACAGAGACTTTTAAAGTCCCAGTGAAACACCTTGGAGCGAGCAGCATTGTCATCCAATCGCAACATCCCACTTCATCTGTGTACAACAACGGAAAAGAAAAACAATTCACATTTCGGTCCTTAAGTATTAATTTCTGTGCTAGGTGTTGTTTCTGCACTACCATAAAATATGACTATATGTACTGTATATGAAACAAGAGTATCTGTGAAATAAGATCTCAATACTGCATTACTTCAGCGGATGTTAGACGAAACCACACTTTCTAGCTGTCACAGTCTGTGTGTCGTTTTCAGTCGTGTAATATCACGTTGACGGACATGCGTTCTTAAACATCTGATGTCACGCATTTTACCTGCACCTCCACCTGAGCTGTGATGTTATTGTGTGTAACAGTGGAACACTCCCAGTCGTCTCTCCAGCTCCAGCTCTCTCCCCTCTCTCATTATGGTACGTGTCAGATCCCCTCATTAGGTGTTCTGAGGGTCTGCACACCGTGTGTTTCACAGCATCACAACACTGATGTCACTGCCTGACTTCTCATTCAACTCAACTCTGTACAAAAAAAGCTTGTTAAGAAAGTTGTACGGTTTCACACTTTACATTGAAACTGAAGCCAGAAAGGCCAAACATACATACAGTACAGTTCTGTCAGGTTCACTACCATCAAAAATGATTGACAACTAGCATACAGTTTAGATTGGCGGAAGAAAATGATTGACAACTAGCATACAGTTTAGATTGGCAGAAGAAAAGGACGGACAACTAGCATACAGTTTAGATTAGCGGAAGAAAATGATTGACAACTAGCATACAGTTAAGATTGGCGGAAGAAAAGGATGGACAACTAGCATACAGTTTAGATTGGCAGAAGAAAAGGATGGACAACTAGCATACAGTTAAGATTGGCGGAAGAAAAGGATGGACAACTAGCATACAGTTAAGATTGGCGGAAGAAAAGGATGGACAACTAGCATACAGTTAAGATTGGCGGAAGAAAAGGACGGACAACTAGCATACAGTTTAGATTGGCGGAAGAAAATGATTGACAACTAGCATACAGTTTAGATTGGCAGAAGAAAAGGACGGACAACTAGCATACAGTTTAGATTGGCAGAAGAAAAGGACGGACAACTAGCATACAGTTTAGATTGGCGGAAGAAAATGATTGACAACTAGCATACAGTTTAGATTGGCGGAAGAAAATGATTGACAACTAGCATACAGTTTAGATTGGCGGAAGAAAATGATTGACAACTAGCATACAGTTTAGATTGGCGGAAGAAAATGATTGACAACTAGCATACAGTTTAGATTGGCGGTATGGTTCTGTTCTGGGCGAAAACACCCTGCCCATCCATGTAGCCAGCATGAAGAAGAGCAGCGATAACTCCCCTCAGGGTAAACGAAACTGTACAAGCAGATGTCATGAGTTCCTAAAAACATTTAAGCGTAACACATAATTAAAATATAGTTGTGACTTATGAAAAGGAATAACAGAAGTGGAGTCCAGATTGTAAATGTGAAGTGGAACTGGGGATGGAGGTGGGTAATTTGCTCCTTAGCAATGCGATGCGATAAGCTGCTTTTAAAATGGATTCTGTGATTGCATCATAGTTCTATAGGTAGAGGAGGATCAGCTGATACAAGCTTTATTGAGTCGCGTGACCTGCCAGAACTAACACCATACACTTGATCTGCGGTGTGGTCAGTGACATCAGATGTGAAATCCAGTCACAGGAGGTGAACGTAAGACAGTCATGACCTGATCCCAGCTGAAAATTGCTGCACAGAACTCATTAGAGTGTCTTCTCGGGGATCCCCGTGGTTTCATCATCGGTTCATAATCCTCTTGTGTTTTGCAGACTGGACGTCCATCCGTCAGTTCCGGGTTCTCAGAATCTGTGTTGGTGGAAAAGGAGTCCACTTCCTCATCGCAGACGGCACTGGGCGCTCCTGTCGTACCACAGCCCAGTGGAACCCCCAGTGCCCCCACAACCACGAGCAAAGTGAGTGACCTTTGACCCGGTTAGAACAAGAATGAAGAACCGTAACAATGTTTATATCAGCGCTATCTTTATTCTCACCTCATGTGTTGTAGTGTCAGTTTAAATGCGTGTGCCCTTTCCACTGGAAATGGATTTTGATTGGCCGTCATTGTTTTACTTTTATAGTCACCATCACTGACGTTTATACAAGTTTTCTCCTTTACTGTATTTAATATTGATTTGTATCTTGTTCATTTTATTTTGATGATTTGCTACTTATGAAGCTGGTACGCTGGCGTCCAGGACACAGAAAGATAAAGTGGCCTGTGATGAATGTGTCTGTGTGCAGGAGGAGGAGTCTCTTCGAGCTCAGGTGAAGGATCTGGAGGAGAAGTTGGAGACTCTGAGGATGAAGCGTTCAGAAGATAAAGTCAAGCTGAAGGAGATGGAGAAATTCAAGATTCAGATGGAGCAGCTGCAGGAGTGGAAGATCAAGATGCAGGAGCAACAGAACGACCTGCAGAAGCAACTCAAAGAGGCCAAGAAGGTACAGAAACCGCTAACGTAACAACACCTATCACACGGCTCTCTGGAATACTCAATTCTGATTGGTCAGTCGTGACTTTCTGAGGTCCGTTCTTCCCTGAGAACAACAGCTAAAAACTCATCCGGCTGGTGCGAGTCGTCTTGACCTACACTGAATAAACTGTGTTTTAACATGAAAAACTGATGTGCATCGGTTGCACATAATAAAGTTAAGTTTACTCGGCATCATTTCATTATTTACATTTAGTCATTTAGCAGATGCTTTTTTCCAAAGCGACTTACAGATGAGGAAACATTGGAAGCAATTATTATGTTCAAGTTGCCAAATTTGTGATTGTTAAACAAACATGATTTTTATATGTTAACGTTTCATATTTTCATTTGACGTTCTCCACATTTTAAGTGTTTAAGTTGATGTGACATAAAATGTTCTTTTATTTCTAACAAGATATAAAGTTAACCAAACGTAACAGAAATTCTTATTTATAAATGTAACTGCCGACGACCTAAGCAAAGGCCACGCTGTTCTAAATAATGGTCAGCCATATGTTAACACAACACAAATCATTTACTGTATGTAGTGGCAACATGAACGGATTAAGTTACATAACTGAACATGAACAATTCATGTTGTGACAAAATTGTACAAAAATTATGTTCAGATTAGACAAGCAGCAGAAATCATTTTTTTCTGTGTACACATGAATACTAGGACTGAGTAAACAATATAGATTCTTCGATTTGAATCGATCTTCAATTTAAAGAAACCATATCGATTCAAGAAATCCTTGAACGCTAGTGCTTCAGAGAATATTATCTGTGTTTCGCCTCTCGTCCAGAAGATGGCGCCATTATTTATTTCATTGTAGTTTTAATTGTTAAACGTGTCAGGTTGTTCGTGATTTTAATGTTGCACATTTACAGTGTTTTTATTTTAAAATAAATGTTTTGTGAAACTATACTGTAAACGTGAATGTGTATTTCATTCATTTAGCTGTGTAGGGGGTTTTCAGTTACCAGCTTGTATATTCACATACGGACTAAAACTAATATTTTAAATGAAATACTAACAACTAATCAATTTAGAATCTAATGAAAACCACCTATATAAGAATCGAATCGCCAAAATGGTCTTAAAATCCAGCCCTAATGAAAACCATCAGTGTAAACATGACATATGTTAGAAATAACTCACGGCTAGCCGCACAATAAAGGATGCGAAGCGGAGGATATCCATTAATGTACGGCTAGCACATACGGATTATCCCTATTACACTGTGGACATTTGCCACATTAAAACTGTTGTTGACGTTTACAGTGTCTTTTTTGATCAGACCGCTGACAATAACGGTTATTTAGAAACATTTTGATCAAACTGACTGGAACTAAATGGTTTTAATGCAGACCTTCCAGCCAATCAGAATCCAGTATACAAACAGACCATAGTATGAATGAGATCATATATTGACAGATCATTAAACCAGACGTTGTGTCTTTGATTGGAGCAGCTTTGACTGAACCTGTCTGTGTGGTGTAAACATGCGCTGATGTCATCGTGTAGGAGGCTCGCGAGGCCCTGGAGGCTAAAGATCGCTACATGGAGGAGATGGCAGATACCGCAGACGCCATCGAGATGGCCACGCTGGACAAAGAGATGGCGGAGGAGAAAGGCGAGTCGCTCCAGCAGGAGGTGGAGAGTCTGAAGGAGAAGGTGGAGGAGCTCACCATGGATCTGGAGATCATCAAGCACGAGATCGAGGAGAACGGTACGTGAAGACCTCAAGCGTGTGCACCAACATCACGTGACCCGCTGACCCGTCTGTCTCATTGCAGGATCTGACGGAGCCGCGTCCAGTTACCAAGTGAAACAGCTAGAGGAGCAGAACGGCCGTCTGAAAGAAGCTCTGGTCAGGTAAACCCCTCACGTGTCATTTCCTGTTTCCCGCGGCTGGTTAACAATGAGCACGAGACTTGATCTTCACCGCCGTGCTGTCTGTGTGTGTGTTCAGAATGAGAGATCTGTCGTCGTCTGAGAAGCAGGAGCATGTTAAGCTTCAGAAACACATGGAGAAGAAGAACTCCGAGCTGGAGACACTGAGAGCACAGAAAGAGAAACTTCAGGAGGAGATGAAGCAGGCAGAAGACACCGTAGATGAGCTTAAAGAGCAGGTGTGTGTGAGAGAGAGAAGAACTAGGACTCTCTGATTGACATGTGTACTGATACCTTTTCATCACATGTGTGTGTGTGCGCTTGTGTCTCAGGTGGATGCTGCTCTGGGGGCCGAGGAGATGGTCGAGACGCTGACCGAGAGAAATCTAGACCTGGAGGAGAAAGTGCGAGAGCTCAGAGAGACTGTCAGCGACCTGGTGAGACACAGAATCAGAATGAGCTTTGTTTGAGAAATATATGAGAAACACAAGAGACAGCTCACAGTCGGATAACCATTGAACTCTGGCATGCGTCACAGGAAGCAATAAATGAGATGAACGATGAGCTGCAGGAGAACGGCCGCGAGACGGAGCTGGAGCTACGCGAGCAACTAGACCTGGCAGGAGCACGAGTCCGAGAAGCTCAGAAGAGAGTGGAGGCGGCCCAAGAGACCGTGGCCGACTATCAGCAAACGATCAACAAATACAGAGAACTCACCTCGCACCTACAGGTCAGTGAGATGCACTTGGCACGTGCGAGGTTTGATTGAGTGACGCCATTCATATTTCACCTCTTTTCTGTTAAACAGGAAGTGAATCGAGAGTTGACCAATCAGCAGAGCACCACTGTGGAGCAGCAGCCAGCAGCGGAGCTCTTTGACTTTAAAATCAAATTTGCAGAGACCAAAGCTTACGCGAAGGTACAGTTACTCTTCGGTCATCACATGCCATGTGACTTCACAGAGACTCGACTCAACTGTGCGTGTGTGTGTAGGCCATTGAGATGGAGCTCCGTAAGATGGAGGTAAATCAAGCGAACCGGCAGGTGGCTCTCCTGACATCATTCATGCCGGAGTCTTTCCTGAGACACGGAGGAGATTACGACTGCATCCTTGTGTTGCTGCTGATCCCCAGACTCATATGCAAGGTAACAGAGCCGAATGTTCAATCTGTTCTTGATGTCAAAGCGAAAGCCACAACGCTCGGATTGAAGTTTAACGCTCAGGGTTTTACGTTAGCTTTTTTTGCACATAGCAGAGGTTTTGTAGCACAGGCACAAATGGATAAATTAGAGCCATATCCTCTTTTGTTTTTCCCAAATTCATTTAAATCCTTTTTGAGGTTTGAGTTCTGTATTTTCAGCGCTTTACTCTACTGTAGTTTGCTATGGTATTACTATATTAGTCAAATTCTTGTGTTCCAAGAGTTTATCAGTTTTCTACAAGTTAACAATTTTATCATCAACTCACCACAAAATAATAAAGGGATCAATGTGACCCGACGCCGTTTATGGGTATAAATGTTTGGAGTTTTATGCTATAAATAATTCTTTGTTTAAGAGTAAAACAAATTAATTAGTAATTAAAAAATAAAGATTGCAAAAAAATCTGAAATTAATAACAAAATTATTTGCATTTCTTTGAGAAAAACTTTTCATCATGAAACTACAAATATTACTGTATTTTTTGAGAGTTGAAAACTCTTTTCTTTAATCTTTTTTTTCATTACAAATATTTATTTTTTACTTTCAAACACAGAATTTTTGATTGCATAAAAAAGACACAAAAAAATTCTTATAAATGCCCCTCTTTTAAATGTGGATTTGTCTAAAGAATGTTTTACAACGGGATTGTAAATAACACAAGTTTAATAAAGTCAATGACTGGGAGACTACATAAATCTGTTATGTACATTATATGTGATGATGTGACGTCGTGTTGCAGGCCGAGTTGATCAGTAAACAGGCTCAGGAGAAGTTCGATCTGAACGGAGCTTCAGGAGAGCGCGCTGGACTCCGCGGGCCGGCCGGAGAGCAGCTGAGTTTCGCGTCTGGATTGGTTTATTCTCTGAGTCTGCTGCAGGCCACGCTGCACAAATATCAGCTGTACGTCTCCATCACTGTGACTCTTCACTATGAGCATCATTGTAAACAAACTTGTGTATACGTGAGCACGATTTCAGATGGCGCAGATCAGAGAACGCTGTGTTAATGAAAGTGAACGTATGAAACATTCTCAAATCACGTTGTCATGTCTGTCCGTGTGTGTGTGTCAGAGCTCTGAGTCAGTGTGATGTGGAGGTGTATAAGCGGATGGGGACGCTGTACTCTGAGATGAGCGCTCACGAGCGTTCTCTGGACTTTCTCATCGATCTGCTTCATAAAGATCAGCTGGATGAGACCGTTCAAGTGGAGGCGCTCACTAAAGCCATCAAATACTACCAGGTACACACACACACACACACACACACACTGAAGTTCATTCTGACAGATTTGTGTTCTTCTGAATGACATCATGAAACAATGAGCTGACAGTTGTGTGTTCTCTCCAGCAACTCTACAGCTTTCATCTCTCTGAACAACCTGAAGACTGCACCATACAACTGTCTGATCACATCAAGGTACACACACACACGTGGAGAGAGAGAGAGAGAGAGAGAGAGAGAGAGAGAGAGAGAATAATCCCGCTATTGTTTGTCGCCTGTAGTTTACTCAGAGTGCTCTTGACTGCATGGGGTCAGAGGCTGGGCGTCTGCGGGCGTTTCTGCAGACGGGACAGGAAGGGTCGGAGCTTTCTGTGCTACTGAAGGACCTGGACACCTCCCGCGGAGATATTCAGCAGTTCTGTAAGAAGATCCGCCGGAGGATGCCCGGAACCGACGCACCGGGGATACCTGCAGCTCTCACCTTCAGTCCCGAGGTATCAGATACACAAAACGTCACTGCGGCTGTGATGATGCATTTGTGTGGTGCACAGGATGTGATGTCACGTGCGTGTTTGTGTAGGTGAGCGAGACGCTGGCGGACTGCAGGAAGCAGCTGACGCGTGCCGTGGCAGTCCTGCAGGAAGTGGCGGCTGCTGGCGCTCAGATGATCGCACCTCTGGCTGAACCCGAGGGCCTGAACGCAACTAAAGTGGAAGATGCAATGTTTAAAGCTGTGGAGCAGGTACGCACGCACGCACACACACACGCATGTACATCACACATTGATGTGTCAATAAATAAAGAGTAAATTGTGTGTGTGACAGGTGTATGGCTCCCACGGGCTCAACCCTTATGAGTGTCTCCGTCAGTCCTGCTCTGCTGTCATAGCAACCATGAACAAGATGGCCACCGCCATGCAGGAGGGAGAGTATGATGCCGAGAAGCCTCAGCGAGCGGTACACATTCACATCATCATTATCATCACACATATCACATCTCCTGAAGACTCACGTGTGTGTGTGTGTGCAGCGTCCTCCAGTGGAGATGCGTGCGGCTGCAGTGAGAGCTGAGATGACGGACGCTGAAGGTTTGGGCAATAAACTGGAAGATCGAGAAACGGTCATCAAAGAACTGAAAAAATCACTCAAAATCAAGGTGACCGCGTTTGCCTTTTTCATTCTTCAGTTGGATCAGTCATACAGATGCGGCTGTGACATGAAACATGACCGTTGCTGTGCACATGTTTAGATTTCTGTGAGCTCAGTGCTGTTCTTGAGAATAAATCATGACATCATTGTGTCAAACAGGGAGAGGAGCTGAGCGAGGCCAACGTCCGTCTCAGTTTGTTGGAGAAGAAGCTGGACACGTCCACCAAAGACGCAGACGATCGTGTGGAGAAGATCCAGACCAAACTAGACGACGCTCTCTCTCTGCTCAAAAAGAAAGAGAAGTGAGTGTGTGATGTTGTTTTTCTTCAATGAAAGTTGAAGTTCTCTGTGTGACAGAATATCCTAAAGGAATCATCTCTTACACCGTGTCTACTTCAGGCGACAAGACAAGACAAAAGACATAATAGCTCATCACAATTTAGAGAACTAGCAGGATGACATGTTGCGTTTCGACCGGTGTAGACACGGCGTAAGCTGAAGATAATGAAGATCTTTCAAATCAAAGTAGTAGTTTTTTCACTGTGTGATGAAACTTCTATCTGAAACTGTGTGAATGGTTTTGGGACGCTGACCGTGTTCTGTGTGTTTATCCAGAGAGTTTGAGGAGACCATGGACGCGCTGCAGGCTGATATCGATCAGCTGGAATCCGAGAAGGCGGAGTTAAAACAGAGAATCAACAACCAACCACGAGCTGCTGAGGGCATCCGGGGGCCGCAGGCGTCTGGCATCGCCTCTATCGTCACGGGAACGGCAGCAGGTTCGTGCACACACACAGACAGATGCTTGTCATCGGGTGGGTCGTGTATGAGTTTGACCGGAGCGCTCTCTCTCTCTCTCTCTGTGTGTCTGCAGGTGTAGTTCAGGTGGTGGATTCTCCTCTCCTCAAACAACAGATCGACGTTCAGCGACTCGCTATCAGACATCTGAAGACTGAAAACTACAGACTCAAGGTGTTTTCTTTAAAGCGTTAGCGCTCAGGATTACATTGAGAATGATGTGCAGATGCTGACGCGAGTGTTTCTGTGTGATCAGGCTGAGAAGATGCGCGATCAGTTGGCGTCTCTCCCTCCTCTGAGAGTGTCCAGCGTGACGGCGGCCAGAGAGGGAATCACATCAGACGCACTTTCAGGTTCACTTTACCGTAAAACAGATCTAGTGCTGAACACCCTGCTGAAGATGAGCGCTGGAGTCAAAGTAGTGGACATCACTGGCAAAACACCAGGTCTGTCTCTCTCTCTCAGTGTGTAATGTCTCTCTCTGTCTGTCTGACGTGGTGTAATATCTGCGTGTCTGTCTGCAGCGAGTGCGAGCGCTCAGTTATTGGAGCAGACGGCGAGACTGAACTCTGTTAAAGAGACGCTGGATAAACTGAAGGTCAGTCTGATTACTTCCGTGATACACATGTGTGCTGCGGCAGTGACTTGATGATGTTTTCTCGTTTCAGGCCGAAGTGTCGCAGCACATGGTCTCCCAGCAGCCCGGCGCTCGCGTGCCGTCTGACTTCGCCACGTTCCCGGCCGCCTCATTCCTCAAGGTGTGATACACAAACTCACCCGACGTGTCTGCGAAGCTAAACGCTGACGTCTCAGTAATCGCTCATGTGTTTCTCCTTCAGGCCAAAGAAGAACGGAAGAGCGGAGACGTGCTGGTCGGCAAGGTGATGATTCCCTGTTCCCGTGGCAACGAGCAGACGCACTGCCTCGTCCTGTCGCAGCAGCAGCTGCAGCGCGTGCACCGCCTCCTGATGACGTAATCAGCTGCGCCGGTGCACGGCAGTGAGCGACAGCGGCCACCTCCAATCAGATTCCACCGATCACTCAGGAAACCCATCAGACTTTCACTGCCAAAGACACGTCCACTTTAGAGCCGCTCGACTCTTGATGATCGGTCATAGAAGGTGTCAAGATTTACTCGTTCACTTCAATTCATTTAAACTCGTGTCATCACGTTATTGGTTTTTAAGAACGGAAGTTGTAAACCCTCCGTTGTGAGTGTCGTGTTCCTCACATAAACATCATTTGAATGAATCCCAGCAGAAACACAGCTAACACTTTCACAAATATCTCTGCCGTCGTGTTTGTTTTGACAGTAAACATTTGGAAGTCTTTTGAATGATATCCAGAAATTTTTTATTCTTATGCAATTTCTTAAAAACATTTGTATGATTTAGTGAAGGAGCTTCCGGTCTGACACACGTCCTCGCTGTCGTGAAGAGCTTACAGATCACTTAGGTCTTAATGATAAACACTTGACTTGTTTTGCATCAATCACTCGCTGTATTAATAAAGACTCATCCAGAAAATCTTCAAGGGATCTGATCTATTAACAATCTGACTCCATGTTTATAAATAGAGCTGAAAACCTTGAATAAGAGAGTCATGACACTCACGTAAACCTCCACAGGAAGAATGGGCTGCGGAAGTGAAGTGTCCTGAGGCTCATTCCTTCCACTGTATGTCAAACGCATTAGCTGTGCCGTTGCTGAAATAACTGCATGGATTTACATCTCCACGACTTGGCAGTTTAAGTGAAATGTTCAATTAAGACACAAACATATTCATATTTACTCCCAATATAAACTGCTGCAATAAATGTAGTCAACGCAGTAATCCGTGTTCACGGTGTGTTTTTATTTAGCAAATCCAGTTGCTGTTGTCTGTTCCGCTAACCTATTTAAATCGCTTGAAAGCACTGTTATGTTTGGTGCCATGAACCACATGACCGAGTGTCGTAACTCTCATATTCAACGGCTCTGGTTCAGACAACACCTGCACAAATAAACACTTCCAATAGAACAAATGGTTTGTTATGTAGTGTTCCTCGGTATGAGCTCCGTTTCATGATGACGGACCTGAAATGCTTTCATAATTTATGCATTTGATACATTTCTGAATGGCGACAGCAATAAAAAAGCCTGTTTCCATTGGGTGTTAATGACCCATTTCTTTTCTATATCACCGCCCATGAATAAAGGAGCCATAGCTGAAAATAAACATTTTGTGATTGTTGGAGAAAATATTTTATTCGCTTTATAAACGATTAAATGGTTACAAATGCTAAATGATTATTACAGAATTATATTGGGGTCACACTGCTGCAAAACAGCTCTTCCCTAAACTCAAGACCAGCGACAGCAGAATATAACACGTGTCTGTTAGTCTAAATCCAGTTTGATTTCAAGCTAAACTGATTTTGTTTTAGAGAAACACACTGAAGAAATCGAGTCTCTCTTCTTCTGTCTGTATGTCTGCGCAGAAGGACGGAGGAATGAACTGCTCTGGGTCCTCGACTCCTGTTACTGCGTTAAAATAGCTGAAAGAAAATGTCATTTGATTCAATTATTATAAGAATAGACATAATGTACATTGTCTTAAGCCACGTGCACTTTCTCTCACCTGGTGACGATCCAGCCCGTCTGTGGTGTGTAGTATAATAAAGAGACGGGGATGCAGCCGAACTCTGTTACTGTAGCCAAATATTTACCTGCACATGTAAAAACATTCAGTCGTCATTAAAACAACAAACTACTAGAACATCTGCATGTGTTATTGTGTCTAATAGATTTCATTCAATCAATGTTAAATTGTATTCTTTGTGAAATTCACACATATTCTGTGTGTAACCATGACCTGAAGCAGGTGTTTGTTGTATCTGAGTGAATGATCTGCGCAGTCAAGTTAATGTCAAAACTCTTTCTTGACGTAAACGTGCTGGTAAACACAACGTCACTCTGGAAAAGCTTTGCTCAAGAGCATCAACATGTGGGAAAACAAAGAACACCACTTCAGCGGTCCCTGACACTAACAGGCACGTGACTTCACCTTGAGTCTCAGGCACGACACCTGTCCAGGTGTTGACCAGCAGACCTTCACCGGGCGCAGAGGAACCGCCCAGAATCACCTGTGACATCAGCGAGGCGTTGCGTGGGATCTCTGACGGGTGGAAGGTCGTGTGGAGGATGTTCTTCTGACACGTCTTGTTTCTGTAGTCGATGTTGTAAACCACACCCTAGAAATAACCAATGAAGACCGTTGGTATTACGGACCGTGCAGTCATCTTAAGGGTAACAAAAAATACGCTTTGTGCTGCAATGCATGCTGGGTGACATCTTTCAACAGAACGTTCCTATTATTAATCAAACGGCTATAAGCCTCTGTTCATTCTTTCATGAAATCAAGTTAATTGTTTTAAGAAATGATGAAGATGATGTTGTGTGGCTTTACCTCTCGAAACAGGAACAGCATATTCAGATGAAATGTTTTGCTGTCAGATTTACCAAATTCCCATAAACGAATGCGCTGGCCAAAAGCATCATAGCGATATTTAGCAAAGGCCCAAGCCTGGCCATCTTTAGCAGTCTGAGAGAGAGAGATGAATGTTTATCTTACATGTGACATTCAGAAAACAATGAACACGTTACATCCCTGTGAGTTTAATGAGCAAAAGATTCAGCCGAAGACCACTGACGTCAGATGAAGAATATTCACATATAAAACACGATAATCGATACGAATATCTGAAATCTTTTCAAAACATTCCCATTAATATCAGTCAAACAAGAGTTGGTTTGTTTTGATTTAAGCCGTAATAACTAACACAACAAAAACATGATTTTTGAACATTTATAAAAACGGACTCATTCTCTCATTTTGGAAGCAAACTTTTGATATGTGACTTGACTCAAAGCTTCGCTCGTGCTTCTGTTGTCATAGCAACAGTGACGTCACTCTTCAGTATTATGATTGGTTGTGCAACAGTTCACCAGTTCAATGAATAAACAAGTTTATGGGCTCCTGCGTCAAGCCAAACATCACTTTAATGGAGCTCAAATGTCATAATGAAAACACCGGAGAAGCGCTGTGTCACTCACCACAGTCATACTTCCAGAGAGCAGAGGAGGACTGCCTGTCAATAAAGATCACAACACACATTCTGTTATTATTCTTCTGTACACATATATGCTGTCAGAGACGAACAAGAGGATTGTGACAAACAACTGAAGGCATCAACACACAAACACACACTTACGGCATGGATGAGGCTTCTGTCCCAAACCCATTCCTGTCCCAAACACTAACAGACCCAAACAAAGCAGTGACTTCATGATCTCCAGACGAGCCGCTCAGAGAACTCCAACAGCTCTGTGTGTGTGTGTGTGTGTGTGAGCACACTTCCTTGTTTGTCATCTGGCGCAGCAGGTTTTCTGTGTGTGTGTGTGTGTGTGTGTGTGTGAACTCTCATAACACCTCAACACAACACAACAGAGAGATCCAAAGATTTAAAACAATGCATGTATACAAATATGAAGATAAACATCTGTTTAATGATGTCATCATCATGCTGTTGTTACTTTTCTCGTGACAAGACGTGTTCAGAATCACTTTAGACGTTTTTAAGGGCTGTGCGTCTGACACAAGCATGTCCCAGAATGCAGTGAAATCCCACATTAGCGAAATGATTGCTCATTAACCCTTCATAAATCAGCTGGATTCATATATATTTCATCTCATATAGATGTTAGACTTTAAATCTAATCGTGTCTGGCAGTTTGAGGAACAGAAACATGAGACTCATGAAACAGAAGTGTGAGCGTCATGAAGCGGGTGTCCGTCACTGGTTTTATTCGCATTATGAAGTTTTGCTTGTGATGGAAACGCCAAATTTCCCATTAGAACCCCAAAATGTTTTTACGCTCACTCTTGTTTTAAAAAAAAAAAGGTTAAAGTAAATAATGAGAGATGGAAACGCAGAATAAATTCCTGCAAAAAGTCACGTAACTGAACGATGATGATGATGATGATGGTGATGATGATGAAACCTGACTAACCAGAGATCTTGTGATCAGAAATATTCTTCCTGAACTGCCTGAGCAAAGTCCTTAAGTATTTCTGTTATTGTCTCTTCATCTGCTTGCACAAGTATTATTATATATAAAAAAGATTATATTCAGTGGCTTCTCTTTCTTTTCATACTGATATTTATTGGCAGTTTATTAGGAAGTGAAGGCTGACTATAGTTGCTTTATTTTGCACATTCGCAACTTTGTCAATGTGGAATGAAGATCTTCTGGTTTCAGTCACATGTCACTGTCATATGATCACTGATGGGATATAAATAAGTGAAGAAGTTTGACTGTGACCCAGATATTTCACATTTTCTGAGCTCAAAGGTTTCTGTCTCAGATACTTCAGTGTCACATGTTCATTTAATAACATCAGTTACTTCCTCGTGGCTTTCACTCAGAACTTGTGATTTAATGATCAAAATAATAACTAAGATAATAATATCTTGGTTGGTATTTTCTAGAAATGTTTTAGGATTACTTGTCTAATCAAATGAACCGTAATGAAAGAACAATGACACCTGTCACTTTAAATACTGCACTGGTCCGTTAATAACATCACACCAAACTAAACCTTCACTTAAGATTTACATACATATTCACCAAGACAAACCTTTTGACATAAGAATGTGTTTATTTCATCTTTCCAGATGGACGTTAACATATACTTACTTTTGCCTTTTTTCTTATCTTTCATTTACAATTTATTCAATGTAAAAATAACTGTGAGAGCTTTTTAGTTTTGTGCAATTATTTTGCATAGAAATGTTGAACATGTGTTGATTTTTCATTCTTTTCAGCAACTGTTAAAAACTGGCGGGGCTGATGAATAAAACTAATATTACTTGACATTGATTGTGTTTAGTCCAGCCGCTCGACAGATCTCATTACATTCATCTCCATGTTGATATTTAAGGAAGTTGTCGATTCCCGTCTGTTGGAAGTTGTTCGATCTGGGCTTTCGGAGCGAGTGAATCTGAGGATCGGTCAGATACGTCAAACCTTTTCCATTACTCGTGACCCAACCTGACCAAAAGAAAACAAACAAATGATGGACTATTTCTCTCTTTATATCCAAGTGTGGAAATAAGACATCGAGGTAATATTTGTGTAACATCAATAGTTCATGTGGTCACAGTTCATGGGACATTATCGTATAATGTTGACAATTAGTTCATTAGTTACACAAACAAATCATGTGAATTGAAGTGACGAGATCAAACTAGATCTCTCACCTTGCAGATCCACCACAACTTCCTCATGGTTGGAGAACTCGTAGGTGAAATGTCCGAATGCGATGCCGTACTTTGTGGCAGCATGCTCAGTTTTTGTACGTTTGGTGTTGTTTGTGAGCTTCGAGAAATCTCCAGACATGTACGGTTCTGCAGACAAACATGTTTCAATACGACCCATCTCCAGAATCTGAAACGAACGAATGTGGAAAACACGAACACACATGAACGTTGAGTTTCAGCTGGAGTGTTACACTTCGTTATTATCAAAAGTCCTGCAAGAAATGGGTTTCCCTATAGTCATAACAAATGATCAGGGGCCTCATTTATAAAACGTGCATTACCACATATTTCATCGTAGAGTTTGCGTAAAATCCACAGGAACAGGATTTATATTTATAAAAATGGTATTTGACATGGAAAAGTGCTAAACTCCACATCAGGTTCTGAGCAGACATCCGCACTTTTGCTCCTCCGAGTGCTGCAGCAAGTCATATGCCGCTCATATAAGATTTGGATGTTGACATGTGCTCGTTCATATATTAATGACATTAATTGCACATCGTTAAAAGGTTAGATCTGTAACTGAGATTAGCTGCACGCAATTTCAAGGTCATTTGTGATTTATAGACTTCACATCAGATAGAGAGGCGTACACACATTTTCTGTGCGTACGTTCGTTCTATGAATCACACGTACACCCTTTAAGAAATTTTTGTAAAATTACATTTTGGTCGGTTTCTACGCAGCGCTTTATAAATGAGGCCCCAAGTGGCTCATATATATCTGATTCCATCGCAATAAACACTCAAAAAGTGCACTTAATGTCAAGAAAATAAATACATTTGACTTAAATTGATCTGCTCTTTATCTGCTCTTTTTAGTCAATCAACCTAATATAATAGCATGTATAACACAGCAATGAGAATAACATTCACAAACACGAGCAGATTCAATTGTGTGTAAAATACACAGGGATTCATACCAGCAGTGCTTCCGAGGGGATGAAGAAGATCTGAGCTGTGATGTTACTATCGTAAAGACGTTTATTAAACTCAGTGACGTAGTGTTGTGCGCTCATCTGACGCTCCACGTCGTGAAGGTGTGCGTGAAGGCCCTTCTCCTTCAGATACTCTTTACCCACGTATCTGATGATTGAAGAAGTGGATTGAGCGTTAGCGTGTGTGTGATGAACGGTGGGTGAGGTGTTTCAGGTGTTACCTGCTCAGCAGTTGTTCCTGGTGAAGATACAGCACCTCTACAGCTCGTCTCTGTGTGCCACAGTCACCGGTCCGCTCTCCGATGAAAACGCTGCTTTCGAAGGCCGTCCACAAGTCGGAAGCCTTTGAGTATTTCAGGACGACGGCATCTGCAGAATGAAAGCATAAAACGCGATGACAAACACACTGAAGCTCATGGAGAGGCCGTGTTGGACACTCACCGTACGCCTGGTTCTGACGTCTGCTGTCCAGAGATTTCAGCGGTTTGTTCGGCAGCCTTTTGAGCAAACAACCATGACAAACTCCAGCGAACAGACATCTGTAGTCCCGCTCTGTGAGAACATCACTGCCCATCGTGCAGTTCTTGAAGCATCTGTTGCACGACTCGGAGATGGTCCTGAAGCTTCCGTGTTTCTCTTGATGGTAGTCGGGGACGGACAGACGCTCAAATCCCAGTTCCTCAAACGGATCGGTCTCTGTGCTTGAAAAAGCTGACGGTCTGATCGCTTTCACACGTTCTTGTACTTTTACAAAGTTGCGAGATGAGCTCTGTCGTGAATGATTCATCTGTGTAAACTCAGAAGTGTTGGCTGCAGGACTAACGGACAATTTCTCCCAAGATGAGCGCGAGCCAAAGCTGTCGGCCAGAGAATACGAAGAGGATACGCTCCCATCTTTAGTCTTCGCCCTTGCGTCTTGATTGGCTACTGAAAGGGAAGTGAAATCACAGTCAAACTCTACGGTCTCTATGCTGCTTTGAGGTTGGACTGGAACGTGCTCATATGAAGAGTCCAAGCTACTGTCAGAAGAACGTGACGCTCTTACTCTCAGACTCTTGCCAAAGTCATTGCTGTTATTGGTGACGGACGCCGGCCCGGTTTCATCTTTAGCCGTGCAGAGATCTCCCTGGAATCCTTTTGAGTCGCATGTTTTTTGTTCATCTACATTGGGTTTTGAAGGACCAGCGCTGGTGCTCCGTTCATCATCACTTATCTCAGTACGACAGCTTGAATTGACCAGAACAAAAGAAGATCCGCTGCCAGATGAATCATGTCTAGAGGAAATCATGTCACGTGACTTTCTTCTCAAACTTTGATCCATAAATTCATCCTTGCCATCTTTATTTGGGCTGGTGCGCTCCAGACAGCTGTCGAGTGTTTCTTGCAGATGTTCCGGGTTCTCTGAGCGCTCCGTGTCGATCTGAAACGCTGTTATACAGTGGGTTGAGTCAGAATCTTCTCTTGTCTTCTGAGTATTCATCTCAAACGTTTCACAGACGGAACTGTGGTGCTTTCTAAAACTGTCGATGACCGTTGCAAAGTTGCCGAGCGTGAACCTCACAGGCCCAAACTCCACAGAACGATAGCCGTCGGGAACAAAGGAGAGCGGATCAGAATTATCGAAGCTTTTCACATTCAACAATGACTTGATCCGTTGAATCTTTGCTGTGATGTCAGCACACAGGCTGAAGTCTGAACTTCTGGAATACTGGAATAATAAAGTCACGGCTTCGTGACACACTCTCGTGGCTGTTGTGATGCTCTCAGACGGACCCGTCATCCATCTGTGAGTCAGGGTCAAGCAGTAAGACGCTTTGAGTAAAGTGTGTAACTCCAGTTTACTAGTGACAGTGTTTTCTCTTGTGTTTGTCAGCAGGCCGATCTCGAAGGCTTCTTTGGCTAAAGTCAGATACCGATTCTGATCGTTAGTGGAACGTTTGTCTGAGAAACTGTAGGACAGCAAACAGGATCCTTGGGCGACCTGGAGAGAAAAAACTAAAGTCCATCATCCCTATGAACTATATAACACCATCTGCATTTCGGCAATAGCATGAAAAAGCCAATATATCAAGCCAACAGTTTATTACTCTCACTTCATGCTTTTGGTACAGTAAAACTTCACTTTTACTATAGTAAAACCAGGATTCATTTTTCAAAGGTTATATAATGTCGGTTGAATAAGTAGGGGTAGAATAATCATCCACTTGAATCAAACAAAATGACATTTGTGCTAAATATAGTTTGCCTGAGCACATAGAAGTAAACATTATTTTATGTATTGAATCTATTTGCGTTGCTTAAAATATAACATATTGATACAGACCTTTATAACTATTGTGTCAGTGACAACACTTGATGAGACACAATAAAAGACAATAGGACCCATTATCATTTTTCATTTTGTCCACACTGGATGTGGCTCACCGCTACACGACAAACCCTTTAAGAACAAGATATTTTTTGTCGCACCGCTTGCGTCCGGTAGAGATTCACAGAATCCGAGGTGTTGGGACTTTTATACGATTCTAAAACTGTAAGACAACGCACCACGTTGGTCAAAACATACAGAGATCCATATTGACTGTACACAACAGCCATCTGAGCAGCTCGAGCAGCCGACAGCAGACGATGATGATGATGTTCTCCCAGTAAATTCTGAACAAGAGTAGAGAGAGAGAAAAAAAGCTCAAAGCAAAAACAAATGCATGCGAACAAGATTTCAAATATTTCAGTCCATCTTACAAAGTCGATATGAGTTTTTTTCTGAAGCGTGTCAAAGTCGTGGTCATTCATAGAGATGAGCATTTGTGCCAGAAGACCAAGAGAAGTCCCGATGCCCTGAACACAACATCAAAACAAACGCACATCAGTGCTCGATCGCCAATGAGCTGCAGAACGAGTCCTCGTGCATCGCATCAACTTAAACATGCAACCTTTTTATCAGGCTGAGGAAGAGCGTAAAACCCCACCAGAGACGCCCAAATCAGCTCGAACGCATCGATCCACAGACCTGAGGATAAACACACATCACATCTCTTGAATGTCTCGGTTATTCTCCTAGGCATCAGTGAGATGAAAAGGTCTCATCAGATATTTGACATTTGTCAAGTCAAAAGTCAATATTATTGAAGATCTCAAAATGATTATTTCTCCTGAGCGATTTCATCTTAGACCAAATCAATTTTTAAACGCAAAACAAATGTGAAAGAGCAACACGAACTCACTCACCTAGCTTGTGTAGCACCTGACCTCTGACCTGCAGACTCACGGCCTGCACCAGCGTCTGCTCGCTGACCTTCATATACGTCCAGGAGCCTAAATGAAGTCACGCGGCCGTCAGAAACCACTCCAGCACAACGGATGGAATATTGCTGATTGTACAATACCTGTTAAAGCATTCCGACTGATCAGACGGCTCAGTATGAACTCGGCTTTCTGCAGTTTACCTGCATCAAAATAAAACGAGCCATCAAATGAAACCTCCCAGTGAAGAACGTTCAACTTCCACGACCCAGACGGGGAGAGATGAGCTCACCGCTGTTCAGGTACACACGAGCTTGTCTGATGATGACCTGAGGGGCGATGGGGATCGCCGGATAACGCTCGTGCAACGCTTTAGCGATCTTCAGCAGGACATGAGAACTGTCCATCCAGTACAGAAGACGGTCGACCAAGAAGACCACCGCGACAGCCCACTTAGGCTCATCGGCTGCGATGCTGTCTCGGAGGAACATCTGAAAACACACAGGACTCAAAATCACACAATGAAAGATATTTTTCGTCATGTGCACCAGGTCAGATTCTTACCAGTAACTGTGGTAGATGTTGTCTGATGAGGTCGGACGAGTTGATTTTGTCCTCAGACGTCACAGACTGTTTGTATTGCCATTTCTCTTCCACGAAGGGCCACTTTCTGTCCGCAGCGTCCTGTAAGAGCGCTCTCAGTTCATCCGGAAAGAACCCTGAGAGTGAAAGCGGCATACAGACTTCAGTGAGAACTACAGAGGTTACACTGGCTCCTTGTTGCCGCCCGCATGAAGTTCAAAGCTTTGCTCCTGGCCTACAAGACCAACACCGGATCTGCACCATCGTATCTTCACTCGCTAATGCAGATCTATGTTCCTGCCAGATCACTGCGGTCTGCAAAGGAACAACGACTAGTGGTACCATCCCAAAAAGGAAAAAAGTCACTCTCCCGTACCTTCACTGGATCTGTTCCACATTGGTGGAATGATCTACCTGCTGCTACAAGATCTGCAGACTCGGTTGCCATCTTTAAAAAACACCTAAAAACGCATCTCTTCCGTCAACACGTTGCTGATTGAGTTTTTCCTAATTCTCTTCCCTTTCCTTCTTATCAAAAAAAAAAAATTACTAACCTCAATATTCTTAGCTTTGTATACTCTGCTAGGCTTTAATGGACTAGTTTGATGCACTTATGTATTTTCGTTGCCTATGTTGTTATAATTGCTTCCAATGTTTCCTCATCTGTAAGTCGCTTTGGATAAAAGCGTCTGCTAAATGACTAAATGTAAATGTACTTGCTCGTTTACTTCCCAGAAGTGTCATAAGACAGCAAATGGTGTTTCAGCATTTATTCATTTTAAGATCAATGGGATTGTAATGTGTGCATGAGGTCAGATCACACAGATATCAAACCGCTCGATGAGATCACAAAAAATAACATTCTTCCCACGTATACCATTGTAAACATTATTAACATAACTGCAGCATGTGTGTTCATATGTACAGTTTTAGTCATTACCGCTGGGGTGTGGGAGCTCGCGCCCTGCTTCCGTCGGTCCGCTGACTGCGCACTGGAGACACTCGTGCAGTAACTGCGTCACCTCTTGCCCGCTCATCTGCACATGAGCACATGAAGAAGGCATTCAGTAATGTATTTACAGTGATATCAAGAGGAAGAACACAAAAAACAAGCTCGGTTGCTCGATATCAACGTCACCACCACCAAGCCTCGGGCAACTCAATTAAACTTTATAAAAAAATGTGTTCCCTGCTAAGTCATTTTCCGTGAATGAATCGGCAGCTACGTTTTAAGAGATTTGTGCTCATGTTGTATTATTTGTGAGCTTTATATGCGCAATGACCTCTAATGTCCCCGCCAAAGGAAGGAGTCGCTTTTAACAACATGTTAGTAACGGCCGTTTTTAAGACACAATAAGGCTTTAAAGCCACAATATGTAAAAACAGATGCTGTATGAGCACTTCTGCATTTGTGAGTTGCTGTAGTTTCTACAAGAGGAAACTGAGGGTCGTGCGGAGCAGCGGATATTAAGTCACTGATATGAGACAAACACAAGGGACGGGACATTAGTTTAAATGGGAATTTCTCTTTATTTGCACATTCTTGGGATCATGTAAGCACACAACTACATGAAATATATCACACTGTGCAAGTGATTTTTGGATATTTCACAACATTATTCTTCCATATTGTGTCTTTAAAAAAATCAGGAGTGGGTTATATTTGGTGTGTTTTAAGTTAAAGAAACGTGAAAATGTTTAGAGGTTTTGTTAACCACAGACCTTGTTTCGGGTGATTTCACAAAAACCATTAGGCTGAATCTGATATGGCACACTTGAACAGCAGGTACTTCAGTAAGTATGTACTCAACGGGGCTGAATGGCTGTAGTATGAATGCGATCGGTGTTGTCCACCATATTTTCTTCTGTTCCTTTTTAACGGCGCGTGGCAATTTACGCTTGAGGCGCATGTCCGCCACCTACTGTAGATTAGCCATGTGATGTAGTTATGAGAGACAGATTAACACGTAACATGGGCTTTGTACAAGTAAACAACACAAGAAACGAAGCTTTCAATTTTCTTCCAGTACAGCACACTTTTATTTCCATGTGTTTAATTTGAGCCTGTAGGGCTCGTGGGGATATAACAGTATCTCAAGTATCCGAGTGATTCAGACTCGGGGTGTAAACACTACACCATCCGGGAATCATGAATGCTGAGGATTCAAGTACACACTATACCCAGGTAGCAAACAAACGTTGGCCCAACGTTGGCCCAACGTTTGTTGTTGTGTTGGGCCAACGTTGGGTGCTGACGTTGGCCCAACGTAATTTTGTCCGTTGGGCCAACGTTGGGCCAACCATGTTATTGGACGGCCAGCAGACCTTCTGCCAACCTAAAAAATACCTTGCCAACCTTCTGCCAACTTAAAAACCACTAAAACAACATTGGGCCAACGTTGGGCCAACGGACAAAATTACGTTGGGCCAACGTCAGCACCCAACGTTGGCCCAACACACCATTTTAAGATTGTGATATGGCCTATTCATTGTTGAATTGCATTAAAAAAGAACAACAGACAACTGAATTGGTTATAAAAATGAAATTTATTGGTAACAAAAAAACAGCAGAAAAAATGCAAAGCAAAGTAAAACAAAGTCAGAGAAATCAACAAGGAACCAAAGTGACAAAAAAGGCGGCAAAGAAAATGCGGAAGAAGGCCAAAAAAACTTTGCAGATTTGAAGCTATTTGATGATGAAGACGGAGCGGAGGAGGAGAAGCAGCAGCATATACTCCTGTAAAAACAACAAACATACAAACAACTTTTTAGAAGATTTAAGATGTGTCGTTCTATTTTAATTACACAACCCAAAGGTTTTTGCAAGAAATTCACCATATTGGGGTAGCAAATGTTTTATACATCTTAATGCAGTGTAAAGATGAAGTGCACCTCTGTTTATAATATTTTAGTCATATCGAATTACCAACAACAAAATTAACATTACATCTGTCAAGGATGCCTAATGTCAACATCTGTCAAGAAAATAAAGACGAATAAAAGATATGCTCTACATTAGCTCAGTTGCGTCACAAGCTCAGTCAAACCGCCAGATTACGCTAACGGTCAACATTAAAGTTTATAATATTTTAGTCATATCGAATTACTAACAACAAAATGAACATTACTGTGAACTTATTTTAATGAGGTAACCAGGAATTAATGAAAACTTACCTCAGAATTTACAACAGAAACGGAAACTCGTCTGACTCTGAACTCACGAGGACGGAGGCGCGCACGCGCCCACAAATACGTGTGTGTGGCTTCATGCGGCGCTGACAGGATGATGTCGTCAATGTATCGCGAGAGCGATTCGAAATTAGATCTCTACGCGTAAGTTCTCGACTCGCTCTCGCGATACGTTGACGTCATCATGAAGTCGAACATGACTAATAACACATAAAAGACAACATGTTAAAAACAATAAAGATGGTAGAACTTGTTTAACATTAAATTGTTTTAAAATAAACAGAAATATTGTGCTTTTAAAGCATAGCTTTTTAGATCTTCATCCGGGGGTGTGTTCAATTATTTCTACATAAATGCACATTTTGTTCTAAATGGACAGACCTTTATAAAAATTATAAAAATGGTTTTATTATAGTAAAAGTGTAGTTAATATGTTTTTTTATTTAACAACAACAATAAACATCAAAAGAAAATTATCTGCTAAGATAATAACAACCAATGGTTATTTTAATAATTTAATAATTATACTTATTTTAATAATTATATATATATATATATATATATATTTGGTTCCTTGTTGATTTCTTTGACTTTGTTTTACTTTGCTTTGCATTTTTTCTGCTGTTATTTTGTTACCAATAAATTTCATTTTTATAACCAATTCAGTTTGTCTGTTGTTCTTTTTTAATGCAATTCAACAATGAATAGGGCATATCACAATCTTAAAATGGTGTGTTGGGCCAACGTTGGGTGCTGACGTTGGCCCAACGTTGGCCCAATGTTGTTTTAGTGGTTTTTAAGTTGGCAGAAGGTTGGCAAGGTATTTTTTAGGTTGGCAGAAGGTCTGCTGGCCGTCCAATAACATGGTTGGCCCAACGGACAAAATTACGTTGGGCCAACGTCAGCACCCAACGTTGGCCCAACACAACAACAAACGTTGGGCCAACGTTGGGCCAACGTCTGTTTGCTACCTGGGTATTTATATAATTTGAGGGAAGTGGTGGGCAATTGCAGCTGACCATACCAACGTTGGCCCAACGTTGTATTTCTGTCAGATAGGTTGGGCCAACGTAACCAACCAATATTGACGT